>NW_006159915.1:1854100-1921250 GCF_000334495.1 Tupaia belangeri chinensis
GTCAGTCGACTCCGTGGAAGTCCGTTCTACTCCGTGGGAGTCTAGCGACATAGCCATTACGCTAACTGCTGGTTCCCCAGCCTGCTCTCTTGACACTTAACATTCTTCAGAAACTTTTCCTGTTGTAGATATGAGAAACATGGAAATTCCTATTTTTCTCTTTGACTATTCTGTTATTTTAGACAGTTAAAAACTCTCTTTTTTTCTAAGTTATATATTGATGATACATGAATATTTATTGTACATTTATATTGGAGTGATACAAACAAGTTTGGTTGTGTGTGTTCCCTATAAAATATCAAACTTTATGGGAGCCAGCAGTTAGCGTAATGGCTATGTCGCTGACTCCCACGTAGTTGCCTGCGGTTTGCGTCCCGGACCCGGTGGCTTAAAACTCACGCCGGGCGCGTGTGTGTGCGTGCCTGAGAGGAGAATGGAGGAGAATGGATTGCGGCATGACCATCCCCCTGGGGGGTGATTTCTTGCTTTCTGTCTCTATGTTTCTCTCTGTCTGGCAAGCGCACGCACCCTATAGCGAAAAAACCGCTCCAAAAAAAAAAAAAAATCAAACTTTGTTTAATTTGGAAATATCACAACAAAATTGCTTTCATATGTTACATGATAAGTTTTTGATAAACTACTCTAATGGGTTAAGTACTGTTTGTTCTTTTTTTTAGTTTTTAAAAAATTATTTATTATTATTATTTATACATTCAGTACATTCAGTTACTATGCATCATTTAGATTGTAAAGAGACTTTAACCAGCAGGATATATACCTTAGTCCAGCCCAGTTGAGAATACTATATACATCCTCATCAACAGATAATAAACTCTATCTGTAAGCTACAAATATCTTAGCTCGATTTTTTTTACCCGAATTTCCTTTCGTACACTCTTCCCCTCCCACTCTCTCTTTCCACTTTGTTTCTAGTGTTCATAACAATTTTTAGTGCTTTTACATCCTCCAGTCTTTCAGTCTCTATGACAGTGTTCATTCCACTTATAATGTCCTAATTGTTAAGTACATTATTATACTTTTGTTTTCTAAACAAGGCAGTTGTAATGTCTCAGATACAAAGGTCAAAATTTGTTTAGGCTGGTTCCTAGATTAACATAATTGAATCCTTTAAAATGAGTTAGATTGATCTTCAAGCTCAATTCTAAAGCATCCCAATTCCATTTCTTTAGAATTATTTTTAACTTTCATTTATTTATTTACTTACGTTAATTTGACCAGAGTAAGAGATAGAGAGAGAGAGAGGGAGAGAGAAAGAGAGAGAAAGTGAGAAAGGAAGCCACCAAGTCGGGAACTTGAACCGTGGTCGGCCATATGGGAGTCCAGCGCCCTTAACCACCATGCCACCTGCCGGCCCCTAAATTCCATTTTATTGGCTTATCAAATCTTGGAATGGGAAGGAACATTAATTTAATTTTTTTCTCCTGAGATATGATTCCTTTCCATGCTAAGAACAAAATTTACAACTGTTGAATTACTGACACTAGAACTAGTGCTAATTTGCAGTCATCTCTTAGTCATCGTAAATGACTTAAGAATAGGAGATGTGTATGTGTACATGTGTCTCTGTGTGTATGTGTATAAGTGTGTGTGTGTGTGTGTGTGTGTGTGTGTGTGTATAAATTCTCATGGGAATTGAAAACATTATTTTTGTAGTTATGCAAGATAAATTTATTCCTTTTGACTTTGTTCTATTCCATTTACTGTTGGCTTTAGTACTATTGAACAATCTGGCTACCCTTTACATCATCAATGTAATCCTCTCATACTGGTGACTGAGTTTCATCAATCTTTCTAATAGTATAATCTTTCTGGTAACATCATACTCTAAGCTTTAACCATGCAGTATTTAGGAATTAGATAGAATCCTCTGTAAAACTCCTGATATAATTTGTAACAGTACTGTGCTTTAATCATTATACAATTTCCCTCCTAAGTAAATTCTCTCTAATCCTCAGGACCACATTTCTAAATCCTTAGGACTGTGCCTTTTCAAAAGGGACACTTTATTCTTTATTAAAGAGCTTTGCAAGAGCTGTTCCTCAAATAAATGATCAGGCTCGATAAAGCAGAAAACGTTAAGAGAAAAATATTTCATTGTACTCATCGGTTATAAGCTAGTGTGTTTATCCTTTATACAATTTCAGTTGGGAACTTATTCACATTCTCAAATGTATACTTATTTTCATGTCATTTTACGAAACTAAGCCTGAGAACAAATGAGCTTCTTTTTTTTTTTCCTTTTTTTGCCATAGGGTACACGCTTCAATGGAGAGAGACACACAGAGAGACAGTGAGAAATCACCCCTCAAGGGGGATGGCCACACTGCATTCTATTCTCCTCTCAGGATTTTGAGCACTCATGCCCATGTGCTTGGTATGATTTTCCAGCTGTTGTGTCTTGGGCTCGAATCATGGTTGGCCATGTGGGTGGGAATCTAGCACCTTAACTGCCATACCATCTGCTGGTCCAGAACAATTAAGTTTCA
Organism: Tupaia belangeri chinensis; assembly: GCF_000334495.1. NCBI lineage: Eukaryota > Metazoa > Chordata > Mammalia > Scandentia > Tupaiidae > Tupaia > Tupaia belangeri. The sequence continues at coordinate 1,856,608 of NW_006159915.1, forward strand.
ACATCCAGTACCATTTTTAACATCCATTGAATATAGCGCTTAGTTTAATTTTGTTAATTAAGCCTATGCTAATGCTTTGGTTTTGAACTTTGAGATTTAAATGATATCTATCAGATGTTTTATAGTAAGGAAAATAAAATACTGAATATAATTAACTTTTCTTAACTAAAGAATTTTGTAATACCACTATGTTATACAATAGTTTTGTGTGGTAACTCTCATTGTACAACTCTGCACATGTATATTAAAAAGATATGAGGAAGGCATGAGGTAAACTTTTACTCTGTTGGGAACCAGCAGTTAGCCTAATGGCTATGTCGCTGAACTCCCATGTAGTCGACCGCAGTTCGCGTCCCAGACCTGGTGGCTTAAAACTCATGCTGGGTGCGTGTGGGTACGTGTGCAAGAGACAGAGAGGAGAATGGAGGAGAAGGGATTGCGGCGTGACCATCCCCCCTGGGGGGTGATTTCTCGCTTTCTGTCTCTATGTCTCTCTCTGTCTGTCTGGAGAGCGCACGCGCCCTATAATGAAAAAAACCTCTCCAAAAAAAGAAAAAAGAAACTTTTACTCTATTTACACAGCTTGTTTGTTTAAGAAATTATTTAATTAATCATTATTATGTTTTAGTTTGACTGGAGAGAGACAGAACAGGAGAGAGGAAAAGTGAGAAAGAAAACCACCACTCTGATATTCAAACTGCTCTCTGTCATGTGAGAGTTCAGTACCTTAACCACTACACCACCTGCTGGACTCCACAGCTGGTTGATTAAAAAATAATTCTTCTGTAAATTTGTTAGTCTCACATTTGTCCCTTTGACCTAAAATTAAAGCTATAAAATATCGCAATAAAATTTCTTAGTCACTGACTTTGAGTACATTGGCATATATATTTGCAAACAAAATGACACATGCTATGCTATGGTGCCATAGTAAATAAACATCTGCTGAATTTTATCTGAATGATTGTTCCTTTGGTTACTAAGATGCTATATTAATAAGATTGATGGACTTACTCTTTTTCAATTATTTTATTTATTATTATTTAATTTGACCAGAGAAAGAGAGAAAGAGAAAATGAGAAAGTAAGCTGCCAGGTCTGGGACTCAAACTGCAGTCAGCCAAATCGGAGTCCAGCACCTTAACCACTCTGTCACCTCCTGGCCCCATTTGATGGACTTATTCGACATTTTTAAAATATCTATTAAAACTTCATCACCCTTGGGAACCAGCAGTTAGCGTAATGGCTATGTCGCTGGACTCCCACGTAGTCGACCGCGGTTCGTGTCCCGGACCCGGTGGCTTAAAACTCATGCCGGGTGCGTGTGCGTACGTGCCCAAGATCCCGAGAGGAGAATGGAGGAGAAGGGATTGCGGCGTGACAATCTAGGGGGGTGATTTCTCGTGTTCTGTCTCTATGTCTCTGTCTGTCTGTCTGGCGAGCACATAGTGAAAATATAGTGAAAATCTCTCCAAAAAACAAAAAAACAAAAAACAAAAAAAAAACAAACAAAAATTCATCACCCTTCAGGTATAAAAGAATGATTTTATTTAACTTTATTTATGTATTTGCTTATTTTAATTTGACCAGAGAGGGACAGAGAGAGAGAGAGAGAGAGAGAGAGAGAGAAAGTGAGAAAGCAAGCCACCAGGTCTGGGTCTTGAATCGTAGTCAGTCATGTGAGAGTCAAGCACCCTTAACCACCACACCACCTGCCGGCACATTCTTCAAGTGTTTTTACCAATAGTTTCTCTACTTCTAACTTGTTCTAAAGTTGTTATTGAAGATATAACAGCTAGATGTGTAATTTGAAATGTCCAGAGACTTGCTTTGAAAAAGACTGAAGCAGAAATTAGTTGATCAGGATAACATATGAGACTGCGGATGAGGAAAATCCATATGCTATAAATGCAAATATTGCTTACAATACTTAGCTATATAATATGTATCTCCTAGGAAGATTAATTGCTAAAAATAAAATAAAACAAAACCAAAAAAACCTGTCAGCTGAGGACAGTTCTGGGATTTCATTGTAGCATTTTCATACTGTATCTATTGCTATAATTGTAAGTGAGAACTATTAGGAATCAGAATTTTCCTCCTGACAAATGCCTTTTTGACATCATTGTTCATTCTACCTGAATTACATGCCTTTGCTTCTGTTGTTGCAAACTTAACGAATGGCTTTCAAACAATTCAACTTTAATTAGGCTTCATATGTTATGCTCTGAATTATTTTGAGCAAAATAGAGTGTCAAAGCTTTTAAATTTTCATTTAGAATACAAAGCAACATTCTTGGAGTCATTTAGGGTAAACAGTCCCAGTACTGTTTATGTATTTTCAGAGGTTTCCAGTTCCTTTCAGTCAATTATTACTACAGTTATGCAGCATCCTTATTACAAAACCTTCACAAGGGAAAACAACTAAATCCTATTAGAATCCACAGACTCCAAAACAAAGGGAGTTCTGTATTAAGCAAAGAAGAGGTTACATGAAGGGCTATTTTTCATGCAAAGGGAATACATATTTTAAGTGTTTCAAAAGTGAAACCACAGACATGAGATAAAAATCAATTTCCTTGTGAGTCGAGGCTTTTAGTAATTATGTAATCAAGTAGTTCTCATATTATTATAATATATGTCTGAAAAAAACATGCCTTGAAAGGATACTGTGCATTGGTCATACAGTGAGACTGTGTGGACATTTTTCTGACAGTTGATTAAAGGAATGAAAGGTGCTAAGAACACGGTAGAGAAAGGATAATGTTCATTAAATGGTGTTGAGAAATCTGGATATCCTCATGCAGAATAATGAAATTGAAGTCTTATCTTACACCATATATAAAAATCAACTGAAAGCAGGTTAAAGACTAAAATGGAACTCTAAAACTACTATGAGAAAACATAGGGGAAAAGTTACAATACATAGGTCTGGGCAATGATTTCTTGGATAGGTCTCCAAAAGTATCAGCAATAGAAACAACAAAAATGGACAAATGGATTGCACCAAATTAAGAAGCTTTTGTGCAGGAAAGGAAACAACAAAGGAAGAGATAACCCACGGACTGGGAGAAAATATTTGCAAACCGTACATCTGATAAGAGACTAAATTCAAAATAATGGGGAATTCAAACAACTCAGTAACAAGGAAACACGTTACTTGATTTAAAAATGGACAATGGACCTGAAGAGAAATTTCTCAAAAAAAGACAAAAAAAAAAAAAAAGACCAACACATGTAAGAAAAAAGCTCAACACCTCCAATTATCTTGAAAATACAAGTTAAAACAACAATAAAATATTATATTACCGTAGTTAAAATGGCTAGTATAAAAAAGATGAAAGGTAAAAAGTGATGGCAAGGATGCAGAGAAAAGGAACCCTTGCACATTTTTGGTGGGAATGCAAATCCAAATAGTCTCTAAGGAAACAGTACAGAGGCCCCTTGAAAAACTTAAAGTAGAATAATTATATGATCCTGGAATCCCACTTTTACCTCTATAGCCAAATAAATAAAGTCAATGCATAAAACAGATATCTGCACACCCATATTCATTTCAGCACTACTCAAACAGGCCAAGAAATGGAAGCAACCAAAGTGCCATCAATGGATCAATGCAAAAAGAAATGTGGTAGGTATACATTGGAATTATGTAAAAAGAAAATGCTGTCATTTGTGACAACATGGATGAACCTGGAGGACATTATGCCAACCAAAAGACAAATAATGAATGATCTCATTTATATGTGGAAACTAAAAAACTTAATCTCAAAGAATAGCAGTTACTTGAGGCTGGGTGGCAGAGGTGGGGAGGAAATAATAATAATTATACAATTATTGTTCATCAAGTTATATAAATTCATTGGAAAAAAGACAAGAGGAAGAATTCCAAACCTACCATTGTTTTTAACTTACATTTTTTGTTTGTTTTTGGCCAAAGGTTGCATGCCCACAAATGAGAGAGAGAAAAAAAGCCTCTCTTTCCAATGAGACCTGGTCACATAGTGCTCCTTTTATCCCTCCATTTCTCCATCCCTTCACTATCCTAGGCAAGCACAGACATTCCCTTCACAGTATTTGAGGGTTTCTATTCCCTCTGTGCAGTGCTTAATCACTGGAACAAGGGGCTAGCCAGTGAACCTACCATTTTTTAACTTTATTTATTTTTTAATTTGACCAGAAAGGTACAGAGTGAGTGAGCAAGAGAAAGAGAGAGAGAGAGAGAGAGAAAGAGAAAGTGAGAAAGGAAGCCGCCAGGTCCAGAACTTGAATCGCAGTCGGGTCTGTGGGAGTTGAGCACCACTGTGCCACCTGCTGGCCCTAACCCTACCATTTTAAGCTAGCCTGAGCCTACTGCTTTTTCAATATGATAGGCTTTGGAGATTGGAGTTAAAAATACACTGGATGGCATCTGGTTAGCAGGTTTCTGTTAAAATGAAAGTAAGTTTAAACTTAATTGGTCAAATGAACCAACGATTATAAATAGGAAGATGCACAAATAGTCATACAGCATAATCTTGCAAAATTGTGGACACATGCACACTGACCAGGACTTTGCTTGAGAAACTCACTCAAAAGTGAATGCAAACATATATGACTGCAGAGATGGCTTAGTTTCACGCCTCAGGGAATTGGGAAAAACAATAACAAAAACATCCAAAAAATGCCTGGGACCAGCAGCTAGCGTAATGGCTATGTCGCTGAACTCCCATGTAGCCTACCGCGGTTTGAGTCCCGGACCCAGTGGCTTAAACTCACACCAGGTGCGTGTGCGTGTGTGCCCAAGATCCTGAGAGGAGAATGGAGGAGAAGGGGTTGTGGCATGGCCCTCCTTCCGGGGTGATGATTTCTCGCCTTCTCTCCTGTCTCTCTCTGTCTTTCTGGCGAGTGCACGTGCCCTATAGCAAAAACCTCTCAAAAAAAAAAAAAAAAAAGAAGAAGGCAAAACACCTCAAAAAAAAAAAAAAAAAAGAAGAAGAAAGAATCCAAAAAATGCCAGGAAAAAAGAAATAATAAAGATTAGAGCAGAAATAAATAAAATAGAAAATAAATGAACTATACAGAAAATAAATATAGTTGGTTTTATCACCTAGCTTCCTAGTTACACAGACCCTGGTATATATTTAAATAATGTTATTTGATCCTTTGTTATTGAAGCTACTTGCTTAGTTACTTAAATGCTAAATACTTGTGTCCAGAGTGTGGATTAAAGTTAGCTAGATTACACATGCATTCTGCTTTGTTTTTTGCTGTAGCACTTTGAAAAAAATTACCAAGATAATATTTATACAAAGGTTAAATAGTATAAAGAAGGATTATTCTTATTCTGAGCAATTAAATAAAATTAATCCAAAGGAGAGAAAATTAATAATATGAAATCCATAATATAAGAGATATTTAAAGGTAAATTGAATCTATCAAAAAGAATATATTCTGATAAAGAAACAATGCCATATTTGAAAAATATGTAATAGAAAACTTGAAGAACTGATGTGATATTGTGGAAAATAGAATGAATTAATTAGCAGAACATTAGAGGAATTCTCCCAGAACAGTAGGAAAGGGGGAATAAATAAATAAATAAATGAAAAAAAAAGAAATGGTCGATCCAATATACATGTAATATGACATCCAAATATGAGGACAGAGTAATTTCCAATGTTTCTGGAACCCATAATTGCCAATTGAGTATTTATTTAATTATTTATGCTTCTAACTAAAATCAAGAAGTCTAATTTTAATGCAAAATTTGAATAATGATTATCACTTTTGATCTGCATTGCCCAGTATGATAGCCACAAGCCACAATAGGCCACTGAGTTTTTGAAATGTTTCTAGTGCAAATTGAGATGTCTGTAAGCATAAAATTCATGCTAGATTTTAAAGATTGAGTATAAAAACAAGAATATGAAATATCTAACGAATGCTTTTTAACCCTTATTTACATTTTAAAATGATTTAATGTTTGATATGTTAAGTAAAATATATCATTAAAATGTATCCACCTGTTTCTTTTTATATATTTCATGTTATCTATTAGAGAATTTTTTATTAGACAGCAATATTCTAGACAATATTAACTTTCCTTGGAAATAGTTTGTTATTTCCTTCAAAGTCTTGGGGCACATTCCTGGAAAAACCTTACAAGCAAAAATATTTTTGAACATGGACTGCATCTAGGGATAGAGTCAAAAGTAATTTTGAGCTAAGCCGGTTAAGTGAGATGGTGATAAAATTGAATAATGTCCTCAGCATCGAAAACAAGGTTGGACAACAAAATATTGAGTCTTCTCATTTTCAGTGACTCATAAATTGGATCACAGCACATCTCTTCAAACCTCACTTTTCAATAAGATGAGAGGTTTCTATTAACTTATTTAGAAAGTTCCATCAGCAATCTTAATAATTTTGTTAATTATTTCATGTTAGCTTTAATTGTATAAGATAGTGGAACTTGTTTGGGAATCTACTGAAAGATTTAAAAAATTATTTTAACCATGTTAAAATCTATTGGTACCACTGTTCTCCACGGAGAATAGAGAATTTAACCATCCTAAGACAAGCAATACTAAGTATTTGTTCCTTTTGTGTGTGTATGTGTTTTGTTATTTTTTAAAATTTATTTTTTACATTAAATTATGATACATCACTTAGCTTGTAAAGTGAATTTGCCCAAAATGAATACACCTCACACCAGTCCAGTCGAGGATACTTTACACGTTATCAACAGACAACAATCCATTCTGTGTCCCATAAATGTCTTGCCTCTTTTTCTCATTAAGTTTTCCCCTCATAGTCTCCCTCATCTCCCAACCATATCCATAACCATTTCCCATACTTGTATATCCTCTGATCTTTCAGTTTCTGCCATGGAAAGGACATACCGAGGACAGTAAGTATATATTAAGTGGAGACATACAATGAATATTTTTCATAGCCTGGCTTACTTCACTTAGCAGTAAATCTTTTTATTCATTCACTTTCTACCAAATGCCAGGATCTTATTTTTCTATGGCTGAGTAGTATTCCATAGAGTGTATGTGCCATGCTTTTTCAATCCATTCATTTGTTCGTGGACATTTGGGTTGGTTCCATGTCTTAGTAATTGTGAATAACGCTGCAATAAAGATAGATATGCAGGCACTTTTTCGAATAAGCATTCTTCTGTGCTTTGGGTAGCTATCCAGGAGTAGGATTGCTGAGTCATATGGTAGTTCTATTTGTAGATTTTTGAGGCATCTCCATATCATTCTCTGCAGTGGCTGGACCAATTTGCATTCCCACCAGCTGAGAAAATATTTACATGTTAAGTTAACTCAAACTGTGGAAAAGCAAACAGCCAGCACACAATTCACACACTAACCTTTCCAACTCAGGTCTGACTATCAAATATTCTGTGGTTTATCATCTGCTAGCAAAGATCAATCTCTTGGGGCTGGCAGGTGGCATGGCAGACCACGGCTCGTGTCCCAGACTTAGCGACTTGCTTTTTCCCTTTCACTTTCTGTCACTCTCTGGTCAAATTGTAAAAATAATAACAAATGGAATTAAATAAATAAATAATTTTTTGAAAAAAATCAGTCTCTTTTTCTTCATTCAAAGTCTTCCTCAAGGCAATCCTCAGGTTGTGGTTGCTCTTTTGCAATCTCTACTGATTACAATGCTGAGCTGGAAAAACCTATGTTACTTTATGGTACAAATTCGTTCATATAGCTTCTCTAATCCTCTCTGCCAGGGAGAACTGTTTATGGTGCCAGGCAATATTTCCAAGAGCTTCTGTTGACTTTCTTTTTGGATCTACCTTAGTTCCATAACTTTCTAGTCATGTCTTCAGATATGACATTCCAGTGAAAGCCCTGGCTATAATGAGTATTTCCAATTCCTGATGCAAGACAAGAGTTATTTGAACTTATGCAAATAACAATTCTGCCAAAAAATATGAATACTTACAAATATTTTCCGATTCCAGAGGGGTCAGGAAATGAGAAAAGTTTATGTTTAAAGTTAAATAATAATAATAATAATAAATATTTTAACAAATTGCTGAACCAATCAATAGATCAAAAGAAAGCAAAATCCTCAAATCTGAAAGACAAAGCATAGGAGAAAATCTGCTATGAGTCTTTCACAGATGGCTTTTATTGTGCTGGGCAATGTCCCTTCTATACCAATTTTGCTGAGAGTCTTAATCACGAAGGAATATTGTATATTATTGCATGCTTTTCCTGCATCAATTGATATGATTGTATAATTTTATCTTTCTTTCTGTTAATATGGTGTATGTTTATGGTTTTGCATATGCTGATCCACCCTGGAATAAAGCCTACCTGCTCATGTTGCATAATCTCTTTTATATGGATATGATTCCCTATACCTTGAGAATTTTTGTATCTATATTCATTAGAGATTGATCTGTAGTTTTTCTTTCTTGTCATGTCCTTGTCTGTTTTGGGGATGACGGTGATAGAGACTTGATGAAATGAATTTAGGAGAATTCTATCCTTTTGGATCCTTAAAAGTAACTTGAGTAGAATGGGAGTTAACTCTCTTTAAAAAGTTTTGTAGAGTTCAGAAGTGAAGCCATCAGGACCTGAGCTTTTCTTTGTTATTAATTACTGATTCAATCTTGGTAGATTACATGTGTCTAGGAATTCGTTCATCTCATTCAGGTTTTCCTGTTTGTTGGCATATAATCCCTCATAGTATCCTCTAGTGATTTTTTTTTAGAATTTTTTTTTTTCCTTTTTTATGGAGAGGTTTTTGCTATAGGGCACGTGCACTCGCCAGACAGACAGAGAGAGACAGAGAGATAGAAAGCGAGAAATCACCCCCTAGAGGGAATGGCCATGCTGCAACCCCTGCCACAATCCCTTCTCCTCCATTCTCCTCTTGGGATCTTGGGCACGCATACACACGCGCCCAGTGTGAGTTTAAGCCACCAGGTTTGGGACTCGAACTGCGTCGACTACATGGGAGTCCAGGGACATAGCCATTACGCTAACTGCTGGTCCCTAGAATTATTTTTATTTAACTCGTTTAGTCATTTTAATTTGACAAGAGAGGAAGAGAGAAAGAGAGAGAGAAAGTGACAAAGCAAGCCACCAGGTCTGAACCATGGTCAGCCATGTGGGAATCCAGCACCTTTAGCCACCATGCCACCTGCTGGTCCCTGATGTTTTGTGTTTCTATTGTGTCCATTGTAATTTTGCCTGTTTCATTGAGAATTTGATTTATCGGGTTCCTTTCTTCTTCTTAGTTACTCTAGCTAATGGTGTGTCAATCTTGTTTATGTTTTCAAAGAACCAGCTTTTGCTTTCATTTATTTTCTGTATAATTTGTTTATTTTCTATTTCATTTTGTCTGCTTGAATCTTTATTATTTCTTTCTTCCTAGCATTTTTTGAATTTTTGTTGTTGATTTTCCAATTCTCTGAGGCACGATGTTAGGTTGTCCATTTGCCATCTTGCCATCTTCTGTTCACTAATTGCTATGAACTCCCCTCTTATGACTGCTTTTGCCATGTCCCATTGATTATGGAAACTCATGTATCACTGGTTTCCACGAATCTTTTGATTTAAGCCTTAATTTCTTCAGTCATTATGAAGTCACTCAACAGGAGATTGTTTAGTTTCCATATGTTTGTGTACTTTCGAGTTTTTTTTTCTAGAATTAATGTCAAGTTTAATTCTATCGTGTTTGGAGAAGATGGTGGATATGGTTTCTGTGACTTTGAATCTGTAAAGTCTTGTTTCATTCCCTATCTTGTTGTCAATCTTTTCAAAGGTTCCATGCAGCAGTGAGAAAATTGTATATTTCATGGTTTTCAGGTGGAAGGTTGGTTCTACAGATGTCTGTGAAGTCCATTTGATTTCTGGTATCATTTAGATCCTGTATGTCTTTGCTTATTTTTTGTCTAGATGACCTGTCTAGAAGAGATAAGGGTGTTGAGATCACCAACGATTATTATGTTCTCTCTGCTTTAGATCTAGCAGACTTTCCTTCAGGTATTTGGGCGCTCCTGTGTTGGGTGCATAGATATTTATAAGCATTATATCTTGATGAATTACAGCATTTATTACTATATAATGCCTTTCTTTGTCTCTTCTTCCAGATTTTGTCTTAAAGCCTGTTTTGTCTGAAATCAGTATCACAACTCCAGCCCTTTTTTGGTTTCCATTTGCATAGAATACCTTTTTCCGGCCCTTCACTTTTAGTCTATGTATGTCTTTATACATGAGATGCATTTCCTGTAGGCAACAGATAGAGGTTTTCTGTTTTTTATTCCATTCAGCCAACCTGTGTGTGTCTTTTGATTGGAAAATTTAATCCATTAACATTCAATGTTATTATTGATATTTCCAGACTTATCCCTACCATTATGTTAGCAATTTTCTTTCTTTTTTTTTTATTATTCTCTCGTTTCTGTCTGTCTTGCTTTAGTTTTGCAGGGATAGGACTTCCTTTAGAACTTCTTGAAGAGCTGATCTATTGTTGGTAAATTCTTTTGGGTTTTGTTTGTCTGATAATATTTTTATCTTTTCCTCCCATTTGAAAGATAATCTTGCTAGGAATAGTAATCTTGGTTGAAATTGTTTTTCTTCTAACACTTTGAGTATGTCTTCTCATTCATTCCTCATTTACATAGTTTCCACTGAGAGGTCTGATGTTAGCCTGATGGACTAACCTTTGTAAGTAACTTAACATTTCTCTCTTGCCACTTTTAGTATCTTGTCTTTTTCTTTGATTTTGGTCATCCTGGCTATGATGTGCCATTGAGAGGATCTTCTTGAGTAGCTTCTATTTTTTTTTTTTTTTTTTTTTTTATTTCTTGGATTTTGATGTTTGTTTGCTTCTCTAGTTTAGGAAGATTCCTTCAAACATTTAATGGAATAGATCTTCTATGCCCTTATCTGAATCTTCACCTTTTAGAATACTTATTATTCGAATATTTGGGCATTTCATAGTATATAATATTTTTCATGTATTGTCCTCATTTTTCGAAATTATTTTTACATTATTCTTGGTGGTTTTGTCTGTGTCAAAGGTTTTATCTTCCAGCTCAGAAATTTTGTCTTCTGCATGGTCCATTCTACAATGAATACTTTCGAGGGAAGTCTTGATTTCCTGTATTACTCTCTTCATCTCTAGAAGTTCTGATTGAGTTTTTTTAATGGTGTTATCTCCTCCTGGAAAGACTTCTGGAAGAGGCTTCCTCATCACTGTCACCATGAATATTCTGAACTCTGTTTCTGACATTTCTTCATATTCCTTTGTGTTGTCCATGGTTCAAGAAAGGTTGCTCTGTTTCATCAGGGGAAAAGGTATTTCTTTTTTTTTTTCTCATACTTTTTGTGCCTCTGGACTAGTTTCTAGTTATCTGGTGGATTATACACTACTTCCTGCTTTTCTGTCATTGATTCTATAGTGTCGTGGGGAAGTAGAGCTCAATTTCTCGGATGTGTTTTTGGTAGAGGGTTTTTTCTTCCAGTCAGAGTGTGTGTATATAGCCACTTTTAGGTTTTCCTTCCTTTCCCATTCTCTTGAAACCAAGAGCATCTGAGGCTAACCTGGAGATATTCATATGGAAGAGGGAAAAGGAGTTGTGGGGCACATTGTGCCGAGGTTCAGAGAACTATGAAGGCTCAGAAAATGGCTGCAGATGAATGTACTTGGGACAAGTTGGGAGGCAGGAAGAGGCTGGAGTGGTCTTTTGCCTAGGCTACCCTCACAAACTGCCGCTTCTCCCTGGTCTGCAGCAGCACAGGCTCCAGGGAAAAGGGCAGTGGATGTTTATACCTGGGACAAGTTGGGAGGGAGGAAGAGGCCTGAAATGGTAGATCTGCTGCTCAGCTTCCATCCCAAACTGCCCCTTCTCCCTGGTTGGCAGCAGCACAGGCTTCCCTGTGTTTCCTTTTAAATCTCATTAATCTCTCTCTTTGCAATTGAAATAAATGGATAAACGAAAGTGTTATTTATACTACAACACTGTATTTATTCATTTCCTTTATACCTCACAAAATCCTAAACCTTTTGTTTTTTTCTATTATTATGATGAAGAAAAGGTTTCCCTTAGCATTTGATTTATTGAGTCTACATAAATATATCTCATATTTGTCCTCCATTTTGATAATTGTCTCTTTGATTAATTTAATGATAAACATCTCAGTAAGAAAAAAAGTAACAAAAACAATTTTAGTTGTTTTTTAGTAAAAAGTCTTCCAAAGTTAGGTGAATGGCTTTATAAAGGTAATAAATTCTTTGGTCTTTTCCCATGTAGTTCTGGTAAAGGTTACAAGAGGAAAACAAATAAAATTCTTTCACTGCAAATGATCTGTTATGTCTTGACCAAGAATGTGCTTTTTAATAAGACACCGAATGTTCACATGCTGTTCTAGTCAAATAACCTAAGGGCAAAAATACATATTCTGATATCACCTCAAATGCTCTAAAGGTTTTCTCCATTTTCAATAAGTCCACTACAATCACATTTTTTCAAAGAACTCTAGGGAAAACGATGAATTATTCATACACCGTGTGTGCAGTTTGTGTGTGTCTGGCAGTGCAAGGTATTTACATATGACCTCCAAGTGGTATCACAAAGCCAGACCACACTGAATAAAAATGATCAAAGCCATTTTTTTACAAATGAAGTCATTTGTTAAACATTAAATAAATATTATTTCAGGACACATTGACAGGTATTGGACTTGTGATCTGTTAGTTCCTAATCTAAAAGACCAAATCCAGTGCATCTCTATGTGATGATTAAGCAACTTGGAACACATTTTTTTTTTCAAGTTTGCTGTAGGACAAGTGTGCTCACAAGAGACAGAGACAGAGACAGAAATAGAGAAACAGAGAGAGAGAGAGAGGAAGTGAGAACACTGCCTCCTCGGAGGGGATGGTTAGGCCACAATTCCTTTTTCTTTATCCTCCTGTCAGGATTTTGGGTATGCATGCACACACACCTGGTGTGATTTTAAGCCACCACATCCAGGATTTGAATCACACAGTTGTTCATGTGAGATCCAGCCAGCCACCTGCTGGCTCAGGAAATCAACTCTTGACACACAGTGCATGTGTGTGTGGGTGGGGGTGGAGGAGCATAAAATATTTGATGAACAAACCATCAAAATTTGTTGTATAATAAGATAACTAATTTTTTAAAGGGCCTGTTCTGTTCTAAACACTAGATAAGAACATGATGTAATTTAATACTCACAACAACTCTATAGGATAGATATTACCTGATATAACAGATGAAAAAAGGAGGCTCAGAGAAGTTGGCTCTTGTTGTCACAGCTAGTAAATTATGATGCTCAGATTTTGGCCTAGGTCTAAAGGACAACAAGGACCATGCATGAGGCTATCTGATAAAGTCACTCTAATACCAGGGTGTTTTGAACCTGTAGTTACGTCTAAACACAACCAGATGTGATCCAACATACAGATGTTATCACTAAATCATCATGTCTAGATGTGTCTAGCTGTGACCACAAATTCAAAACACCCCGGTGTTAGGAGCTGGGCATGGAAACGGACAGAGAATGAACTGTGATAATCAAATGGGACAGGCAGTGAAGGACTGACTCAGAACAAGTTCAGTAGCTCAGGCAGAGTAAGTTACTGATATTAATAATCATAAAATGATTGTAATGTACCACTTAAACAATTGAACACGCTTTGGGATGGGGTAAACTAATGCTGTCATACTGAAATTTTAAAACTTCATTTAAGCAGACAAAATTAAATATATATATATATATATTGCCAGAGTGCAGGTGTGCTTATAAGAGAAAGGCAGAGAGACAGAAAAATAGAGAGATGACAGTGGGAGAGGGAGAAAGCACACTCCAATGAGGAATGGTCATATCATAATTTTTTTGCTTCCATTTCTCCGTCCTGTCAGGTTTTATACACACATGCACATATACTTCGAGTGTTTTTCAAGACACCAGGGCCAGTATTTGAATTGCCTTTGGCCATGTGTGATCCAGCTCCCTTAACCTCCAGGCCATGGACTGGTTCTTAAGAGGATAACGTTTATTCAATTTTTGGCATTTCTTTATCCAGTAAAAAGTGTGTATATATACACACACACACACACACACACACACACACACATACATGCATACACAAAATAGCCCATAAACATACAAGAAGTAAGCAAAAAACAGAAAGGAGAAAGAGGACTAAGAGCAGCCGCAGCTTAAAAGGATTATCAAATACTGACTAGGTATTATTATCTAGTCAATGATTCAGTGCTCCTCGAGAAAGGACGATTAACATCCCTCGTCCCATACCTTCTGCACAAACACACATACATATGCATGAAGCATTTGGCAAAGCCAGGAGGTATTTTTGACTGTCACAACTGGGAAATGAGCCACTGGTACCTAGGGTAGAAGCCAGGGATTGTTGCTAAACATCCCCCAGTGCATAAAACAGCCTGCCCTGCTTCAACACAGAATCATGGAACCAGAATGTCAGTAGACAAACATCGAGAAACTGTGCCCGAAGTGTGAAGCTCTTGCCTATTGCAAAGTACTTCTTTTCCAATTTTTTTTTTCCTGCTTATGAATAGGCCATTATTCTAACTTTTATAAAAAGAGTATTGAATGGTAGCACTATATTAATAAAGTGTGATACCACAACTTGTTTGATATGTTTTAGTTACTTCAGAAACCAATGTCTGGGGGAGGGCAGGTATTAGTATTTTTAAAAGCTTTTCAGTGAGTCTAATTTTTAAATGAGGGTAAAAATGTCTCCACTGTTTGGACCTAATAGTCAGTGATCTTATAAATTTTACCTATGGTTTATGAATTGGACTGAGGAAAACCACAGTATTGCATTTACCAGTTTTACTTTAAATCTATAACCACAAAACCTCAGAGCATCCTTTATGTTATCCATCAATTACAGTCTGTTCTTTTAACCATTACCTCTAAAGAAACTGTTCATACCTTTTCCTCTTTCATTTCTTCCTTCACCCTCAGGTTCAACTGGTGACCTTCCTTTCTAATTCTCTGAGAAAGCATACGGCATCAGAAGAGAACTTCTACAGAATCATACGGTTAATGTCAAACATCCGTCAGTCTCTGTACCCATACATTATGGGTGTATCATACAGAATTTGGTCACAAAAACAAAACCTACTTTAAGTATTTCAAGAAGAATATAATTCAATACAGGGGTTTGAAAGAACCGGAAGAGTGAAAGTTAGGGAAGCCTCTGTAAAGAATCCAGAAATGAGGAAGAAGAGTAATTATAGGTAACCACTACATAAGCCCTCAGCTTTTTGAAGTGCTAAAGTGGGTAGTTTGCATGTGATGCTCCAAAGCTTCTAAAACCTTATGTATGTGTGGGAAACTCACATGTCTGGCCCCTGTAGTCAGAGCCTGAGTGGCTGTCCTCTTTCTCTCTCCTTCTAAATGTTACTCAGTGCCTCTCATTAATATAATCTGGAGATTACATTTATTCAGCACTGCAGGAAGTCTAACAAGAAATAGAAATGCTGCTGGAACTCCAAAAGATCTTCTAGTATTTCTATTTTCTCACCTGTTTTCTAGAATGCAGAGACTATAAATGAACAATAAGTGCTAATCACTTAAAAACTCAATCAGTTTTTTGTTCACCATGAAACTAATCTATGAACATTCTGGCTATTTGTGTTGTTCACATTTCCTACATTTTTCCTTGCAGTTTTAATTTTCGTACTTTTTTTTTCAACTGTAGTTGTAAATTTGTTGTTTTCTCCTTTGTTTCTAACATGTTAAAACTCTGTTATCAAATGGATAAATAATCTAAATTTTTAATCTTAATAAATTTATATCTTTCTTCAGCACTATTAATGCACTTCATCTTGCATTTTACTTTGTCAGAAATTAATATAGTCATGTTTGCTTTCTCATGTTTAGATCTTGAATGATATGCCACGTTTTAACTCCTCACTTTCAAACTTTCAAGTTAAAATATGTTTTCTATAAACTGTATATAAATATGCCTTTCTTTCTTTTCTTTCTTCTTTTTTTAATTGTCTAGAGAACACGTGTACTCGCCAGAGGGAGACAGATGGGAAGCAAGCAAGCACCCCCTGTGGGGGATGATCATGCCTCAATAACTTCTCCATTTCTCCTTTAGGGACTGTGGGGATTCATACCCATGTGAAAGCATGCTTTTTGTTTTTTTTTTTTAAACAATTATTTTTTTAATTTGACGAGAGAGAAAGAGAGGGAGAAAAAGGAAATGTGAGAAAGCAAGCCACCAGGTCTAGGATTCAAACCGTGGTCGGCCATGTGGAAGTCCAGCACCTTTAAACACCATACCACCTGCCAGTCCTAACAGCATGTTTTTCAAACTGCTCAATCCAGGACTTGAACCACACAGTGCTATAGAATCCATAAGCCTTAACCACCATGTCACCAGATGACCTAACATGTTTCTCCTTCTTTTTTTTAAATTCACACTATCTCTGCCTTTTAATAGGCATTAGAATATACATTAATTTATATTCTACATAATATTTCTATAGTAAAGTTTAAGTCTTCCAGTTTGAGGTTTGGTTTATATGTCATCTGTCCTTGTTTTAGCCTTTTCCCTTCTTTTCAATGAATCGAATATTTTGAATGACCATGTTTTCATCTGTATTGCCTTTTTAAAAACAACCCCCATGGTATGTTTGGTGGCTCTTTTAAACATACAATATAAATCTTTAAATCATTCCAGTCTGACTTCAAATAATATTATATTGCTCTACAAACTGAAAAATCCTTTCAACAAATTCTTTTCATCATCTGCTGTCCTTTGTAGTCTTATATTTTATATTTTACTTTAATACATGCCATGAGCCCATATAACACATTATTATTATTTTGTCCTTATAGTCAAATTTTTTAAATAAAAACTATATACACATAGAAAATATTTCATATTTGCCTACATATTTAACCCTTCTGGAATTTTTATTACTTCCTGTACATGAAGGATTTTATTTTATATCATTTCCCTTCATTTTAAAGACCATTTTGTGCTGCTTGTTTTTAGAGTTGTGCCAGAGACAAACTCACTAAACTTTTGTTTTTCAGTAAAATTGTGTTTATTTTGCTTTCCTTTGTGAAGGATATTTACATTGGATAGAAAAATCTAGGTTCCCTTTTTTTTCCTTGCTCATCACATTAAAGGTTAAAAATGTCCCATTGCCTTCTTGTTTGCTATTTCTTAGGAGAAGTCAGTTGTCATTCATATTGCTTCTTTTAAAAAATATTTAATTTTGGGAACCAGCAGTTAGCGTAATGGCTATGTCGCTGGACTCCCACGTAGTCGACCGCGGTTCGTGTCCCGGACCCGGTGGCTTAAAACTCACGCCGGGCGCGTGTGCGTGCGTGCCCAAGATCCCGGGAGGAGAATGGAGGAGAAGGGATTATGGCGTGACCATCCCCCCTGGGGGGTGATTTCTCGCTTTCTGTCTCTCTCTGTCTGTCTGGTGAGTGCACGCACCCTATAGTGAAAAAAAACCCTCTCAAAAAAAAATTTAATTTTATTTGTTATTATTTTTTAATTTGCTACAGAGCATGTGTGCTCACCAGAGACAGGTGTAGGAGGGTGAGAAACTAAGTCTCCTTGTCTGAGTCTTGAAGCAGGGTCACTCATATGGGAATCCAGTGCCTCAACCACCATTCCAACTGCTGTCCCCATTTATATTGTAGTTTTTGTTCCATAATCTATTTCTCAGTTTATTTCTATTAGGTCATCAGAAAAGTCATGATGTAATTTTTTTTTGGAGAGGTTTTTGCTATAGGGTGTATGTGCTCGCCAGAAAGACAGAGAGAGACAGAGAGACAGAAAGCAAGAAATCACCCCCCAGGGGGGATGGTCACGCCGCAATCCCTTCTCCTCCATTCTCCTCTCGGGATCTTGGGCACACACGCACGTTAACTGCTGGTCCCAGAAAAGTCACGATGTATTTTTATATGCAAAAATGTATCATAACTTTTCGAACAACCCCAATATTTCATGTTATAGACTCCATAAGGTATCCAGATCACCAGCAACACTCTTGTTTTTGCTATTATTTAGACACTATGATTCATTCTAAGTTTTTCGTTTACTGTACACTGTGACATGGATTTGCAAAGTTTTTCTATAAAGGATTATGTAATAAATCATTTAAGTTGTACAGGCCACGTGCAGTTTCTGCTCACAATTCTGTTTATCTCCTGTTTTATAAACCCTTTAACTGTATAAAAATCATGCTTAATTTGCAGTTACACAAAATCACCCCTCACCAGCCCCTGGCAAGCATAAATGCTCTCTGGAAAAAAAAAAAAAAATTCCGGAAGAATCAAATACTGAAAAAAATTTTAGAAATACTTTTAAAATTCATTTTGCTTACATTTACTTCTTAATGCAGGCAATGATTTAATAATCATGACTGAATACATACAAAATAGTTCTTTAAGTATAATGTAAGATAAAAAATTGAGTTGTAACTTAAGCAGTTCTTTTCCTTAAACATATGCAAAATAATAATTTATCTTACAGTTAATAATATCTTTGAATGAAATGAGGTAGTATCAAATGCTTTAAGTGAGATCTTTACATAACATATGACTGGTAATAAAAGTGTTCATAAGAACAAAATTATATTATAAAATAGAAATTAGACCAAGTATCATAGCAAAGAAATGAAAATCACAGAAAATAGGGACTAGTGGCCCTCACAAAGGCAAAATTATTAAAAAAATTTAGAGCCCATATTAGTAGCAACTTAACTTTATCATTACATGAGGCTTTTCCCAAATCAAGGCTATTTATTTATTTACTTAGAGGGATTTTTGCTATAGGGCATGTGTTTGCCAGAGAGACAGAAAGTGAAAAATAACCCCTCAAGGGGGAATGGTCGCATCATAATAACCCCTTCTCCTCCATTCTCTTCTTTGGATTTTGGGCACGCATGCAAATGCAACCAGGTATGAATTTCAAGTTGCCAGGTTCAGGACTTGAACCACAGTTGATTATGTGGAAGTCCAGTGACATAACTATTATACCATCTGTTGGTTTCTCAGATGGAAGATATTTAAAAAATGAAATCTAGGAAACTTTTTCATTAGTCCTTGATGATTATTTTTTCTTTCTAGCTTCCTCTGAGAGTCTCTGTCTTTAAATCACAGGGATTTTCTTAAGTGCCTAAGGTTTAACTAATTTATCCATAACTGCTTCCTATTAGGAATAGTGAACATCAAGAATTGATGCCAAAGGGAAATAAAAGTGTTGGCATGTTCAAGGTATTGTGATTTAACTACAGCTAATAAATGTGTACAACCTCTTCAGAAAATTCTATTTGATTTGTGAGCAAAGCTTCTGTGTTAATATTTAATTTACAAAATTTGAAAATAGGGGCTTCTTAATTAAAGGTTTACATGTATTAGATGCTTTGACACATTCTGGAAATATTTAGCTATTAATCAGGCCCTTGCTTTTTAAAGTTATAATTTGCAGCTAACAATATGAATTAAGTGTTTCTAACATTTGCATTTTCTTTGTAAATTTTCAAAACCAAACATAACCCTGCAATCACTTATCCCTTCCCCTTACCTTTACTAATGTGTCAATTAATAAGAAGAAAGTGTTTCCCTTATAAAGAATTTTCATTAAAAATTCTAAAAGACACAAAGTCCCTTATGCTCAGCTGAGAGTAATGGAACTAACTTAAATTTTAGTCTTGAATTTAGCATTTAATTAATTTCATAATCTTAGTTATTTAACTCTCTAAGTGACTATCTTTTCTGATAAAATAGAGTAAATAACTATCTTGTAGAATAGAGCCCCCCCTCAATTAATACACAATATGTTTTATTACAGACCAACTCACAGTATAAAATTTTTGTGCCCTAAGGTGTTTATATATATATTTTTTCATTCATCAATAAAATGTACATGCTATAAATACAGAGACTATGTCAATTTCCCCCTTATAGTTACATCCTTAACATCTAGCACTCTGTTTGGCACACGACATGTACATGATGACAATTTTTTTTTTCTTAAAGAGGTTTTTGCCTTAGTGTGTGCTCTTGCCAGAGGGAGGAAGAGACAGAGAGGGAGATGGTAAGAACAAAAGTGAAAAGTCACCCCCAAGGAAAGATGGCCATGCCATAATTCCTTCTCCTTCATTCTCCTCCTGGGATTTTGGGCACACACACATAAACACACACACACACACACACACACACACACACACACACACGTGCCTGGCATAACTTGAAGTCATCAGGTCCAGGACTCAAACTGCAGTTGGCCATGTGAGAGTCCAGCCATGTAACCGCTATGCCATTCTACTGGCCCCCATGATCGACCTTTAATAATTAATGGCCAACCACATTTTGAATTCCAGACCTGGTGACTTGAAAATCATGTTGGGCACCTGTGCATATGTGCCCAAAATACTGAGAGGAGAATGGAAGAGAAGGGACTACAACATGGCTATCCCTTCTGGGGGGTGATTTCTCACTTTCTCTCTCACTCTTTCTTTGGCAAGCACATGAGAGGTTTTGCCCTATGGCAAAAACCTAAAAAACATTAATAGATGAGTAAATTAGACTCAATTGGCTTTTATCTAATGGAAATTGAATAGGTAACAAGATTTCTGATACTGGAGCCAACTCAAGGCTCCTTAAAGCGAATCTCTTAGACTCCTTCTAGTTTTCAAATTATAGAGCAATCTGTGTCCCAAATTTCTTGTGATTTGGTTTAGACTAGGTAAATGAGCACTTTTTTCAGTGTTGGGGATTATAATTTGAACATTAAACAGCAGCCTGACCCTAGAAAAGTCACATCCTCTGTGATTCTAAATATCTTGTTCTGTATCATGACTGATTTGAACTAAATTATTGATGTTTAAATATTTTGTTAGCAGAAGAAACATTTTTTCAAAAGCAATCTTTTGGTGGAATGCCTCTGTATATAAATGATAAAACCAAGTCGAGTACATGACACACACACACACACACACACACACACACACACACACACATATTTCTGTGTGTGAGAAATGGAATCGTGTCCCTCAAATAAGACAGAAAATATAGTCTATTGACCTCTTTTGAGCATGTTATATTCCCTCACTCCCACTTGATCATTAGCCTCTACGATAACTCAGAGATGTTAGTGATCCAATAATCAAAGTTGGAACATGCATAAAACAAACACTAGGCTTTCCTCTAGCTTTAGTATCTATAAAGTTGTGACTTTAAGGTTAAGAGTCTATGATCCTACCTCATCCATTTCTCTTTAAAATCTGAGACAAATAAATAAAAAGAATAAGGCTTAAAACACCTCATCATTTTCAGGACATTGTAGTAAAGATAAACGAGAAAGGATTAAAACAGGGCAATGAGCAAGATGCTGGAACTGGAGTCTCTGGGGTAAAAGGTTTGTGCTCTTGACTGGCAAGCTCGCATTGGTGAGACTGAGTTTGTATCTATTCTAAGTTATAATATTGACAACTTCATCTTATGTAACCGATCAATAGAGTTAGAACAGACATCTTTTAGACTCATGGTGTGAGTGCATTGACCATCTGTTTGACTGAATTGACTGAGCTGTTTCTAGTATAATGCAGACATAGCCTAAGAGTTAGTAAGAGGTTGGCAGGTCTGACTTTTCCTTGTCCAGAGAAAGAGAAAGCAAAAGAAGTAAGAGGGATGTATAAAGCCAGGAAATGATGGGGAGAGGAATGATCAGAAGGCAAACAATCAGTTGCCACAAGTACCAAGTACAAATACTGGATTTCATAGACACTCTTCTCTATTTTGAAAGTTATTTTAAAACAGAAAAATGTTAAGCAAAGACTTGAGGAAGATGGGGGAAGGGATACTTTAAGGAGTAAAACCTACAGCAATGAATACACTACTTATTACTAAGATTATAATAATCTTAGTTTTTACTATGTAAAATTAATTTTGAGCCTTTTAAATCCTAGATGTATATTCTAAAATTTAACAACAAAAAAACCCAGCTAAGTTCTTTAATTCTAACTTTTAACAACAAAAAAACCCAGCTAAGTTCTTGTAAAATACATAAACATGCACATATACAAACACACAGTATGTCACAAAGTCAAAGATAATTGCTTTATAAAACATTTTAAAAAGCATAGATATCTGACCATTTTATTTATGCATCAGTCCTGTTAACTTTGGATATAGTTTTTTTCTAATTAGCCAGAAATTAAGCTTTGTAGAAATTCTACTTCTCCATATATCCAAAGCAACTCTACGCAAGACGAGTAAAGTTGGAGGCATTTGATCATCTGTCTTCAAAACATATCATGACATCATAATAAGAAAAACAGCATGATCCTAGCACAAAAAGGAAACAATGAAAAAAAAATAGGATACAACCTATAGAATAGGAAAAAAAACATTTGCAAGCTATACTTCTGACAAGATTGACAACCAGAATATATATAAGGAACTCAAACAACTCGACCCAAAATAAACTAATAATCTAATAAAAAATGGGCAGCTGACTTGAGCAGCAACTCTCAAAAGACAAACAGCTAAAAAAGTAGGAAAAAATGTTCAAAATCTCTTATCATGAGTGAAATACAAATCAAAACACCAATGAGATATTACCTAACAACAGTCAGAATGACTATGATAAAAAGAAAAAAAAAAAACACAAAGAATAATAACAAATGTTGGTGAGTTTGTAGAAAAAAAGGGAAGCTTGCACAGTGGTAGTGAGAATGCAAATTAGTGCTATCACTGTGGAAAGCAGTGTGCAGTTTTCTCGATAATCTAAAAATAGGGTTACTGTACGACCCAGTAATCCCACTATTGGATATATACTCAAAAGACAGGAAATCATTCAGTTGGAGTAATATTTGCATATTCATGTTTATTGCTGCATTATCCACAGTTGCTAACTCGTGAAATCAAGCTAAGTGCCCTCCCCAATTATGAATGGATAAGGAAAATATGGTATGTACACTCAAAGGAATACTACTCAGCCATGAAGAACAAAGTTCTGTCATTGACACAAAGTAGATGAA
Organism: Tupaia belangeri chinensis; assembly: GCF_000334495.1. NCBI lineage: Eukaryota > Metazoa > Chordata > Mammalia > Scandentia > Tupaiidae > Tupaia > Tupaia belangeri. Next base: position 1,879,660 of record NW_006159915.1, read on the forward strand.
CCTAGAAGATACAGTGCTAAATGAAATAAGCCAGACTGTGCAAGACAAATATTATATGCCCCTGCTCATCGTATATAGAACATACGCACTCTGTGGTGTAACCTGGACTTTAAAATCATAGAAATAGAGGGAGAAATGGGGTAGATACCAGTAGCTGCTTGTAGGGGGGTGGTTTGTGAGAAAAATTTTAATGGATATAAGAATGCATTAACATAAGGGGAAAAGGTTATAGGATGGTGTATCACAGCAGGGCAAAAAAAATGGAGAACTTAATACACATTTCAAGAAAATTAGCATAACTTTTAACAAATATGCATAACATAATGTTCAATGTTGAAGATGAATGTGTATCTTCTTGATTTATTATATGCTGTATACATTCGTTAAAAAAATACTGTCACCTACAAAGATACACATTTTTTTTTTTCCAAGAGATTTTTGCTATAGGGCATGTATACTTACCAGAGAGATAGAAAGCCAGAAATCACCCCCCCCCACCCTGGAAAGAATGGCCATGCCACAATCCTTTCTCCTCCATTCTCCTCTTGGAATTTTAAACACCCATGCACATGAACCTGCTATGAGATTCAAGCCACCAGGTCCAGGACTCAAACTGTGGTCAGCCATGTGGGAGTCCAGAACCTTAACCACTCACCACCTGTCGGCCCCAACATTGATCACTTCTAACCAGAAATAATAGTATAACAAGAGACTCACTCTTCTGCAAATAATTATAACACAGTAATCTATAACCTTTCAGTCAATTTGAAGTTACTTTAGTATGACGAAAGCAGGCAGCCATTATAGGGGGTTCAACCCTTGAAAGAATTAAATAGCACTGAGCCGCATCCATATTTATTTGCTTTTTACCCTGATGGCACTTCTCAGTTCATATGGGACAAGTTAGGAATAATTCAAGCAAGAATTCATTATTTTATCAACTTGAGAGATAAGATGATAGAGTTTGGTGCTAACAGAACCGCCATAAATTGAAGGAGAAAATTCAAAGGAAGAACCAGAGGGATAAAGTCCTCAAATCACCAAGTAAATTATCCTCAAATCCTGGACTAACTTTTGAATGTGCAAGAAAGACTCTAAGAGGCTTAGTGGAAAAAAGAAATAGCTAGAAATTTGAAAAAGAGCTAGAGATATTAGTACCTGTCAACTGCACTGGAGGTAGAATTACATATCTGAGTCTTGTTTCTGTAATTTGGGCCTTCCACTGAAATAACAGAAAGATGGGCCATACCCTCACATTAACACTGTGAATGTTGTAAATAGGACTAAAATATCTGTAGGCCGAGGGAAAAAAAAAACAAAACAGATTTAGTTTTTAAAAATGTAAGACCGAGGGAACCAACAGTTAGCGTAATGGCTATGTTGCTGGACTCCCACGTAGTCGACCATGGTTCGCGTCCCGGACCTGGTGGCTTAAAACTCACGCCAGGCGCGTGTGTGTGCGTGCCCAAGATCCTGAGAGGAGAATGGAGGAGAAGGGATTGCAGTGTGACCGTCCCCCCTGGGGGGTGATTTCTCTCTTTCTGTCTCTATGTCTCTCTCTGTCTGTCTGGCAAGTGCACACACCCTATAACAAAAACCTCTCCAAAAAAAATATGTAAGACCGAAGTACTACATCTTTAGTATTAGCCAGTAGTCTTTTTTACTTTTAAACACAAAACAATATTCCAACATTTAATAAATAAAACCATTACTAGACTTGAAACAAGAACATATTTCTTGTAGTCAAAAGCAAAAGCATGGGACCAGCAAATGACATAATGATTATGTCACTGGACTACCGCATAGGCAATAGCGATTTGAGTCCTGGATCCGGCAGCTTAAACATGCACTGGCATGTGTACATGTGTGCCCAAAATTCCAAGAAGAAAATGGAGGAGAGGGAGTGCAGTGTGATTTCTCACTTTCTGTCTCTCTGTTTCTCTGGTGAGCGCATGTGCCCTATAGTAAAACAAACAAGCAAGCAAGCAAACAAACAAAACAGCTCTCAAAGAAAAGGAAAAAAGCATGGCTTAGAAACAGACACGGAGATGATGCAGGTGTAAAAGTGGCAAACGATTTAAAGCAGTTGTTACAAACTTCTTTAAGGATGTAAGGGAGAAAATAGTCATGAGAGATCATACAGAAAATCTTAGCAAAATCTACATAAAAACTGAACTATATGATATGTTAAATGAAAAATGTAGTGAATGAACTTAAGAGTAGACTGAAGATGCAGATTAAAGGATCAATAGATTTTAAAACAAATGTAAATTATTCATTGTCAACAGTATAGGGAAAATAGTTATAAGTAAATAAATAGAGCCTCGGTAATATGTGGGAAAATACCAAGTACATATATGAAGTCCCAGGAGGAAGAAAACACAGGAGAGGAAAAATTTGAATATGTAATTACTGAGAACATTCAAGAATGATGAAAGACATCAACTTACAGAAATAGAAAGCTCAGCAAATCATAAGCCACAAACAGAGTATTACAAATAGGCACACCCTTTTTAAACAAATGTCAAGTATTTTCAAACAAAATGTATTTCAAACAAAAAGTATTTTCAAACAAAAGTATAAAGTGACCCTTTTAAAGATAGCCAGAGAAAAATATCTTACATATGGTAAACAATAAAAATTATGTTGCTTCTTCATGAAAATGGGGAACAAGCAATAAACCAAAAGAAAATTTAGGGAAAAAAACCATAACCAGTAAATTTATTCTTTAAAAATGAAGATAAAATTTAAAACATTTTAAAATAAACAAAAGCTAGAGAATTTGTCACTAAGAAAATTAATCTGATGATGTCTGAAATTTATTTTAAATACTACATAAAAAAAAGGGGTCAGCAGGTGGCACAGCAGTCAAGGCACTGGACTCCCACATAACTGACCACGATTTGAGTCCCAGACCTGGCCGTTTGGAACACACTGGGTGTGAGTGCATGTATGCCCATTTTCCTGAGAGAAAAATGGAAGAGAAAGGATTGTGGCATGGCCATCCTTCTGGGGGATTATTTCTTACTTCCTCTTTCTCTGTTTCATTCTGTTTCTCTGGCAAGCACGCATCCCCTATAGCAAAAATCTCTCTAAAAAAAAATTAATATGTACATTAAAAAAAAAAGAAAAGGGACCAACGGTTGGTGTAATGGCTATGTAACTGGACTCCCATGTAGTCGAATGTGGTTCAAGTCTCGGACCCAGTGGTTTAAACTCACACTGTGCATGTGTACGTGCATGCCCAAGTTCCAGAGAAGAGAATGGAGGAGAAAGGATTACAGTTTGGCCATGCCCCCTGTGGGGTGATTTCTCACTTTCTGTTTCTCTGTCTCTCTCTGTCTTTCTGGTGAGCACATGCACCCTATAGCAAAAACCTCTCCCCCCCTACAAAGAAAAAAAAGAAATGCTAGAAGTCCTCCTGGGGAACATGAACAAAAAACCAAGAGGACATGAAATAGTCAATGTATTGCTAAGTAAAAAATAAATTTATTTCTAAAAAGAAAATTATTTAAAGTTAAAAAAATACATATGGCCTATTGTGATGTATTTAGAAGATGTAAATTTCAATTACATGTCAAAATAGTATTTTCTATGGTATAGTATCAAATGAAAGTGGGCTATAGTAAGTTAAAAACAAATGTTATAATTCTCTGAGAAATCATGACCAAGATATAGAGGTATCACTAAAAAGTCAGTATAAAAATTAAAATAGAAATTAAATTTTTTGATAAGAAAAAAAGAATAGCAACAGAAAAACACTTTAGAAAGAAAATATCAGAAAATTGAATCTAGCAATTTATGGAGAGGATAATACAGTATAAACAGATAGGTTTTATCTCAACAATGCAACTTCGATTTAACATTGGGAAATCAATCATTGTAATTTACCATATTAATGGAAAAGGGAAAAACCTATGATGTTTTTGACTAATAAGAAGAAAGCATGTGACAAGTTTTAGCAGTTATTTATGATAAAAATCCCTCAACAAACTAGCAAAAGGAAGGAATTTTATATGTGAGTAAAAATCTTCTATAAAGAAAACTGCAGCTAGCATAATTTTTCATGGTGAAATATTAAATTTGTTCTTAGTAAACTTGCGTTATAAGCAAGTTATCTATTTTGATCTCTTTTATTCAACATTGTTCTTTTGGTCTTGGTCAGCACAATAAAAAAAATAAAGATAAAACAAAAATCCATAAAAACTGGATAGTAAGAAGTAAAACTGCCTATATTCACATAAACTATGATTGTTTTATTCAGAAAATGCAGAAAAACTCAGAAAACTTAGAAAATGCTAAGAAATATATTACTAGAACTGGGACCAGCAGTTGGCATAATGGCTATGTTGCTGGACTCCCATGTAGTCGACTGCGGTTCGAGTCCCAGACCCAGTGAGTTAAACTCATGCCAGGCATGTGTGTGTACATGCCCAAGATCCTGAGAGGAGAATGGAGGAGAAAGGACTGCAGTGTGGCCATCCCCCCTGGGGGGTGATTTCTTGCTTTCTCTCTCTGTCTTTCTGGTGAGTGCATGCCTATGGCAAAAATCTCTCCAAATAAATAAATAAATAAAAAAGAAATGTATTACTAGAATCAAAAGGCATATTTATGAAGGTCACTAGATACAGGGTCAAGATACAGAGTCCATTGATATTCCTTTATACTATTATTGAAAAATTATACAAGAAAATTCCATTTATAATAGCATCAAAACACAAAAAATACTTAGAAATAAAGTTTAGTCAAATGCCAGTACTACGTTTGAAAACGTGCTTTAAATTTGGCTTTTATCTTGCATTGGTATGTTACCACAAAGAATGAGTTAGGAGCCAGCAGGTGGGTGGTGGTTAAGGAACTAGATTCCCACGTGGTGGACTGTAGTTCAAGTCCTGGACTTGGCAGTTTGTTTCTCTCATTCTCTCTCTGGTGAGAACATGTATCCTATAGCAAATTAAAAAATAATAAGAATAAATAAAATGGAATATCTTAAAAAAAAGAATGAGTTAAAAATCTATTGATCGAAAGAGGTGACCAATACAACTAGGACCATTTACTGCCTATTATACACATATTTATGCTCATTCAATAAACTGATCAAGTAATCATTAAATAATGTAATTTAGATAGCAATGTGACCTAACAAAGCAAGAAAGCATACTGCTTTATACTTAGGGCTTGGTTAGTTTCAATCTGCATGTCTCAGCCAATATCAATCATCTGCCCCAGTGTGAACTTGTTCCTGTGTGAGGATCTCTTTGCTCAGTCTGCTAAAGCCTCAGAATTGCTTTGCAACCAGTGTGAGCTGATTCACAGCTCTCTTTTTTTTTTTTTGGGGGGGGAGAGATTTTCACTATAGGGCGCGTGCGCTCGCCAGACAGACAGAGACATAGAGACAGAAAGCGAGAAATCACCCCACAGGGGGGAGGGTCACGCCGCAATCCCTTCTCCTCCATTCTCCTCTCGGGATCTTGGGCACGCACGCACACGCGCCCGGCGTGAGTTTTAAGCCACTGGGTCCGGGACACGAACCGCGGTCGACTACGTGGGAGTCCAGCAACATAGCCATTACGCTAACTGCTGGTTCCCAACAGCTCTCTTGACATACCTAGGAGACATACAGGAAACTTGTTGTTTGGTTATTTGTCGTCATTGGCATTCAGGGTTTTATGTCCATTGGGAATCCAGGTATTTCCAATGTGCCTACTGTTTTATTTATTCAAGGTTATGTCATTCTTATCAGTGTCTTCGCATTCTAGTGAACAAGTGACTTTTTTTTTAATTGGTATTTTATACATTTAGTGAGCAGGGATATGTACAACAGATGTTACTTGCTTATAAGTTATGCATTATATAAACATGTTTATAGTTTTAGGCTTCTTTAAATCTTAAACACATGACAGATTTCTTTTTTATAGATATGGGAGCCATATGTTTATGAAAATAGCTGTATTGGTTTTCTGTTGATGCATAACAATTACTATAAATTTAGCAGTTTACAACAACACATTATATCATCATTTTTATGAGCAGGAATCCAGGTGTGGCTGGATGCATCAATAGAAAAGCAGTACAGCTAATTTTTAATGTCTATTTGATTGACAGATTGATTCCAAAATGTCAAGAACTCTCATGAACTCAATGAGCAACTGCCTACTTGCTTGCTTCCTTTCTTCCTTCCTTCCTTTCTTTTTCTTCATTTAATCAAGACTTACTAGTCAACTGGTACAACATCTCCCTGTATTTGATTATTCTGCCTTTCCCTTTTGTGGGAAAGATATATTCTATATACATTGGACTTTTTTTTCACTTCTTGCTATATTTCTTTATCCCACACTTCAACACCAATAGTTTTATAATTTTGTTCTTTTCCTTTTTTGAGAGAGGTTTTTGCCATAGAGCACGTACGCTTGCCAGGAAGACAGAAAGAGACAGAGACACAGAAAACAAGAAATTACCCCCACAGGGGGATGGCCAAGACATAATCCCTTCTCCTCCATTCTCTTGGGATTTTGGGCATGCACGCACACCCACCCGGCGTGAGTTTAAGCCAACGGGTCCAGGACTCAAACAGTGGTTAGCTACATGGGAGTTCAGCGACGTAGCCATTACGCTAACTGCTGGTCCCAATTTTGTTCTTTTCATTGAACATACTTTTTGGGAATCTCACTAGCCACAGCTCAAGGTCCATGTAAATATACAGTGAGTCTTGGTTTTCCCTTGAAAAATTACTTTTACAAAACTTTTAAGGTTATGCCTGCTTTACACCGTGTATAATTCTCTTTCTCTCTTTCGCCAATTAATGTCTTTCTGTTTTTCAGTCTTAATAAAATGGCTTTCCCATGGGAACTAGCAGTTAGCGTAATGGCTGTGTCGCTGGACTCCCACGTAGTCGACTGCGGTTCGCGTCCCAGACCCGGTGGCTTAAAACACACACCAGGCGCGTGTGCGTGCGTGCCCAAGATCCGGAGAGGAGAATGGAGGAGAAGGGATTGCGGCGTGACCATCCCCCCTGGGGGGTGATTTCTCACTTTCTGTCTCTCAGTCTCTCTCTGTCTGTCTGGCGAGCACATGCGCCTTATATCGAAAACCTCTCCAAAAAAAAGAAAAGAAAATGGCTTTCCCCAACTATGAATACTAGAGACAGTGTGAGAAGAGGGTGGGCAGTGGAGGGCAGGTGGGAGGAAATTAAGGGCAGGAAGGCAAAACATTTAATGGAAACAAGTGGAAAATGATCTGTTGATGATAAAGTGCATGGACTAGACTACTATGCAGTTTATTCGTGCTGGAAAGGTTTATTTTGTAGCTGTAAAGACATACAGTGATTAAATGTAAAGAAAATAAGTAAAAGGAAAAAAGAAAAAAAAGAGCTTTCCCTTTTGTACCCTTTGCTCTAAACAAAGCCTCTCCCTCTATGAACCAGACCTGTTGCCTTGCCTCTTTACAGATTCTGGCCAAGGCAAAACCCTTAGATCTTACCAAAATTCAACAAGCATATCTCAACAGTAGCAAACTCACAAGGCAATGATGAGATACCTGAAGGCTAGATTTGTCCCATTATGAGATATACTCTTCCTGTTTTACATGAGTACCCTTTTCTGTACCATTTCTTTTATGATAGAATTTGGCCCATTGTATGATCAGCACTTATACTGTAAAGTTAACTGATAAGTCCAGTTAAGAACTCAGTGGCCATCACAAATTGCCCATGTCAATATTCCTGACAGAAAATATCAAGTTATTTATTAAGTCATCTTTTCGATTCAAAGCCTAAATTGGCCAATGGGGTTCAAACTTTAATTGTCTCAGACCAGAATCCATACTTATTTCAGGTTACTCCCTCTAATTTAAAGTAAGAATTCCTTGCTAGAGATCAGAGGCATATAAAATTGTATCATCTATGGATTTTTTCTAATATTACTTTTGGATCATTTAAAATCTTTGGACTATGTTGTTATCCCCTATAAGAATTTCCAACTAAGGAGTATTTTTTCATAACAACAAGCCAATGGTATAATTTTCAGCTCCTTTTTTTAATAGTGTGAACTATTTTCATTATTTTCAACTTAAAGATAATGGTATTTTTTATTCATTGTATTATCAAATTATTTTTTAAAAAATGTATTAAGGTTACTGCCTATAATATTATTATTATTTCTGCAATGCAGAAGCCTTTTAGCCCGATGTAGTCCCACTTGTCTATTTTTGGGATAATTGCCTATGCTTTAGGGATCTTATTTGAGAAATCTTTGTATAAAACAATGTATTCAAATTTCCTTGTATTTTCTACTGTAGTTTTAAACTGTAGTTTGAAACTTTACATTGATCTTTTGAGTTGACTTTGTTAAAGGTGAGAGATAAGGGTCCAGTTTCACTTTTCTATAGGTGGATATCCAATTTTTCTAGCACCATTTGCTGAAGAGACTTTCTTTTCCCCACTGGATGTCTTGTGTCAAAAATCAGTTGGTTATATGTTTTGGGGTTTATTTCTGGATTTTCTATTCTGTTCTAGTGGTCTATGTGCCTGTTTTTATGCCAGAAGCATGCTGTTTTGATGATCACAGCCTTGTAATATATTTTGAAGTCAAAAAGGGAGATGCCTCCAACTTAATTCTTTTATCACAGTAGTGCTTTGGTACTATGGGGTCTTTTATTATTCCAGACAAATTGTATAATCATATTTTATATTTCTGTGAAGACTATCTCTGGTAATTTGATCAGAATTGCATTAAATTTATGAATTATTTTAGGTAGAATTGACATTTTGATTATATTTTTTTCATCTAATCCAGGAATATCTTTGGGATATCTTTCCATTTTTATGTATCATGCCTAATTTCTTTTTTCTGTTTTTTTTTTTTTCCATAGTATTCCTTATAAAGTCTTTCACCTCATTAGTTAGGTTTATTCATAGGTATGTTATTTTTTGTGTGGCTATTATAAATGAGATGGCTTTCTTTAATTCTCCCTCAGTCTGTTATTGTTGATGTATAAAAATGCTACAGATTTTTGTATATTGATTTTTGTATTCTGTCACTTTACTGAAATCATTTCTCACTAAGTGGAGTGTTTTGAAGATTCTTTTTAGTTTTTTATGTATGTAATCATGTCACCTGCAAAAAGAGGTAATTTCACTTCTTTTCCTATTTAAATGCCTTTTATTTTTTCTCTCTTCCTTAATTGCATTGGCTATGACTTCCAGTACTATGTTGAAAAGGAGGAGAGAAAGTGGCAGCATTGACTATTTCCAGTTTTAAGTACAATGTTATCTATGGGTTTGCCATATATGGATTTTATTGTGTTGAAAAATGTCCCATCTAGGCTGATTTTGCTGAAAGTCTTCATTACAAAGGATATTATATTTTATAAAATGCTTTGGCTGCATCAATTGATATGATCATCTGCCTTTTTTGATGTTTGCTTGAAATTTATTCACAAAAGGTTTTCCAACAATCATTAAATTTATGGGATTTCTCTGCTGTGTAAATCATCAGATGATATGTGAGGTGTTACTTTCATGAAAAGACTTTCTACCTTTTTTACAATCATAGGTTTCTAGTCTGTGTAAGTTCTTTTATATACTTTAAGTTTTGCCTTTTTAGAAAAAGACTTCCTACATAGTCTACATGAATAGGGTTTTAATCTTATGTGAATTCTATAGTATAGTGTACAGCTGAATGGGAATTATATGTAGAAGATTTAAGATACTGTTTTCATTACTTACGATTTCTTTCACATGTTTCTGTGATGTACACAGTTCTGAATTCTGGTGGAAAGATTTTCTTCAATTTTTACGTTTTTGAGTTTTCTGCTCTGTGACTTCACAGGATCATGTGTCTCTTACCTTTCCTTCTGTTACATTTATTGCTTGACATATGTTGAACCATCTTTCCTTCCCTGAGATAAAGCCTACCTAGTCATGGTGTATAATCTTTGTTTCATGTGTTGTTGGATATGATTTTCTAGATGTTTTGTTTTCTTTTGGCTATAGGATGTGTATGCATATTGGAGAGAGGATACAGAGATAGAGTAAGAGAGAAATCATTCCTCAGGGAACTGGTCACATTGCAATCCCTTCTCCACTCTCCTCTCAGGATTTTGGGCATCAACCCAGTGTGATTTTCAAGCTATCAGGTCTGATACTTGAACAGCAGTCAGCTCTGTTGGAGTCCAAAGCCTTAACCACTATTCCACCTGCTGGTTCCAGATTTGCTAGTATCTTGCTGAAGATGTTTGAGTCTGTATTCATCAGAGATATCAATCTGTAGTTTTCTTTCTTTTGTTTTGTTTTGTTTTGTTTTGTTATTTCTTTTTCTGCTTTGAGGATCAAGATGATAGAGGCTTTATAGAATAAGTTTGGGAAGGTTCCTTTTGAATCTTAGAAATACTTTGAGTAAAACTGGGGTTAGCTCTTCATTAAAAGTTTTATAGAATTCAAAGATGAAACCATTGAGACCTCGGCTTTTCTTTGTTGGGAGACTGTTTATTACTGATTTAATTTCATTGCTTGTTAAAGATCTGTTCAGGCTTTTTGTTTCTTGCTGGTTCAGTGTCGGTAAATTATATGTGTCCAGAAATTTATCCACTTCATTTAGGTTTTCTTGTTTGTTGGCATTTAGTTGCTCATGATAGTCTCTCATGATCTTTTGTATTTCGTTATGTACATTGTAATATTGCCTGTTTCATTGCTGATTTTATTTATCTGGTTCATTTCTCTGTTCCTCTTGATTACTCTAGCTAATGATGTGTCCATTTTTTTTTTTTAATCCTAAGAACCAGCTTTGCTTTTATTTTCTGTATAGCTCTTTTACTCTCGATTTCATTTATTTCTGCTCTAATTTTTTACTATTCTTTTTGTCTGGTATTTTTTGTTTTTATTCTTGCTGTTGCCTTCCAATTCTTTGAGGTGTGTAATTAGTTTGTCTATTGGCCACCTTTCCATTTTTTTCTTGTGAGCATTAGTTGCTATGAACTTCTCTCTTATGACTGCTTTCACTGGGTCCCATAGGTTATGGAAACTTGTGTGTTTATTACTGTTGGTTTCAATAAATCTTGTGATTCCAGTCTTAATTTCTTCAGTAGCTGTGAAGTCATTCAAGAGTAGATTGTCTAGTTTCCAGGTATTTGTGTATTTTTAAGGTTTTTTTTTTCTGAAGCTGATTTTAATTTTAATGCCACTGCAGTCAGAGATAGGATATAGTTTCTATACTTTTGAATTTGTAAAGCCTTGATTTGTGTCTAGTCATGTGGTTGACCTTGAAAATGTTTCATGTGGGGATGAGAAAATGGATATTCTTTGGATGTTGAGTAAAATTTCTACAGATGGCTGCTGAGTCCATTGGTTTACGGTATCATTTAGTTCCTGTGTCTCTTCGTTCATTTATTAATTTATTTTGAGCTAGATGACCTGTCCAGAGGTAACAGTGGGCTATTGACATTTCCAACATGTGTGTATTTCAGTTTATCTCTCCCTTCAGATCTAGATTTATTTTTCCTCATCTGTTTGGGTGTTCTAGTGTTGAGTGTGTAAATTTTTATAATTGCTATATCATCTTGATAAACTAATCCTTTTAGAACTAGTGTCCTTCTTTTGTCTCTTTGTATATATATTTTTTGCCTTGAAGTCTATTATGTCTGATATCAGTATCACAACTCCAGCTTCTTTGTTGGTTTCTGTATGCATGGAATATCTTTTTCTAGCCCTTCACTTTAAGTCTATGTATGTCTTTATCAGTGAAGTGTGTATTTTGTAAGCAGCAGATGGAGGGCTCTTGTTTTTTGTTTGTTTGTTTATTTGTTTTCCCGTTCGGTTAGTCTGTGTCTTTTAACTGGAGAATTCAATCCATTAACAGTATATCGATAGTTCTGAACTGATTCTTGTCTTTTAGTTAGTCACTTTGTAGTTGTTTTGTATATTCTTATTTCTATTTGTCTCTCATTTTCTTAATAGAATATTCTCTTCGGTATTTCTTAAAGAGCTGGTCTAGTTTTGATAAATTTGTTCAGTTTTTGTTTATCTGAGAATGATTTTGTTTTTCTTCCCAATTGAATGATAACCTTGCCACATACAGTTTTCTTGATTGAACATTTTTTCTTTTAGTGTTTTGAATGTGTCTTCCCATTCTTTCCTTGCCTGCCTTGTTTCAGTTGGGAAGTCTGATGTTGGCCTGATAGGATAACCTTTATAAATAACTTGGCACATATTTCTTGCCAGTTTTAGAATATTGTCTTTGTCTTTAATTTTTATCAATCTGACTATGATGTGCAGTGGGGAAGATCATGTGGTGATTCTAGTTGGCATTTTTGTGCTTTCTGGATTTGGTTGTCTGCATGTTTCTCTTCATTTATAAAGTTTTCAGATGCTATTTCATGAAAGAGGTTTTCTATGCCTTTACTAGCCTCTGAATTTTGGAATATCCATTATATGGCTATTTGGGCATTTAATGGTGTCTATGGTTCTCAAATGTTGTTCTCAGTTTTGGGGGGATATTTTTTCATTGTTTTTGGTAGTTTGGATTAAGACAGAGGCTTTGTCTTCCAGATCAGAGCTTCTTTCTTCTGTATGATGTAATTGTTAATGCTTTCAAGGGAGAGTTCAAGTTCGTTCTTCACCTCCAGGAGTTCTGGTTGATTCTTTTTAAGGGCATGTATCTCTTTATGAAATTCCTCCTTTGTGTCCTGCAGTGATATTTTCATCTCCTGAAATTGATTGTCCATTTTCTGTGGCATCTCACTGAGTTTTGTCGCAATGAGCACTCTTAATTCTTTTTCTGACATCTCTGTGAATTCTTTTGTACTGTCAGTTGTCAATAAGGGGTTATTGTGTTTCCTTCACTAAAAGACATTTCCTTGTTTTCTCATATTTCCTGTGTCTCCACACTGGTTTTTAGGTATCTGGTGAAGTTCTCACTTCTCCCTAATTTTTGGAGTAAATTCTGGAGTGCCAGTTGGATTAGAAGAGCCCTAGGTCATAGGTGTATCCTTGGAAAGGACCTCATCTTCCAGACAGTAGCAGGGCTTGAGTAGCCTGTACATGATAGAGTTCAGTGGGGTTTAGAGAAGCTTACTGTGGGTAGTGTCGCCTGGATTGAGCAACTGTTCTCTTGTACCTCAGACTGATAGAAGGAACAATGCAGGTTTGCCTTCCCTGCCAGACAGGGGATAATGATCGAATTCCTCAGCCACCATTGGGGTAGGGGGTGCTGTCTTTTGAGTCCTCTGCTTCCTCTAAGCTATGGAGATAGGATTGTAGAGGAAGCTCATTGAGTTTCAAGAACGTGTACTTCTCTTACTAGCTTGAGTTGGGGTGAAGTGGGAAGTCGAACTTTTTTCCCTAAAGCTGTTTGTTCTTGTACTTCCCTATGATGTGTATTATCTCTGTACCAATTTCCTTATCTTTCTATGGATGGAAAGGCAGGAATCCATGGTGGTAGTCTGGGGTTCAGAGGAGAGTTTCTCTTGTTGTTCTCCTCCAGAAGGGATATTGGAGAAGTGGCATTTCTCTAGCTCACTGGCTTAAGGCAGTTAGAGTCCTTTCCGCTTCTTTGAGTAGAAGCTATCCAATCTTTAAATTCCTGCCAACTTCCTCCTGCCACTCCCTGAAAGTCTGTGGGACTTCTCTTAGGCAGAGGTCATGCTCAAATACCTGTGGATTGCAGAAGTGGTAATGATAGATATTCCCCTCAGTCAGAGGCCTTGTTCCCCTGACTTAACCCAATTTCTCTGGTCCAGATGCAGCCAGAGGCTAAGTCTGAGCTCATTTAATATTTATTTATGGAACCAGAAAGTGGTATGATGGTTACATAACTGGACTCCCATGTAGTCAATTGTGGTTCGAGTTGACCCAGTGTCTTAAAATTCATGCCAGCATGTGTGTGCATGCTCAAGATTTCAAGAGGAGAATGGAGGAGAAGGAATTGTGGTGTGGCCAATCCCCATGAGGGGTGATTTCTCATTTTCTGTCTCTCTCTCTCTCTCTCTCTCTGTGTCTCTGGCAAGTGCATGTACCCGATAGCAAAAATCTCTCAAAATTGTATTTATCAGTTAAACATGCACTATGACTTAGACATTCCCCTCCACAAATAAATGAAACAACTTATCCACAGAAAAGTTATATAAAAATGTTTATATCACCTTTAAAATTTCCATCAGGATAAGAAATTTGAAAAGCATTGTAAATACTCATTCAATAAAATACCACTTAACAATAATGGAAATAAACTACTGATGTATGAAACAATATGAGTGAATCTCAAAAATCTTGTTTTGGGCAAAAGAAGCCAGTGATATAGAATACTACATGATTCCATTTATGTAAAGATTTAGAAAAAGCAAAAAACAATTATCTTAATAAAAATTGTAAGGACAGTGTTTGTCTACGGGGAGTACGGAGTGATTTATAGGGTTATTAAAATGTCTAGATTGAACCAGAGGTTACGTGGGCATAATCATACATCAAAATGTGTTTAATCATAATCTTAAGATCTGTGCATTTTATCCCAGGTAAAGTTTACCTCATAAAAACCACAAAATGACATTTAAATATGCAAATGGATATCCCTCATTAATATAGACAAACTCAATATTATTTAACAAATATGTACTTCAAAGATATTAGCATATGAAACCCAACAACATGTAAAGGGAATAATAAACTCAAATTGTATTTGTTTCAGGAATGCAGTCAGCTTACCATTAAAAAAATCAATAAATGTGATTTATAAAATTAACAAACCAAAGAAAAACTAAATGGTAATTTTAATACATGCATAAAAGTGTTTGACAAAGGACATTACCAATGCATGATAAACTAAGAGTGGGAGAGAATATTTTTAATCTGATATTACCTTTATAAGAAAATGCAAACATGAAATTTAGTGGTAAGAGATTATATTGTTTCTCCCTAGAAAGAAAAGAAAAGCACTTTCATTGTTTCTATTCAACATTATACCAGACATTCCAGCCATTGTAATAAGGAAAACTAAATAAATAAAACACATTATAATGAGAAAAAACTGCCCTTATTTACTTATTAAATTATTAAAAATAAAATGAACAATTATTATGTATAGTTCTATGAGTTTCAACTCAAAATTCAACTCCTTCTAGGGATGTTACTTGCACAAAATCAGTCAAATTAACCCTTCTCTCTTTTCCCATTCTCCACTCAGGGTTAGACATTATACACTACTCTTGCAGTCTGTACTATTTGGTACCTATGAGCTGAGATTATAGTAATAATATCACTCTTAGGAACCCTGAAGGAAGGTTATTACAGTAAATAGAAAAGGAAGAGAAGAGTGACACCTGAAACCTTCGAAATTTATCTTAACAGTGCAGCCGGAGACGACTGTTTCACCACTCCAGTGAGCTCATATTCTGTAGGACATATTATTTGTTATGTGAAGCACTTTTCTATGAATGATGAACAGAATCTAGAACAAGTGCATTTTCTATTTATTTAAAATATTTATGTCAAGAGTAAACAAAGCCATGCATGTAATGCTTAAATTGTGTGAGGAACATCTGACTTTGGAACCAATAATATTACAAATTTATGACCTAATTATCAAATTTGTTCTGGAATTTCCATGTCAGTAGATTAGTGATTGCCTGGGGACCACCCCAGTTGACTAATTTCTTTGCTATTACAATTTCATAGTAAAGGGTTAAATATTATTTTTATACAAGCACTTCTTTAGGCTTATATTCTATAGAATCCTCGTAAAACAGAGCTTGAGAGCACAATTTTTAAAAATATTTTTTATACACTCACTCACTGTTTATCATTACAGCCTACAAAATGAATTTTCACAACATGAATATACAATATATTAGTCCAGCTAAAAATATTATCATACATGTTATCATCAATAGATAATTTTCCATTTTTGTGTTCTTTAAATGTTTTGCTTCTTTATTTTTCCCCTTGATTTCCTTCTTTCAAACTGGGATGTGGTTCAAAATTATGTATAATAATATTTTCTTTCCTTTAGCCAAGTAAATGGCGCACAACTAAAAACAACATGAAGAAACCAGGCTATGTTTTTGTTTGAAAAATAAATACATTTATATTTAATGGATTAATTCTTTCCTTGAGGAAACTAATGTTGAGATCTGCTTTTTCAAAAATTATGTCTTATGATAAAATAATTTAAAATTTCTAAAATTGTGCCACTGTATGCTTACTTGTTCTGCTATATTTCTAATTTGGTAAACTACTTGGCAGATATTTCTCTACTCAAGATCAAATTGGGTTTTTAATTAAAGAAACAGGAGTAAAATAGTTAACTAAAATCCCTAGCTGATCCAAAGCTTTATTTTGATTACTAGTTTCAACTAAGCACAAAGCTGTTTACATTCATTGTGAAGTCATTGAGAATCTAGAAAATGAAAAGTTGACCTAATATTTTGCATGTTCCCACAATTTCAATGCCTGTGAGACTCAATCTGCTGGAGTTTGTCAGTGTTCCAAGTTTTAAATAAGAACACGTCTGCATATGTGCACTAAATGGTATTCCAGGAAGCTCTTAAATTGATTTTTAAGTGCTATGTCACATACAAGTCCCTTAATTTGAGCCAGGAACTGAATTAGCCTCTATCTGAAATCACTTCTGAAACTAGTATGTGTCATTGTACAGTCATTAAGAGCCATTCTTCTATATTTCATAGGCTCTGAAAATTCACAGTTCTATTTCAGTGTAAAGGTTGTACCAGTTGAAAAGAACCAAGTGGACATGAAAATTCAAATAAGAAACAAGTTAAAATGTTTAGTTGCAGTAGGGTGTTTATTGTTAACAATATTGCATTATGTATTCCAAAATAGCTAGAAGAGAGGATTTTGAATATTCTCACTACAGAAAATAAATGTTTGAGGTGATGGAGTTGTTAAATACCCTGATGTGATCATAACATAACGTGAACATGCATTGAAGCATCTTATTGTGTCCTGTAAATATGTACAATTAGTAAATGTCAATTTTTAAAAATCTGAGTAAAATACAATATTATGAATTATTAAAAAATTTTAGTCATATATCGAGGAAGAAAAAATGGAAGCAACTTAACATTTTACATTTTCAGTAGATAAACTAACATTTAATCATTTTCATCATCACCACAACTTACCATTATTTACTGCTTATAATATGTCAAAAATCATTCTCAGCAGGTTAAATTAAATAATCTAGAGTAAATTCCTTTCTTGGGAACTTATAGAAATTTATCATCAATATTCTGGGACCAGGAGTTAGTGTAATGGCTATGTCACCGAACTCCCATGTAGTCGACAGCGGTTCTAGTCCCAGACCTGGTGACTTAGATTCACACTGGGCGCATGTGCGTGCATGCCCAAGATCCCAGGAGGAGAATGGAGGAGAAAGGATTGCGCCGTGGCCATCCTCCCTGGGGGGTGATTTCTCGCTTTCTATCTCTCTGTCTCTCTCTGTCTTTCTGGCAAGTGCACACGCCCTATGGCAAAAACTTCTCCAAAAAAAAAAAAAAAGAAAGAAATTTATCATCAATATTCTTCCATGTATTGGGACCAGCGGGTGGCATGGTGGTTAAGGCACTGGACACTCCCACAAGGCCGAGCAGGGTTCGAGTCCTGAATCTGGTGGCTTGCTTTCTCACTTCCTCTTCCTCTCACTCTCACCCTCTGTCTCTCTCTGGTCAAATTAAAAAATCAACGAATGAATAAATAAAAAATAAAATAAATAATTATTAAAAAAATATTCTTCCACATATATTAAATAGTATATTTAATAGCAAAACATTGAAAAAAATCTACTGGTCATTAATAGGAGACTTGTGAAATAAAAAGTAAAACACTTACAATGAAATACCATTGTGAAACAGGTAGTTTTATTCTCATATTGTTAAATTAAACTTTTTTTTTTTTTTGGAGAGATTTTCACCGTAGGGCACGTGCGCTCACCAGACAGACAGAGAGAGACATAGAGACAGAAAGCGAGAAATCACCCCCCAGGGGGGATGGTCACACTGCAATCCCTTCTCCTCCATTCTCCTCTAGGAATCTTGGGCACACATGCACACGCGCCCGGCGTGAGTTTTAAGCCACCGGGTCCGGGACACGAACCGCGGTCGACTACGTGGGAATCCAGCGACATAGCCATTACGTAACTGCTGGTTCCCGTTAAATTAAACTTTGATTCAAATTTTTTTTACCAAAGCTATAAGCTTCAAACCTCTATCAAGTAATAAAGTACTTTAAATAAATGGAAAATTATTGACATAATTGTTTCAGGAATGATTCTCAAACATTTTTCTTAAAAGCATAACACATATAAACATAAAACTAAGAGGACTTTTAGAAGCTGTGAATTTCAGTGTCTTGTAATAGGTACTATATCAGTGAAAGGACACCAGCCCCCCAAATGAAAGTCTATGTGTGTACTAATTTGCTTTCTAACCTTTATTTCATTGCTTCAAGTGGCCTCAGGTTATTACAAAAATTAGCAAAACCAAACAATGATAACAGTAATAAAATTTTTATTCTCAAACTCTTTATTCTTTCCATCTCTTTATCTTGATTGAAATATGGCTTATGCCTAACCTCAGGGTCTTTTCAGAACCCACTCATTGTTCTAGAGTCCAGAATTTATATCTTCTAGCCTCACCCCCTCCTGCTTTCACTTCTAGCTCAATACTTACTCTTTTCTGTGCAAAATCCTTCCCTCATTGAAAGGCTCAGTACTTTGCTCTCTCTCTTCTTCCTCATCAATGCTATCTACAAATACCTCACCCATCCCTTGAATTGCTGAACACTTTGATAATGGCCTTATGGACTTCTCTGCATTTTTCTGTGAGTTGTTTTGGATAACCTCAACATTCATGAGGTTGACCCAGCTAAATCCTTAGGCTCATAGCTTCTTAATCTTCTGGATTTCCACTATTTTCACCCTTACTGAAGCTTATCCACTTTCACAAATAGCGGCATCTTTGATGTTGACATAATTCTGAGCTGAGCTACTTCCGACAAACTTTCATACCTGACCTCTACTTCCTGTCTTAATAGCTTCTACGCCACCTTTATTCCTGTGTCAACATGAACAAAGTCTCCAAATTTTTTCTCCCTTTCTTTATTACTATCATTATTTTTCTTCTGTTTTAAATCTATAATCTACAGGGCACAGGTATCACTTCAATCATAACTAGAACTTTCAATCTTCTATTCCCAAACAATGTCAGCTGAATACTCAGGGCAATTAATAGGTAGATAGAAAGATGAGCAGACAGGCAGCAAATTCTTCCCATATTTCCATGATGGGGATGAAACATACATAACCATACTTCCATACTTAATTTCTTCTCTCTCTCATTAGCTTATCAGAGAAACTCGCTCTTTCATTTCTAAAACCTGAGATACTTAGGTCTGAATGTTCTTAACTATCTACCAAATACTCACAAATTTATGCCTCTGTCTTCATTCCTATACTTTTTTTCTTCCTTCTTGGAAAAGGAATCTTTCTTCTCCATGTCAAGCCCAGACCCTATACTGTTCTCTTTATGCCATCTCTTCCTTCCACTTCCTTGGGGTCCTTAGCATTGCTTATTTTCTTCTCTGTTCTCCATACTTTCTCTTATATGCTCAGATGCATCCCCATTTTATTTACCTCCTTTATTTATATCTACATTCTCATTTGCTTTGGATTCACACCCAAGATTATGGGTACAACGTAGTTTACATTCTTTGTGTTAGCTTTGTTCAACTCTTTGAAATTGAGCTTCAATTCCATTTCCTTTTATTTTTTTCACTGGTATTCCCTTCCCTTTCCTAGAAACCAACAGTGTCCAATGGACACTGTTTAGTACTTATCTTATTACTTTCTCAATGCATTTTATACAATACCATAATTGGGTACAAAAATCCATTTTCACTGCATATTTCTCTGTGTATGCTCTTCCATTTCTCTGGCTGCTCCTTCTTTGTCTTTTTAGAGAGTTCTTTAGGTGAAATTATTTCACTTCAGGTGACTAATTTCCCATATTTCCATTTTAGCTCTTCTTCTGTCTTCATAATCCCCATTGGTATGTCATCTCCTTCAGTTCAAGTAATATCAGTATGCCCACAGATCTCAAAGCTCTATTTATAAGCTTAGCAAAAAAAAGGAACTAAAGGAGAATATCGTATTTACTCTTCTTTTTCTTTTACAATTTTTTTATCTCACTTTATTTATTCATTTATTATTTTAATTTGACCAGAGAGGGACAGAGTAAGAGAGAGTGTGAGAGAGAAAGTGAGAAAGCAAGCTGCCAGGTCTAGGACTTGAACCACCATCAACCATGTTGGAGTCCAGTGTCCTTAACTACCACATCACCTGCCAGCCTCCATATTTGTTCTCTATCCAGTTTGTTTGTAAGTCTCCAGTACAAAAACTATTGACAGCCCATGGTACAATGCTTTGCATAAAAAGGGACAATATCTAAGCCTGGCGGAATACCATATGTTAGTTCACTGTGGTTGTGACAGCATATAAGGAAGCAGAAGCAGACTGGATCAGAAAAGTTGCACGACTGAGCTTATTTCTGAAAAAGAAAAAAAAGACTGAAATTCATGCTTCTGATATTTCATCACCTCATAATGGAACTTTTCATGTACTAGCAGAATCTGCTTGAACATCATTCTCTAAGCCACCTTGCCTTTCAGTGTGTAAAGTTCACACATATGATTTCTCAGCAATTATGTAGGCTGTGATGAATATGGGCTTTTCACTAAGGCATTTTTTATTATTATTATTATTATTATTATTATTATTATTATTAGAGAGGTTTTTGATATAGGGTGTATGCGCTCACCAGAAAGACACAGAGAGACAGAGAGATAGAAAATGAGAAATCACCCCCCAGGGGGATGGCCATGCCACAATCCCTTCTCCATTCTCCTCTTGGGATCTTGGGCACGCACGCACACATGCCCAGCATGAGTTTAAGCCACCCGGTCCAGGACTCGAACTGCAGTTGGCTACATGGGAGTTTAGCGACATAGCCATTACATTAACAGCTGGTCCCGCTAAGGCATTTATTGCATTGCTTTTCTCTTCTCTTTTCTCTCTCACTGTCACTTTCTTTCCTTCTCTCTCTCTCTATTCCTCTCTCTTTCTTTTATCCATTACACATACACTCAGATATTTGGACGTGCACACACATGAGAAACTGCTTACCATCCAGATGACTTTCTTATTTTCAATTATGAGTTTGCCAGCTTTTCATAACTTATTTTTTGAAATGTTCAGTATGTATGAGACAGTATTAGTATATTGAATATCATAACCTGTAGTGAATATTATAGCTGTTCCATCTCCTTTCTTCTGAGAAATGTCTCTGCTAACAATGTAGTTATTGTGTGCTGCCCCATTTTCAGTGTGTGCTGCCCCATGTTCAGACCCTGAAGCTGTGGTAAAAAATGATCCATCCAGGTTTGGGTACCAATCTAAATTTAAGTGAATAAGATCCTTTCCCTGGTACCTGGGGCTATGTACAGTGTGTGTTTCAGTCCTTCTTTGATAGAGAATATGAATCTGAAGTTAGTTGTCAATCATATTATGTGGAGAAAGTTGGTGAAAATAAAAAGAAGCAGAAATAAGGTCTGCAAAGAGTCCTAGTAGATTCTAGGCCCTCGTGATGATTAACCCTCAGTGTGGCTCTAGAGAGCAATTCCTGCATTTTGGTTACAAACACCAAAATATTTTTCTGTCTCTCTGATTGGATGAGTTAGCTGTTATTTACAGTTAGAGTCTTTACTAGAAATATGTTCGGTGAGCTTAAAGTTGGATTTGCTTACATATTTTTATATGCTTTTTATGTTTCTTAAGAGGGGAAAATAACTAATTAGTTGACAGGGCATTAAGATTGTGACATACAGATTGATAGTTTATTCTGGGACAGAGGAGATAATCGTTCTTGTATACTCTGGCTCCCTTACTGCTCCCTGATATTCCAGAATTAAAGTTTCATTTCTTCAGCTTGTGCATCTGTAATGATGAATCCACTTAGGAATAAATAACTTAAGGCAACATTTTGCTAGGTGATTTTGGCTGGGTTCCCCATTCTGGATACCCAAATTTTGATGGCTTTACTAAACCAGGGCATACTAAACTAAGAAATGCAATAAGGATAAAACAAAAATTATAACAAAGCAAGACTAATAATAGCAGTACTTAAAGGGCTCCACAATTTAGGATTTTGTAAAAGCAACAAAAGGATTCATGAAGTCCTGTTTGTGTTTCATAATAGATTTGGAATTACATAGCTTAGTATAATATTAACATTATACACAATCAATATGAACATTTAGGACTGTGTTAAAGCAAATGTTGAATTCTTCTTATCTATGAACTGGTTTTAGAAATGTACCTAGGCAGGGACCAGCAGTTAGCATAATGGCTATGTCGCTGGACTCCCATGTAGTCAACCATGGTTCGAGTCCTGAACCTGGTGGCTTGAACTCATGCTCGGCGCGTGTGCGTGCATGCCCAAGATCCCCAGAGGAGAATGGAGGAGAAGGGATTGTGGTGTGGCCATCCACCCCTGAGGGTGATTTCTCGGTTTCTGTCTGTCTCTCTCTGTCTTTCTGGCCAGCACATGCACCCTATAGCAAAAACCTCTTAAAAAAAAAAATATGTACCTATGTACCTAGGCATTAAAGCATTTTCACGTGGCGTTCAGTCCACAGATTTTAAATCTCTTTTACCTTCTATCCTGTTGTCCCTTCCTTGGTTTCTGTCCTATGCCAATCTGCAATGGAAGATTTACCTTGTTAAAAATTTCAGTGTATCATCATTCTCTGCTAGTCCTATAACTACCTCAAATGCAGAGAAGTTGTTAAATGAAGGTGGAGGATAGTATGTTACATTAATGCCTCTCTCTTTTTTTGTTGCCTGAAGAAGGATTTCTTGCTCTGTCACTCAATCCTGTATCATTCTCAGCTGCCTTTTTTTTTTCCCTGCCACATACCCATATGGTAAGTAAAGCTTTACTGTTTTATATGCTGACAGTTTATATACAAAATGAGCTCAGAAGAAAAAACATCTGTCCACATCAGGATCAAGTTACTTTTTTTGTAAACTATTAAAGTTCAAAAGCTTGCAGTATGGTTCCTTTAACTATTTCACAACTATTAATACAACAGTAAGGCAAATTAGATACTAGAAGGCTGTTGATGTGGAAAGTCTTAAAATCTAGAGAGAAATAAGAATTGATTTTATTAGTCATTTACTTTTTGGTGTAATAAGTCCATTTTGATTTGGAAGAGTAGTTTTTATGGAAAGGAGAATAAAGCAGCTATTGAGATATTAGCTTTTGAAGGGAATGGCAGTAAGGGTTCTCACAAAGGATCACAAGAAACAGGGAGAGAAGAGTAGGGGGTTCTCTTTCAGCATTTTCTTACGACATTCCTTAATATAATTCAAGAAAAGTAGTCAATGAATCCAGTGGACTGTGCTCCATTTGTTTCTATTAAATCCATATTTTAAAAAAAATTATTTAACTATATTTATTTATTTTAATTTGCCCAGAGAGGGACAGAGCAAGAGAGTGAGAAAGAGAGAGAGAAAGTGAGAAAACAAACTGCCAGGTCTGGGACTCAAACCGCAGTCAGTCATGTGGGAGTACAACACCTTTAACCACCACACCACCTGCAGCCCTTCTTTTAAATCCATATTATTCTGCTAAACTGAACTCAGGGTTTGCTGATAAATCTGAAGCTAGCGCTTTTTGGTTTGTAGTAACCATAAGAGGAAATATGGAAACAATGTGGACATGAATGAATGCCGTGAGTATACGAGTGTACTGTTACAAGCTAGGCCATATCTTCAAGTACTAGTAATCTTTATTGTTCCCTTATTTTTAAAGATTCTGATACTTGGTTCTCTTGTATCAAAAAGCATTTCCCAAACTGGTGATCTTTAAACTATACAGATTCCTGGACGCATATAAGAACCTAAGAATCAGCATATTTTCTTTATTTTAAAGATTATATTGACATAAAGAGAGATTTAAGTAAAAAATACTAAAAATTGCATTGCTGGCTTACATCTAGGTTTTTATATACCCATATTATTTTTTCAATTGTTATTTTTTCAGAGATATTTTTGCAATAAGGCACATGCACTCACCAAAGATAGAGAGAAAATGAGAAATCACCCACCCAAGGGGGATGGCCACACCACAGTCCCTTCTCGTCCACTCTCCTCTTGGGATGTTAGGCATGCGTGCACACATGCCTGGTGTGAATTTAAAGCTACCAGTTTCAGTACTCAAACCACAGTTGGCCATGTGGGAGTCCTGTACCATAACCACTATGCCACCTGATGGTCCAACCATGCTATTTTACATTCTTGTCTACAAGTAACTTTATTTTGATACATTTTTATTAACATTAAATGCCATACTTTCCCATATTTGCATTTAATATTTTACTATGTATATTTTTTCAATGTGCTCTTATTTTTTATTCCACCAACTCCCTTTGTTTTCTATTCTTACCTTTACTTAAGGAAAAAAAAATCTATGTTAATCATCTACACCTTTCTTTATGCTTGTCCAAACATAAATTGCAATGTGTTCTTCTTTTATAATAAAGGACAATACCCTAATCCAACAGCAACAGACCTATTCTATTATTTCTTATAATAGCATGATATTCTATCATTTTAAATACCAGATTTATAAACTATTTCTATATTGATGGATATTCAACATATTTTAGTTTTAAAGCTTATTTTGTTGTTATTTTCCCATCTAATTATAAACAAAACTGCAATAAACTTCTCTACTTTTATGTTTGGCACATATTATATACTTGTACTTATATTTCCATATGATAGCTTCTAAAAATTAAGAATATGTATTCATAACTTGCTTGGGCAGCAATCAATATCTGAAATGAATATTTTTTTTTTTTTGGAGAGGTTTTTGCTATAGGGCGCGTGCGCTCGCCAGACAGACAGAGAGAGACATAGAGACAGAAAGCGAGAAATCACCCCCCAGGGGGAATGGTCACGCCGCAATCCCTTCTCCTCTATTCTCCTCTCAGGATCTTGGGCATGCACGCACATGCGCCCGGCGTGAGTTTTAAGCCACTGGGTCTGGGACGTGAACCACAGTCGACTACGTGGGAGTCCAGCGACATAGCCATTACGCTAACTGCTGGTTCCCATGAAATGAATTTTTTTTTTTGAGAGAGATTTTGCTACAGGGAGCATACACTCACCAGAGAGACAGAAAGTGAGAAATCACCTTCCAGGGAGATGGCCACACCACAATCCCTTCTTCTCCATTCTCCTCTCTGGGTCTTGGGCACACATGCACAAGTGCCCAATGTGAGTTTTAAGTTGCTGGAGCTGGGACTCAACCCACAGTAGACTGCATGAAAGTTCAGTGATGTAACCATTACACCATCTGCTGGTCCCAGTGACTTCTAATGCCTCTATGAACCCAAGAGTCACCTTGTTCTATCTGTCTTGATCCCAAAACTGAGACCTGGACAATTGGTGGAGAACTATGGGGCAGACCTAATAATCCTATTCCTGGATTATTAGGTAAATATTAGATATCTGTAATCTCTTGAATTTTCTCTTTGTGCTATATGAAAAGTCTCAAATAACCTCATCTCCTTCCCTCTCTAGTCACAGTTATATTTTTTTAAAGAGCAAATATAAAGGGCTACTCTGCTGTGATTTGCAGCATTCTGAAATTAATCTCATGCTTCTTTTTTAAGATATTATATTTGAATCATAGAAGGAGGTAAATGCTATGGAAACAAGATTTTTTCATAAGTATAAAGCAATTTTTTAGTTATCAGGCTTCTTGATTGAGGGTGTGAGGAGCATTTTTCTCATTTGATTAAAATAACTAGCATTGATTTATCATTTATATAGGATTTTAGTGTTCTTGTTTCTGAACATTTAGTTTCAGTAGCTATTTTGGTTTTAAATCCCACAATGAAATTAATACCAACCAATAGGACTTGGCACTGCAGAGAACACATTCACAGCTATGACTGCTACTGACAATGATCAGATATGGTGTTTCATGCCCATGTGGGTCCCTAGTGATAACCTCTCGTTCACTGTTCACTTTATACAGAACTCAGAAAAATAAACCTATGAAGGCAGCTTGAAATTATTTTGGGGGTAATTTATGGAATCTCCACAGTTAAATAACTATTTAAAATTCTAGAAGACAAATTTTAATCCCTCCATTTGCTCTTTGTAAAGCATTTGTACTATTTAAATGCTTTAAATTAACTGTTTGAGTATGAACATTTGTTTGATCTTTATTTTGATCTATGCCAAGCATAAACTAGGAACTATAAACATTCTGCCTATCCTTGATGTTTGCTTTTAAAATGTGTTTTCCATCATTAAAACCCTTTAGGCAATTAGGAATGAAGTTAACATATGTGACAAAAGTAATTAGGAAACTGCTTGCCAAACTTAAACTATATATATATGGCGGAGACTAAAATAGGTTGTAATTTTATGCCAAAAGCATATGGAGAATTATCTGGAGAAATCATCCTTATATAGACCATGAGATTTCCTATTGATAAAAATAAAATGAAACTTTACTGAATTTATTTTCTGTGCCAACTTTTCTTTTTTTTTAAATATATACGTGACAGCAAAACTGTGTGTTGGAAATTTCATCATTACCCCACCCCCCATCCTGTGGATATAGAAATCCGAAGAGATAAAGTTTGAAACCAGTAGACTCAAAAGTCCTGCAGCAGCCAGACCCACAGGTATGCAGTGCTAACATGCTGTCCTCTGTTGGAGTTGATCAAATGGAAGGCCTGAGTTTGACTACCTGTCCAAGCTAAAGGCCAGTTGTGGTGGCAGACACCTGTAATTCCAATGAATCAAGAGACTAAAGAGGATTGGAGAGTTTGAGGCTGACTTGGGTAAACAGTGAGATCATGTTTAAAAAGGGTTAGGCATGGTGGCTTATACCTATAGTCCCAGCTGGGGTACTGGGACAAGAGGATTACAACATGGTGACATTCTATGTCCAAAAATAAATAAATAAATAAAATAAAAGGACTTCTCTAGTTCCCCACTTACCTCCTTTACCTTATATATATATATCCTCTCACCCCTGTCTTCTCAGGCCTTATAGGCACACTTATTTTATCTCAGTAAGACAATTCATTGTGACTATCCTGCCTTCACACATGCTGTTCTCCTTCCTGGAGTGCCACCATTCTTCATTTTTCTGAAGAAGGCTCCTACTCAGTTGTTTTAAGACCCGGTTTGAATATTACTTTCTCCAAAGTAAAATGAGTAACTCCTATTTTGGGAGTTCTCTCACTACCCTACACACATGTCTTGTGCTTAAATAAAATTGTGAAACATCTGTGTCCCTACTATTTAATGGACTTTATACTAAGTGCTAGAGGTATATCTACATAAACAGTGGCCTTGCTCTCACAGTTTTATCACATGGCATTACACCGGTTCTCTGTCTTAGGTTATAACACTTCACTGCATCTTACTCATTTCTGTTTCTCTGGTTCCAAATACCATGTTTGTCATATAAGAGGCACTAGAGAAAGGCTAGTTCAGACAAGCACACAGACCATTAAGGGACCAGGAGCCCTGGCTCAATGGAGCTGCTGCACCCCTTGGAGCCTGAGCTGACTGTCACACCATCCCTCAGATGAATAGGAGCTCTGGGCCAGCAGACCACTTGTGCTCTTAGGTACCTGAGAAATGGAGCCTTGGCTAAGCTGTGTTACCCAACCTATGGGCTGAACAGCCCAGTGTCCCTCTTGTTGGGATCTAGGTTAGCCCTCTAGACTCTGATTGGCTAAGGCACCCCATCTTCCTGTGGAGTGGAATGATTGTTGTGCTGCTCACCATCCTACAGAGTCCAAGCCATATTTATGCTCCACCATTTCTGCCTCCCTGCTGCCAGCACACCCAATCTCACAGAGCCCTGGCCAATGCTGTGTCCCAATTTTCCAGAGTACCTTTCTCTCCTGGTATCCAAGTCATCCCATTGGCTCCAGGACTTTGAATTGCAGCTATGTCTTGCTTCTAAAGTCTCAAACTTCTGAAACACACCCTTTTCCTTGACCTTTGCCAGTGGTCCTGCTTAATCCTCAGAATCAGAGTTACAGATACATTCTTGGCTCCTGAGTCAAGTTCTGGTAAGTGCCTCATGGCTACAGTCCCTTACTTTGTGGGAGAACTGCATCTACCTGTGCCTCATAAAATGAGCCTGCACCCACATTCAGATGCCACAGGAGATTAGCAGGATACTGATCCAAGGACTCTAGCTCTATAGTTTCTTTGAGAACCTTGGAACACAGTACTGCTGCAGCTGCCTGTTGGCCATGTCCGATGCCAAGAAGAATCTAAGTCTCCCTAATGTGGAGAAAATAAGGATGGAAGGATCCTGAAAGCCCTTGCCAACTGAGAACCCTAACAATGTACACTCTTGCCATCACTGCCATAAAATTCTATGACCTAGGCCACTGAGATGATTGGGGTCATCATGATATTTATCACAGCTAAAGCAGCTGCATGAAGACTACACTACTGTACCCATCTGGAAACAGAGCCAATACACCTTACCGTTTGGACACCCTAGAACTCCACTGTAGATGAAAGTCTTCTGCAACAAAAGTCACTCTACAAATTTGAAGATGGGACTATTCCACCAGACATACAGAAAACAACAAAGGGACACAAACATAAAATATTAAAGATACATGATACCACTATAGCAACACAATAACTCTCAACTAACTGACCCTAAATAAACAAAGTATTATGAATTTCATGAAAAGGAATTTAAAACAATAATCTAAGAAAATTTAATGTGATAGAGGGAATACAAACAGACAAGTCAATGAAGTCAGGAAAACAACTCACGATTTGAATAATACATTCAACAAAAAGAAATCATTTCAACAAACTGAAAGCTTAGAGCTGTAGAATTCAATGAGTAAAAATAAATAGAGAGCTTGATCAGTGTACTAGATCAAAGAGAAGAGTTTATAAACCTGAAAACAAGTTTTTATTTATTTATTTTGTTTGAAATAGCTCAGACATTAAATAAATAAATAAATAAATAAATTTTTAAAGAGTAGAAAAAGCCAAAAAGACTTATGGGACATTTAAGTGGAAAAAATTTTGCATATTGCAAAAGGAGAAAAGATGGAGAAAGATTAAAAACATTTATTTAGTGAAATAATTGTTGAAAACTTCTTGAGAAAAATATAGACATCTTGATCTATAAAGCTCAAATTTTCAAACAGTTTCAACCCAAAGAAGTCCTCATTAAGACATATTGTAGTTAAAATGTCGAGATTTGTAAAAAACAAAAGAGAAAATCTTGGAACCAGTGGATGGTGTAATAGCTGCATCACTGGACTCTCATGTAGTTGACCATGGTTTGAGTCCCAGAACCTGGAGGCTTAAAACCTGTGCTAGGCCTATGGGTGTGCATGTCCAAAATCCCAAGAGGAGAATGGAGGAGAAGGGATTGCAACATGGCCTTCCCCCTAGAGGGTAATTTCTCACTTTCTGTCTCTCTGGTGAGTGCATGTGCCCTATAGCAAAAGTATCTCTCTAAAAAAAACTAAAAATAAATGAAATAAAAAACAAAAAGAAAATTTTAAAGGCATCTAAGAAAAGCACTGAGTGACATACAAGGGAATTCTCTTGTATTGTTAACAGATTTCTCAGCATAAACTTTAGAAACTCAGAGAGATTATAGTAATACATTCAAAGAAAACAAAACAAAACAAAACAAAAACAAAAACCCTGGCAGCTCTACCAAAAACTATACCCTGCAAAGTTGTACTTTAACAATGAAGGAAAACTCAATTCGTTCCCAGAAAAGCAAAAGCCGAGGACATTTATCACCATTAGACCTGTCTTACAATGCTTAAAGAAGTTCTTCACCCAGAAACAAAATGACAATAATTAATACCATAAAACACACAGAAGTATAAAATACAATGCTAATGGTAAATTCTTAGTCAAATTCAGAATACTCAATTACTGTAATATAACCTTTCAAATCTCTAGTAAAAAGCTTAAATATAAAAATGGTCAAAAATATAGTTGCAATAAGATTTTAAGGAATATTGAATATAAAAATGTATATATTATGACAACAAAAATATAAACTGTGGTAGGGAGAGAAGACTCTAAATTATTTTATTTCAATTAAAGTTTAGTTGTTATCTGCCCAAAATACTTTATTATAAGATGTTTTATGTAAATCTCATGGTAACCACAAAGCAAAAGCTACAGCATATACACAAAGGAGAAAGAGAAAGGAATGAAAGCTTAGCATTACAGAAAAACACCAAACCATAAAGGTAAATACGACAAAAAGAAAGAACAAAGATCTACAGAACAATTAGAAAACTCTTTACTAAAATGTAAGAAGTTCTTAATCTATCAATAATAACCTTGAATTTAAATGAGTTAAATTCTTCAGTCATTTTGGGTGAAAAATAAAAAAGCTACACCTATATATTTCCTAGTAGACACCTTCTCAGCTTTATGAATACACAGAAGCTAAAAATAAGGAGATATAATGAGATAGTTCATGCAAATAGTAACTAAGGGAGCAGGTGTGACTGTGTTCATGTCAAATAAAATAGACTTCAAGTCAAAAACTGTCACAGGACACAGGGAAAGTCATTATGTAATGATAAAGGAGTTAATCCATCAAGTGGACATAACAGTTATAAATGCTACCAGCATCAGATCATCTAAGT
Source organism: Tupaia belangeri chinensis (assembly GCF_000334495.1). NCBI lineage: Eukaryota > Metazoa > Chordata > Mammalia > Scandentia > Tupaiidae > Tupaia > Tupaia belangeri. Next base: position 1,910,420 of record NW_006159915.1, read on the forward strand.
ATGTAAAATGTAATGGACATAAAAGGTGAGCTATATAATAATACAGTAATAGTAAGTAACTTCAATACCCCAATTTCAATAATGACTGGTCAACTAGACATAAAATTAACAATGAGATACTGAATTTGAACTACACTTTATACCAAATGGTCCAATATAGAATTTTCTATTCAACAGCAACAAAATATATATTCTTTCTAACTTAAATGGAGCATCCTCCCAAATATACCATTTGGGTATAAATTAATAACAGGAGGAATCTTGGAAATTTCACAAGTGTATGGAAATTAAACAGCATGCTCCTGAACAACCAGATGGCTAAAAGAACAACAACAAAATAAGTCAAAAGGGGAATTTAAAAATACCTCGAGACAAAAGACAATGAAACACAACCTACCAAAAAAACCTATGAGATGTAGCAAAAAAAAAAAATTGTTGTGATAATTTTATAGCAATAAATAGCTACATTAAGAAAAAGAAGAAGAAAAAAAGGAACAGCCTGAGCCTCCTGGTTAAGAGAGCAGGATTCCACTTGGCAGACTGTGGTTTGAATTCTGGACCCCACAGCTTGAAAAACATACTAGGTCCATGTGCATTCATGTTCCAAAGTCTGACTGGGTAGAGAAATGAAAGAAAAGGTATTGTGGTATGACCACACCCTTAGAGGTTGCTTTCTTCTTCTCTGTCTGGTGAGTATATACATCCTCTGATAATTAAAAACAAACAAATAAAAAGAAAGAAAAAGAAAGGAAGAAAGAAAGGAAAGAAAGAAAGAAAAGAAAGAAAGAAAGAAGGAAAGAAAGAAAGAGAAAGAAAGAAAGAAAGAAAAAGAAAGAAAGAAAGAAATCCAAGAAGATATAAAATACGTAGCCTAACGATATGCCTCATGGTACTAGGAGGAAAAAAGTGAGCAAATTAACTCAATGTTACCATAATGAAGGAAATCAGAAAAATTGGAACAAAATCAAATTAAATATATAACATGAAGCCATGGGGGAAAAAAGGCAGTAAAATTAAGATTTGTTTCTTTGAGCTAAGCTGGTGGTGTGGTGGTTAAAGTAGTCAAATTTCATATGGCTGACTGAGTGAATTGAGTCCTGGACCCAACAACTTGAAAAACACACTAGTGCATGTGCATGCATGCCCAAAATTCTGAGAGGAGAATGGAAGGGAAAGAACTGCATCACATTTATCTCCCTGGTATGTGTAGAGGGCAGTATTTTTTTTCACTTTCTTTCTCTCCCTCCTTCTGTCTATGGCAAGCATTGCACCCAATAGTAAAAAAAAAGAAAAAAGAGTTAATTCTTTGAAAAAAATAAAATAAACAAATATCCATTTAGACTAGGAAAAAAAGATAGAATATTTCAATAAATAAATCATAAAAGTGGAGACATCACAACAGACATCTCAAAAATTCAAAGTATCATAAGGGACTATAATAAACAATTATATATACCAACAAACTGAATAGCCTAGAAGAAATGGATAAACTACTAGAAAAATATGATCTACCAAGATTGATCAAGAAGAAATAAAAAACTTGAGTGGTTCAATGATAGTCAAAGACATTGAAGCTGTATAAAAATCTACTGACAGATAATTAGGACCAAATGACTTCGCTACTAAATTCTATCAAACATTCAAAGAAGAATTACTACCAATCATCATAAAGATTTTCAGAAAAAAAAATATATCTAGAGGGAATACTTAAAAACACATTTTACAAACCCACCATCACTTTAATACCTAAACAAAGACACTGAATTAAAAGAAAACTACAGGCCAATATCTCTAAAAAAAAATTGATGCAAAAATCCTTAATAAAGTATAAGCAAACCAAACTGAATAACACATAAAAAGGATTATGACCAAGTGGAATGCATGAAAACATTTTTTAGTATACACAAATTAATCATTGTGATCTGTCATATTAACTAAATTAAAAAAATAATCATATAAATTAACACAGAAAACACATTTGACAAAATTTAATATCTTTTCTGATTAAATCTCCTACTAGTTTTGGTGCAGATTTTATGGTATCATATGTATACAAGTACATATTACAATAGATGTTATGTTTCTCAACATAATAAAGGCCACTTACGAAACACCCACAGCTAACCTCAAAGTGAACATGGAACAAGCAAAAGCTTTTGCACTAAGATCTGGTATAAGACAGGAAAGCCCACTTTCACGATTTCTGTTTAATGTAATATTAGAAGTACCACAAGCAATCAGAAGAGAAAGATAAATAAAAGACATTCAAACTGAATAAAAAGAAGTAAAATTATCCCCACATATGACATGAACCTGTAATGTAGAAAATTTTAAAAACTCCATGGAAAAAATAGCTGTTAGATGGGCCAGTGGGTGGCATGGTGACTAAGGTGCTGGACTCCCCCACAGCTGACAGTGATTCAAATCTTGAACCTGGAGGCTTGAAGTTCATGCTGGGTGCATGTGGGTGTGTGCAAAAAATTGCAGGAGGTGGAGGATGGAGGGGAAGGGACTGCAGAGGAGCTATCCTCCAGAGGGTGATTTCTCATGTTCCCTCTCTCTATCTCATTCCAGTGACTGCACATGCCCTATGGCAGAAACCTAAGCAACAGTAACAAACAAACAAACAAACAAACAAAAGCTACAACTAATAAATCAGTGTTTCTGGATATAAAATCAACATGTAAAAATCAGTAGTACTTCTATACAAAAATAATGACCTAGCTGAAAAAGAAATCAAGAAAACAATTCCAATTGCATCAAAAAGCTCCACAAAACTTAGGAATAAAGTTAACGAAAGTGCTGAAGGAAAATCCAGGAGGCTGTCTCTATTTTAGGTATTACCCCTTTTCTTTATTTGTGTACCATGTGGTGGTCCCTGAGATTCCAGGGAAGAGTCAAGGCAGAAGGCAGGACTCTGAGCAAAGGGTATTTAGGAACCATGGGATTGCTTCCATATTCTTTACTACAGCCATGGAGGTGTATTCAGGTGAAAAATCAGCTGGGCTTGCAAGTACCTTATCTATGTCCTGCAGACCGAAGTGTGTACTGTATTACTTTTTTTTTTTTTGGAGAGATTTTTGCTATAGGGCGCGTGCGCTCGCCAGACAGAGAGAGACATAGAGACAGAAAGCGAGAAATCACCCCCCAGGGGGGATGGTCACGCCGCAATCCCTTCTCCTCCATTCTCCTCTCGGGATCTTGGGCACGCACGCACACGCGCCCGGCGTGAGTTGTAAGCCACCGGGTCCGGGATGTGAACCGTGGTCGACTACGTGGGAGTCTAGCGACATAGCCATTACGCTAACTGCTGGTTCCCTGTACTGTATTACTTTTGAAAATGGTCTTTAAAATGTTAGCTTACAGAGCCATTCAACACATGCAATTGTGAGGTCATAACTTTTGGATCGATTTCTCAATCTGTGTTAAAATCCCCTCCCCAGACTTCTTTTTTTTTAATTAAAAAAAGATTGTTAGGTAAGCTCTGTGAGAACAAAATTAGCATTGAATATAGTCTATGATATCTTCTCCAAATACAACTCTGCCATTCAATTAAACTTCATAATGTGTGACTTCAAAAGGTAAATCTGGGACCAGCAGTTAGCATAATGGCTATGTCACTGGACTCCCACGTAGTCGACCACAGTTCGCGTCCTGGACCCTGTGGCTTAAAACTCACGCCGTGTGTGTGTGTGCTCAAGATCCCAAGAGGAGAATGGAAGAGAAGGGATTGTGACATGGCCATCTCCACCCTGGGGGATGATTTCTCCCTTTCTGTCTCTCTGTCTCTCTGTCTGTCTGGCGAGTGCACCTGCCCTATAACAAAAACCTCTCCAAAAAAAAAAAAAGAAAATGTGTTTTTTTTTTTTTTCTGGAAATGTATGTAGCAGAGCATTCATGTGGGTGTGTGTGTGTGTGTGTGTGTTTTTTTAGACAGAGTCTCACTGTATGGAAATCTACCAGTCCCAGCCTCTCCAGTAGCTGCGAGTAGTTGTGAGTAGCTGTAACCACAGGTACATACCAACTTCCCCCTCCTCCTTCAGACAGGGCCTCACTATATTGCCCATGCTGTCTGCAAGTTTATGATTCCCTATGTAGCAGAGTGTTTCAAAGGCACAAAAAGTGTTCTCCTTTACTATGGCTTTCACTGCACTGTGGCAACTGGTAAGTTGTTAACTGAGTGTGACCAGGGCTACAGATCACTCTCCATTACAGCTTCTGCTGTAATGACATGAGGAAAAAAACGAGTATTTTCAGATTTCCACTAATCACATTTGGCTTTATTCCAAAGTAACGAGTTTGATGACAAAACAGAATGCTTATGTAAGCCAAATTGTGTCTCAGATAAGCAAGTTAGTGATAAAGTAGAAATTGATGATCTCACATTACATGACCTCTACTTTATTTAATACTCTAGCGTTTCTGAAGTTTCCAAAAATGCAGACTTGTAGATAATAATTAAATCAGCTGGTTTCCTCCAACTGTTTCTCAAAAACAGGATGTCTTAATGAAATTTGGCAAGTCTCTGATTCAGTGATATGGTCCTAAATAAGGAACAAACCCGCTAACAAATCTTTTGGTTACATTTTAAAGTAAATCGATTCCAGTTTGAAGACATTATTACTTTGCCTTTTTAAAAAAAAATTCTCACTTGAGAGGCAGCAGGTGGCATGGTGGTTCAGATGCTAGAATCCCACATGACTGACCGTGGTTTGAGTCCCCCACCTGGCAACTTGCTTTCTCACTTTCCCTTTTTTCTTCTTCTCTCTAGTGACCACAATTGTCCTATGACAAGTTTAAAAATATATAATAAATGAAATAAGTCTTTAAAACAGTCCTTATTTGTGATGATTTATAATCATTTCCTAATATTTTTCTCTCACGAGAATAAAAATCATAAGTCTTACTATGTCTTTACCCAAGTCTGGTGAAGGATAAATGGAATCTTTGAGCCTGAATGCATCCTTGGAGGTGTGTATGAGCTATAAAAGTCAAGGCTTCAATGCACAGTTTATACTGCACTTCCTTGTATATGCTTCTTTGGAAAAGAAGAGATTTATTCCGAAACAGCAAATAGTGTTAGGATTAGTCACACGGCAGTGGGATAGTGGGTCTGATTCTCCCTCAAAGCCTGTCTGTTCCCAGAAGGGGACAGTAATGAAAGAACATGGTTATGACTTTTTAGTGGGACAGAATGCATGAGAAGGGATTAACTCAAAATATAGCTTGGTTTTAACACTTTGTGTTAAGTAAAATGCCTGAACAATTTTGGATCAAGAAGATTTCAAGGACATCTCAATGGCAGCTTCGCCTAAATGGTTTTAAATCCTGCCTTCACTACCAATAGGTATATGAGATCGTCTAAGATGTTCAGAAAGCTGTTTCAAAATCCCGACAAGCATTGAAAGAGATTATTTAAGCAAATGGATATTTTTTTTTTCTAATAAGAAACTGAAGCCCAGAGAAGGTAAATGGGTAAATGGTACCTCTAAGCAAGTCATAAGTAAGTCTTAAGCTTGTTGACTTTAATTTTCTTTTCTTTTTTTTTTTTTGTGTGTGTGTGCTTCTTTTGCCTCACATAATTTCTCAGGACTGGAAATCCTGAGGAACTAAGAACAGGCTACTGTAATAGTTCTGGGGAAGAAAAAGGAGGGCTATGGGTAGCTTAGGGCACAGACCTTCTACCTATATTTAGTCCTACACAAGTTGGTGTCATGGAACCTTGGCCTGAGCCACCAGCTGCCCAATTAGCTCACTAACACGCAGACTGCATTTAAGACAAACAGTGAAAATAAAGAAGAAAAATTAGAGAGAAACAGGGACGTCCGGACTCCTGAGATGAGCAGGAGCTGAGTAACAGGACACATGAAAACAGTATAGAAAGCAAACATAGATATCAGAGACAGTGTGGGAGGAGAGTGGGAGATGGCAGAGGGTAAGAGGTAGGGAATCGAGGATGAGGAAAAAAAAAGCAAAACATACAGGAAACAAGAAATGGAAAATTATTTGTTGATGATAACCTGTATGTTGATGTGCTTGATTGAGCCAATATACAGTGTACTCTGGATGGAAAATCCCATTTCGTATGTTGTAATGATGTACAGTTAATTAACGTAAATAAATAAATTTAAATTTAAAAAAAGAGTGTTTGCAAAAGTATGTATATGCTTTTCAGCCAAATTGTAGAACAATCCAGAAGGTTCTTCATGATTTCATGTATAACATTGTCTCTTGGTTCCTTGTTTTTCATGGAGCTTCATAATCAAGGTGTTTTTTTTTCCTGTTTACCATTCATAATGATATGTCTTTATTTCATCAGAAGAAATGGTGTCTAGATAAAATTTAGTTAACACTAGCAATTCAACTGAGTGAAAAAAATTATTTTTGCACAATAGTGTATTTTACATGATAAATAAAATTTTGATTCATTAGTTCATAGCAATGCTTTTCCCCCCCAAAGATGAAAATTCTTAGTTATGCAGAATAAGCATCAATGCTATTTAATTTTTACAATAAAAATCACAATCACTTGGGAAAAAATAAGCACAAACCTAAGAACTAGTACAATAAAATGATGCATTAAATTAAATTACATTCATTACACAGAATCTGTGCAAAAAGTATGCAGAAAAACACCTGATGTAACCTATTATAGTCGCTGACCAGTTATGAGAGGTACAAAAGGTTATACATGTAGATATGTGAAAACTGTACACATTGTTTGACCTGGGAAGGAAGGCAAAAGGGCTGCAACCACTTGCATACGGTGAAAAGACCCTGTTTTGAATATGGCCCTTGGAGGGGCTTATATCAGAGGTGCATTTGTATCATATTGGTTCTAGAACAAATTCTCACAGGCCTCCTGTCCTCCCAAGCAAAGGTGGGTCTTGCTTTGAATGGTTCACTGTGTCTAATAAGCACCGAGGCTCCTAAATGCACTTGGAAACTTCCTAGTCATTCATCAGAAGTGCCAGGCCTTTTATGTCAGGGTGTGTGGCATCCTGGCATTTGCACATGCAAAAGGCATTGTTAGGACTCAAGTGGAAGTTGCCCCCTCTGTCTTTCCACCACATGTTTTCGTAGAAGATGTAGCACTGATCTGTAGGAAAACCCCCTTGTCCAACGACCTTCACTCTTTTCTGACAGGAAGGTCTGATTATCCCATGGGAGCCTTTGTCTTTCATAATTAAGATTTTAAAAATAAATGCTCACTAACACATTGTACTCTGAAAGATTTGAAATTCATTGATGGGATTACTTTAATTTTCAAAGTTTATGTTTGGGATCTCCAAGATTATGGTTATTTAAATAGTAAGGGAAAGAAATCCCTTCAACTTAAAAATTATTTTTCAATGAAATATATTACAAATTCTGAAGAGCTTATAAACTATATGAAAAAATAATAAGAATATACAGCTTTACATCCACAGCTGAGTCAAAAACCATTTCTTTAAATTAAGAAGCCCTGTAGGTTTTCCTTTCATTTTACACCTTTTTTCTTTCCCCACTAACCTCTCTAGACATTTGTATTAATCATCCCTTTGCTTTTTTTGAAAGAGTTAAATCATATTTTATTAATGGGAACCAGCAGTTAGCGTAATGCTATGTCGCTGGATTCCCACGTAGTCAACCGCGGTTCGTGTCCCGGACCCGGTGGCTTAAAAAACTCACGCCGGGTGCGTGTGCGTGCGTGCCCAAGATCCCGAGAGGAGAATGGAGGAGAAGGGATTGCGGCGTGACCATCCCCCCTGGGGGGTGATTTCTCGCTTTCTGTCTCTATGTCTCTCTCTGTCTGTCTGGCGAGCGCACGCGCCCTACAGTGAAAATCTCTCCATAAAACAAACAAACAAAAAAAGAATCATATTTTATTATTTTCCTGAGACTTACTTCCTTGATGTAGCATTATGTTTTTGAGTATTATTCATTTTGAAGCATAAAATAGTTTATTTCACTGCTATATAACGTTTCACTGTGTTAATACACTGTTACTGATCTATTTTACTAGTGGTAATTGGAGTGGCTGAGTCAACCTAGACTTCTTTTCTTTTCCTTTTTTCTTTTTTACATTTTTTTCCCACATTTTACTGATTCACAAAGTACCTTAAACTAAAACTATGGACAAACCTAGAATCTAGTTACAAATGCACTTTAATTTTCTTCTGATAATTAATTTACATTCATTCCCCGAGCATTGTCACAGCATACAAAATGTGATTTCCCATCCAAAATATACTGCATAGTGGCTTAATCATACATGTTATTGTCATTAATTTTCCATTTCTAGTTTCATATATATATATATATATTCATATTTGTATATAAAATTACCCTTATTTCTCATCCTATGCCATTCCTCACCCTCCTCCCACACTATCTTAGGTGTCTACAGTTGTTTTACATTCCTTTTCTCCCCCCAATTTTAGTGATTCACAAAATTTCTTAAGTAATCCAACTACTTTCAATAGCAAGTTTGGTAGGAATGTACATATCAGTGAATACATGTCAGACTTTAGGTGTGAAACTCTGAGTAGAATGAATATACTATAAGATAGCACCTAGCTGATGCTATAAAGCTTACTATGGTTTGGCTGATACCTTTCCTAAATGAAGTGAGGAAAGGCACTAATTAACACAATAAATGAGAGGCTTGAGAGCCCAGAGAATACTTTACCCTAAAATTTTTTTTTTTTTTAAATTAGAAGTCACAGGGAGACACAATAAGACAGAGAGAGACAGACAGAAATGGAGAGAAAGAGACACAGAGCTATCCCTACCCAACAGAAATGAGTCTGGAGGGGAAAGTCTTAGCACAAAATCTTCATTTTGAGTCAAGGAAACCAATATTTCACAGCTGAACTATGGTATCCATCTCAGGATCTCAACCTCAACTTCTACTAACCAATTTTTACCAATCTAGTGAATGTGAAATAACTCATCGTGACTTCAATGTGCAATCCTCTGATTATTAACGAGATTGAAACATTTTTGTATGGATACTGGTAATTTAGATTTCTTTTTCCTGTTCAAGCCTTTGCACATTTTTCAATAGAAAATTTGTCCTTTAATGATTTATTATAATACTTACACATTCTGGTTAATCATCAACTTTCTTAACATATGTATAGTAAATATTTCCTTAAGTTTATAGCTCACCTTTTATTCTGTACTTGATGTTAATAAACAAAAATTACCTTTTATAGTGTAGAAATTTTATTTTTGGAAAGGTTTTTGCTATAGGGCACATGCACTTGCCAGAACGACAGAGAGAGACAGAGAGACAGAAAGAGAGAAATTATTCCCCAGAGGAGATGGCCACACTGCAATCCCTTCTCCTCTCAGGATCTTGGGCACACACGCGCACATGCCTGGCATGAGTTTAAGCTACTGGGTCCAGGACTCAAACTGTAGTCAACTACATGGGAGCCCAGCAACATAGCCATTATGCCAACTGCTGGTCCCTTATAGTGTAGAAAATTTTATCAAGATTTTACCTGATATTAATTTAAACCTGATTATATGTTTTTTGCAAGAAATACAGATTTTTGTTTTTATTGTCTAAAAACTATTCATCTATACTTTTATATACTTAAGTATATTAATTTATAATTTTTGCATCTTATATATGAAATTGTTTCAGATCTCAATTTATAATGATGTATTTATTTCTTCTTAAAAATGTCTAGGTTTTAAAAGTTATTTATTCCATGAGAAAGACAAAGAGGGAGAGACAGATATGCAGCACTCATGACAAAGTCTTTATGTCATAATTAATCCCCAGCCTCAGCCAGCTTCTGTTCGTGGGCACACCCATGCCTGACATTCTCAGGGAGGTCATCTTCCCATGTGGGTCTGCCTCACAGAGCATGGTGTTTTATCGTACCACTGTCGAGCCTCTAAAATATTTATATTTTTGTTTTTCATATTTATCTCCCTAAAATATTCAAGTTCACTTTTTTATGAGTGGAATTTTAATCTTATTTATCTCTATATGATTAGTAAGTTGTGCAAGAACCATTTATTTCTCTTTCTTGAGAGACAGTCCTCTCTATGTCTGCACATCTTGTATGTCTGCACATCTTCTGCCAGTTTTTGATGCACATTCTCTTTTCAAGGATGTTTGTGTAGGGAGCAGCCTTAGAGCAGACTGAAATGAAGTCTCTCTCTCAATTCACACACACACACACACACACACACACACACACACACATAAGCACTCTTGTAAAGAAATTGCTGAGAACTGACATCTAAATATGTCAGGTCACTATTGACCTGTCTAAAAAAATGAATAACTATATTTCTCTTCACTTACTTCTATCTTCTTTAATGTCTTCAACAACATTCTAAACTAGTCTCTCTAAAAGTCTTGCTTATAAATTGCACGTTATACATTTTATGCTTTATGTAATTGCTATATTTTCTGAAATATTTTACTTAGCATTAAATAAATTATTAAAGTATTATAACATTGATGCATATAGAATTAATTTTATGTAATTTTTTATATAGGTAAGTTTTTAACCTTTTTATAAATCCCATAATCTATTCATTAATAATTATATTATCTGTGAATAGTAGTATTTTTTTTTTTTGGAGAGGTTTTCGCTATAGGGCGCGTGCGCTCGCCAGACAGACAGAGAGAGACATAGACACAGAAAGTGAAAAATCACCCCCCAGAGAGGATGGTCACGCTGCAATCCCTTCTCCTCCATTTTCCTCTTGGGATCTTGGGCATGTATGCACACGCACCCGGCGTGAGTTTTAAGCCACCGGGTCCGGGACACGAACCGTGGTCGACCACGTGGGAGTCCAGCGACATAGCCATTACGCTAAC
>NW_006159915.1:1921356-1927662 GCF_000334495.1 Tupaia belangeri chinensis
AGGGTATGTCCACACCACAGTCTCTTCTCCTCCATTCTCCTCTCGGGATCTTGGGCACACACGCACGCATGCCTGGCATGAGTTTAAGCCACCGGGTCTGGGACTTGAACCACTATTGGTTACATGGGAGTCCTGCGACTTAGCTATTACGCCAATTGCTGGTCCCATGAATAACAGTATTATCTCTCCTTTTCCTAGTTTATGTTTTTATTTCTTTTTGTTATCGTGTTTTGTTAGCTACAATTTCCAGTAAAAATGATGACTAGAACCAATAATAAATAGCACCCTTCATTAGTTCCTGGACTTACAGAAAATAATTTGCATTTTACCACTACTATGCTGATATCATGAGGCTTTTGCAAGTACAATTTACATAGTTAAGAAAAAAAAATTTAAAGAGCTATTTTATTTAAATTTATTTATTTATTTATTTATTTATTTAAGTTTGACCAGAGAGAGACAGATATAGAGAGATGATGGGGTAAGTGAGAGAGTAAGACCCCAGGCCCAGGATTCGAACCACTGTTGGCCATAAGGGAGTTCCTGCGCCCTTAACCATCAGACCACTTGCTGGCCCCAAGAAAAATTTCTTACTTACATAATTAAGTAAAGTTTCACATGTTCCTAACTTGCTAAGCTTTTTAAAGCTATGTTTTGGTATTGAATACTTTTCTGCGTTATCAAGCTGATCATATGGTTTTTCTCTTTAATCAGGTAATGTTTTGTGTTAAATTAATTGATTTTTTTAAGAGATTTTTGCCTTAGGGTGCATATGCACACCAGAGAGAGAGAGAGGTAGAGAAAGAGAGAGAGAAAGACAGACATCAAGAGGTAAAGTGAGAAATTACCCCCCTCCCCCAAGAAGGATGGCCACACTGCAATCTCTTTTCCTCCATTCTTCTCCTAGGATCTTTGGCACACAGCCAGAGTGAATTTCAATCCACCAGGTCTGAGACTCGAACCATAGCCATGTGAGAGTTTGACGACATACCTGCTATACGATTTGCTAGCCTGTAAGTGATTGTTTTAATGTTGGAGTAAAAGAATGTCTGTGAAAACCTAATTTGATCATGGTATTGAATGTTTTATCACTTGAATTAATAACTGGATTTCATTGAAAACTTTTATTTATTGCTACTGTACAGATGAGTATGAGAAAAAATAGCCTATTCTTTTCTTATATTTTTTTCTTCTTCTCATTTTAATATCAAAATTAAAAATAATTTTGTACTATTTTTTCTTTGTTCTCTGAAGAAATAAAAATTGAAATGACCTTTTCCTTAAATTTTTGAGAGAATTTGCCTTAAAATTTATCTGGTCATGAAATTTTTTTAAGAAAGAATTTAAGAATGGATTCAATTTATTAAGTGGCTATAGACAAAGAATATTTTTCCAGGCCTTCATTCGACTCATCTAAGTCTATAAATCTATTAGCTTAACATCCTTTCCCCACCCCCTACCCCCGACCATGGTTTCTGCCATAAGGTACGTGTACCTGGCAGAGGGAGAGAGACAGAGGAGAGAGAGAGAGAGAGAGAGAGAAATCACTCCCCATGGGGGATGGTCACACTGCAATCCCTTCTCCTCCATTCTCCTGGTGTTCAAGGTATTCATGCACACATCCCTGGTGTGACTTTCAAACCACCAGTTGTGGGCCTCTAACTGTGGTCCAGTGCCTCAACTACCATACCACCTACTGGCCCTTTGCTTATCACATTTTTTTTTTTTTTTTTGCTTATCACATTTTTAATAATCTTATCTTTTTAATACTACATCTTCTATACATTTCCCTTTTATTGATAATATAGTTTACATTTACTTGCGCTCTTTAGATCAATTTTGTCACAAATCTGAAAACTTTGCTAATCTTTTTTAAAAACCAGCGATTTGCTTTGAGGTTATTCATTATTTTTTGTTTTCTATTTCATTACCTATCATATTTATCTATTTGTTTCTTCTATTTTTCTTGAGTTTATATATTATCTGTTAACTTTTTAAAAAAAAAAACCACTGGGTTGCTAATAATGATCAAAGGTTCATATTAAAATCACTTCATGCATTTCTGTCAAACAAATTTTTTTTAATATAGTCTATGAATTTTGGTCTTTATCATGTCTATTATAGCTCTGTTTGAAATATTTTAAATTTCAAGCATTTCATTTTTGACCCATGTATTATTTATAATTGTGAGTTTCATAATATTTACCAATAAAGTTGTCTTCCTCTCTGAGCTTTCCTAACTAAATTTCATGACAGTTAGAAGAACTGTTTTTAGTAATATCAATTTTTGAAAATCATTTAAATTTCCTTTAGGCCTGAGAATACAGTTAGATTTATGAAAATTTTCTATGTTCATTAAAAAGTATTTATAATTTCTTGTATGTTGTTTGCTCAGTTCTATACATAATTAAATAATCAAGGTTTAAAATCTTGTTTGAATCTTCTATATTTTTTAAGAATTATTTTATTTAATTTTATTTATTGATTTATTTTAATATGACCAGATAGGGACAAAGTGATAGAACGAGAACAAGAGCAAGATAGAAAGTTAGAAAGAAAGCTACCCGGTTCAGTACTCGAACTGTGGTTGGCCAGGTGGGAGTGCAGCACCCTTAACTACCATGCCATCTGCTTGCTCTCAATCTTCTATGTCTTTTGAAAAATTTTATCTGCTGGGAACAGCAGTTAGCGTAATGGCTATGTCACTGGACTACCACGCAGTTTACTGTGGTTTGAGTCCCGGACCCGGTGACTTCAACTCACGCCGGGTGCGTATGCATGTGTGCCCAAGATCCGAGAAGAGAATGGAGGAGAAGGGATTGCAGCATGGCCATCTCCTCTGGGGGGTGATTTCTTGCTTTCTATCTCTCTGTCTCTCTCTGTCTGTCTGGCGAGCACATGCTCCCTATAGCAAAAACCCCTCCAAAAAAAGAAAAAAAAAAATTATCTGCTTTGTTTATTAGTTACTAAAAAGATGTGTGAAAATTTGTCACTTTGATGGGAATATGTCTATTTATCCTGTATGCATGCTAATTTCTGCTTTGTATATTGAAATAATATATCATTTGATGCTGCTAAACTTCAAATTATTATACCTTCCTATTGAATTAAATTAATCTTCTTTATATAATGACCTTATTTATCTCTAGTAAATCTATTATATTGAATAGTATTTTGTCTACAATTAAATGTAATTATATCTGCCTCCTATTTCTTCATGATTTTGCTTTTCAACGTTCTGTAACTCATGTTTTTGTTATGTCTCTTGTTTCGTTTTACTGATTTAAATCAACATTGTTTTATAATTAAAGATACATTTGGATTCATTTTAATAATACTACTTACCTTTTATGGGACCAGCAGTTAGCGTAATGGCTGTGTCACTGGACTCCCACGTAGTCGACCGTGGTTTGAGTTCCGGACCCGGTGGCTTAAACTCACACCGGGTGCATGTGCGTACGTGCCCAAGATCCCAAGAGGAAAATGGAGGAGAAGGGATTGCGGCATGGCCATCCTCTCTGGGGGGTGATTTCTCGCTTTCTGTCTCTCTGTCTCTGTCTGTCTGGCGAGTGCACGCGCCCTATAGCAAAAAAACTCTCAAATAATAATAATAATAATACTTACCTTTTTCATCTATTACATCCCATTAATACTGAATAATTTTCTCTTCATTCTTGTCTCGAATTAATCTTTTTACTTTTTCTCATTTTATTTTTATCTCTACTAAGTTGAAAGTTATATAGCCTATATATTTAGAGTCATGAATTCTTTTTTTAAAGGATTACTTTATTAAACTACTCATTTGTTTATTTGCTTTAATTTGGCCAGAAAAGCAGGGAGAGAGAGAGAAAGAAAGTGAGAAAGCAAGCTGCCAGGTCCAGGATGTGAACCGCGGTCAGCCGTGTGGGTGTCCAGTGCCCTTAACCACCACATCACTAGCCGGCCCCATGGAATTATGAATTCTATAATTATATTTTAGTGATTAAGACAAGCACTTTTAACTTATCAAAATCTGAATTCCAGTAATAATTTATTTTCTTTTTCCCCAGTTCTGAGTCTTAGAACACATTAACCACTTCCACCAATTCTCTACATAGATGCTATTGTTATTTTACAACTCTTAGCCCTTCATTGTACTTATAATAATGTGTTTGAATTTTTGTTCCAATTTACAGACTCTTTTCAATTTTAAATATAAATTTATGTTTATTTCAATTATATTTTATCATTTATAAAATGTATATGGTATCTTTTAAAACCTGTCCTTCTTTTTTTTAGGGAGATTTTTGCTATTGGGCACAGCTAGTCACTGGAGAGACAGAGAACAACACAGAGGTAGAAAGTGAGAAATCATCCCCCAGGGGGGATGGCCATGCAAGCTGCCAGGTCCAGGATGTGAACCGCGGTCAGCCGTGTGGGTGTCCAGTGCCCTTAACCACCACATCACTAGCCGGCCCCATGGAATTATGAATTCTATAATTATATTTTAGTGATTAAGACAAGCACTTTTAACTTATCAAAATCTGAATTCCAGTAATAATTTATTTTCTTTTTCCCCAGTTCTGAGTCTTAGAACACATTAACCACTTCCACCAATTCTCTACATAGATGCTATTGTTATTTTACAACTCTTAGCCCTTCATTGTACTTATAATAATGTGTTTGAATTTTTGTTCCAATTTACAGACTCTTTTCAATTTTAAATATAAATTTATGTTTATTTCAATTATATTTTATCATTTATAAAATGTATATGGTATCTTTTAAAACCTGTCCTTCTTTTTTTTAGGGAGATTTTTGCTATTGGGCACAGCTAGTCACTGGAGAGACAGAGAACAACACAGAGGTAGAAAGTGAGAAATCATCCCCCAGGGGGGATGGCCATGCCACAATCCCTTCTCCTCCATTTTCCTCTTGGGATTTTGGGCATACACACGTGCCCGGCAAGAGTTTTAAGCTGTTGGGTCCAGGACTCAAATTGTGGTTGACTACATTTTTTGGTTCCTTCACATTATTCTTTATTTTCCCCAAATACACACACACACACACACACACACACACACACACACACACAGACATATATATATACACATATATATAAATAGTGTCTGATTATTCCAACATTTCTGCTCTCTGAGTTTGGTATTCATTTGTTTTCTTTTAAGTCTTTTAGTGTGACAGAATTTAATCTTTATTCATACTTGCAGATAGAATGTTACTAATTGAGGTCTCAGTTGTATACAAGGGGTGATATTCTATTAGACTCCCTAACTTACGCAAATTGTGGCCTTTGCGTCTTTTTCTATACTCTCAGATGATAATAAAATCTCAAATGCCTGAAATGTTTCAGCTAGAAATCTGGCTTCTGTGCTATCTCTTTCCACTGGGCTCTTCTTGTTGTTAGGCATGTACTAAGTGTTCAAAAGTCCTCAGAAGTTCAATGACACATTTAAGGAGACTTAACAAGCTTCACTTCAGCATTTTCTATTATTTTTAATAGTTTCATCATATACTCTATCTAGAGTACCAAATTGCCATAAGAAATCTACCTTTTTGACATGAACAGGAAAACACAAATGTACCTTTTTGTTTTCTACTCTGAGTTTTAACTTTCTCATTTTATAACTCATATGTGCACATAGAAAATCAGCATTATTTCATTGCTGAGTCAATTGTATGCCTTTACAATCCCAGTTCTGTTAGTAAAACTATAGGTGGATTTGTATCAAATAAATATTCTCTATTTATGAATGAATAATTGATTGATATTTTTATATAGAATCTGAGGATATGAACGCTATGTGTTGTGATATATTCATAACTAACTCACTTCATGAACTGAAAAGATAAATAGCTTTACACCTAAGGAAGTCAGGAAGAGAAGGAAGCAGCCGAAGAGAGGAAGAATGGAGTCAGATGCAGAATAAATTACAAATAAAATAAACCATAAAGAGAAAGAAGAAGCCAGCCATAGCCTCAGCCCCAGCCCTCCAACTTCACCTTGCAGTTTCAGAGCTGCAGGGGCAGGGAAATTGAAGGCCTCTTAAACAGACATCTCCATCTGAAGCTCCCTGCTAAGCCAGGGACCACAGGCTGGGCTGAACCAGCCCCAGCCCCAGCCCCAGCCCCAGCTCTAGCTCGAGTCACAGTCACAGCCCCGGTTCTCCAACTTCACCTTATAGTACAAGAGATATAAAGATGGGGAAATTGCAGACCTCTTAAGCAGATATCTCCATCTGAAGACCTCTACCCAGCCAGGGACCACAGGCAGGGCTGAACCAGCACCATCCCCCAGCCACAGCCCCC
>NW_006159915.1:1927694-1939601 GCF_000334495.1 Tupaia belangeri chinensis
CCGCCAAACCCGGGGCCCACAGGCGGGCCTGACCCAGCCCCAGCCCCAGCCCCAGCCCCAGCTCTAGCTCGAGTCACAGTCACAGCCCCGGTTCTCCAACTTCACCTTATAGTACAAGAGATATAAAGATGGGGAAATTGCAGACCTCTTAAGCAGATATCTCCATCTGAAGACCTCTACCCAGCCAGGGACCACAGGCAGGGCTGAACCAGCACCATCCCCCAGCCACAGCCCTCAAACTTCACCTTATAGTTTCAGGGCTACAAGATTTTCACTTTTCTGCTTAACCTTCACCCCCACCAGGACCTAGGTATATATAGTTGCCAAACATCTGAATATTGTGTGTCTCTGGTAGAATCATTTCTCCACTGAACTACCAGCAAAAGGGGAGAAACTCTCCATCATAAATGTGAACTCAAAACTCCTCCTGTGGATACCATATTACAAGCCACAGTAGAAGAGAAAACTTGGCACAGAAGTAATTCACAAAAATGAGAAGCACACAAGCTCACAGCTACAGAAACCTCCAAAGAATTAGCAAAAACTGAATCATCACCAGATGACTAAAAAATCACAGAAAAGCCTCAGGTATGATAAAGCCAGGAAATACATCCTCAACAAGGGAACACAGCAACTTGTCTACCTAAATGTCTGAGAAAGAATTCATAAAAAAAAATGCCTGCTGATAAACTCAATGAGATGCAAGAGAAAAGAGACAACGAACTCCAGGAAATGAGGAAGTCTTTTCATGACTTGAAGGAGGAGATAGATGATGTGAAAATGAATCAAACAGGACTTAGACATAAAGACTGTAATACAGGAGATAAAAAAATCCCTTAAAAATATTAAGAGCAGATTAGATCACACAGAAGATAGAACCTTTGATCTGAAAGACAAAACTTCTGACTTAGATAAAACTGCCAAAGTGAATGAAAAAAATAACTACAAAAAAAATGAAGACAACATATGGAAAATACTAGTCACCATTAAATGCTCAATATCTGAATAATAGATATTCCAGAAGGCAAAAAATCAGGCAAGTGCATTGAATATCTATTCCATGAATTACATGCAGAAAACTTTCTAAATCTAGAAAAACATTCAGACATTCAGACATTCAGACTCAAGAAATGCAAAGAACATCAAATAGAATCAGCATAAGATTCTCTTCATGGCACATCACATCAGACAAGATTCTAAAAATGGCAAGAGAGGGGAACCAGCAGTTAGCGTAATGGCTATGTCGCTGGACTCCCACGTAGTCGACCGCGGTTCGTGTCCCGGACCCGGTGGCTTAAAACTCACGCCGGGCGCATGTGCGTGCGTGCCCAAGATCCCGGGAGGAGAATGGAGGAGAAGGGATTGCGGCGTGACCATCCCCCCTGGGGGGTGATTTCTCGCTTTCTGTCTCTATGTCTCTCTCTGTCTGTCTGGCGAGCGCACGCGCCCTATAGTGAAAAAAAAAAAAAACCCTCTCAAAAAATGGCAAGAGAGAATCATCAAGTTATCTGTAATAACTTTTATCATTTTAGTCTAATACCAAGCCTCTCAACTGAAATAATGCAGGCAAGGAAAGAATGGGAAGACATATTTGAAACATTAAAACATAAACAGTTTCAACCAAGAATAATATAACTGGCAAGGCTATCCTTCATATGGGAAGAAGAAATAAAATCATTCTCAGACTAATGAAAAATGAAATAATTTACCAACACTAGACCAGCTCTTCAAGAAGTCCTGAAAAGAGAGACAAATAGAAATAAGAGGGGAAAAAAAGGCTAGCAAAATGTCAGGGACAAATTCATAAATATCAATAATAACCTTTAATGTTAATGCATTAAATTCTCCAATTAGAAAACACAGACTGGCTGAATGGATTTAAAACAAAACAAAACAAAACCAAGAAAACAGAAACCCTCTACGGCCTACAAAAAGCACACCTCATAATAAAGACATAGACTAAAAGTGAAGGGCTGGAAAAAGATATTCCATGCCAACGGAAATAAAAAAATGTCCAGAGTCACGATACTGGTATTAGACAAAATAGGTTTTAAGATTAAAAACTGTAAGAAGAAATAAAGGCCTAGTACTAAAAGAGCTAATTCACCAGGAAGTATAACACTTGTAAATAGCTAGACACCCAACTCAGGAGCACCCAAACACATGAAGAAAAGACTGCAAGATCTAAAAGGAGAGATAGACTGCAACACACTAATTGTTGGGGAATATCAACACTCCATTATCTCCTTTGGACAGACCATCTAGACAAAAAATTAGCAGGGAAATAAAGGAAATACCATAAATCATATGGACTTGACCAACATTTTTAGAAATTTCTACCCAACAATCACAAAATATACATTTTTCTCACCCCCACATGGAATCTTTTTGATTGACCATGTAATAGGACACAAAACAAGCCTTTACAAATTCAGTCATAGAAACTATGTCCACTATCTTTTCCAACCATGATGGAATTAAACTTGAGATTAAGTTCAGAAAAACCTTCAAAAATACACAAACCTTCAAAAATACACCACCACTGAACAACTTATTCCTGAATGACTCTACAACCACTGAAGAAATTAAGATTGAAATGAAAAGATTATAGAAACCAGTGAAAATGAGCACATGAGTTTTCATAATATATGAGACATAGTGAAGCAGTCATTAGAGGGAAATATTTTTAATTTTTTTAAATTTTATTTTCTTTTATACATTCTATCACATTACAATTTAGCTTACAAAATGGATATTTCTTTCTTTTTTTGAGAGGTTTTTACTATAGGGCGTGTGCGCTCACTAGACAGAGAGAGACAGAGAGACAGAAAGTGAGAAATCACCCCTCAGGGGGGATGGTCATACCTCAATCCCTTATCCTCCATTCTCCTCTCGGGAACTTGGGTGCGTACGCACGTGCCCAGTGTGAGTTTCAGGACACTGGGTCTGGGACTTGAACTGCAATCAACTACATGGGAGTCCAGTGACATAGCCATTATGCTAACTGCTGGTCCCCAAAATGGATATTTCAACAGGTGAACATTTCTCCCTAGTACAGTTGATAAAACTACAAAATATCTTCAACAGATAATAACACATTTCTTTGTGCCATTAATGCTTTGCCTCCCTATTTTTCTTCTAAATGTCCTTCCTCAGATCCTCCTCTTTCACCCACACTATATCTGGTATTTATATCTATATACTGTGTTTCTATATACTTTAGTCAATTAGTTTCAGTCATAGAATGCAGACATTCGGTATATATTAAGTGGTTACATACAATGCCTCTCCATAACCTGGCTTGCTTCACTCAGCAGTAGATCTTCCATATTCATTCACTTCCTGTCAAAAGTCAGGAAGTTTTTTTTATGACTGAATAGTATTCCATTGAGTATATGTGCCACAGTTTTTATATCCATTCTTCTGTTCATGGGCATTTGGGTTGTTTCCATGATTTAGCAATTGTGAATAGTGCCACAATAAACTTCAATGTGCAAGCACTTTTCCAGTTAAGTATTCTTATGTCCTTTGGGTAGATACTAAGGAGTGGGATTGCTGGATCATATGGTAGTTCTATTTGTAGATTTTTGAGGAATCTCCAAATTGTTCTCCACAGTGGCTGGACCAATTTACATTCCCACCAGCAGTGTAAGAGAGTTTCACTTTCACCACCTCCCCCCACACCCCGCACTTATCTCTTTTTTTTTTTCCTTTAATCTTAGTTATTCTCATTGTTGCTTTGATCTGCATTTCCTTTACAATGAGGGATGTTGAGCATTTTTTCATATGCCTTTTAGCTATTCATATGTCATCTTTAGAGAGTGGTTTCTTCAACTCATTCTCCCATCTTTTAATGGGATTGATCATCTTTTTTCAGAACATCTGCTTGAGTTCCTTGTGAATTCTGGTTATCAGTCCCTTATCTGACACATAGTTTACAAAAATATTTTCCCATTCTGAGGGCTGTCTATTCACACTAATTACTGTGTCTTTTGCCACGCAGAAACTTTTTAATCTGATGTAATCCCATTTGTCTACTTTTGGTATTACTGACTGTGCTTTGGGAGTCATATTTAAGCAGTCTTTCCTTACCCCAATGTCTCCTAGAGTTTCCCCAATGTTTTCTAGGAGCAGTTTTATAGTTTGAGGTCTTAGATTTAGATCTTTGATCCACCTTGATTTGATTTTTCTCAGAGGTGAGAGGTAGGGTTTCAGATTCATCTTTCTGCAGGTGGAAATCCAGTTTTTCCAGCACCATTTGCTGAAGAAGTTTTCCTTTTCCCACTGGTTTGACTGGTACCCCTTGTCAAAAATCAGTTGACTCTATGTTTGAGAATTTATTTCTGGGGACTTTATTCAGCTCCATTTGTCCAACTATCTGTTTCTGTGCCAGTACCATACCGTTTTGAATACCACAGCTTTGTAGTATATTTTTGAGTCAGGGAGTGAGATGTCGCCCACTCCACTCTTGTACAAAATTGCTTTGGCAATACGGGGTCTTTTATGATTCCAGACAAACTTTATGATTGTCTTTCCTAGATCTGTGAAGAATGTGTCTGGTACTTTGATTGGCATTACATTAAATATGTTGATTAATTTGGGTAGAATTGCCATTTTGATTATATTAATTCTTCCAATCCAGAAGCATGGGCTGTCCTTCCACTTTTTTATGTCATTTTCAATTTCTTTCTTTTTTTTTTTTATCTTATTGTAGTTTTCCTTGTGGAGGTCTTTAACTTCTTTGGTTAGATTTATCCATAGGTATCTTATACTTTTTGTGGCTATGGTAAATGGAACAACTTTTTTCAGTTCTATATCAGTCTGCCTGTTGTTCATATATAGAAATGCTGTAGATTTCTGGATATTAATTTTGTATCCTGCAACTTTACTGTATTCATGAATTACTTCCAGAAATTTTTTAATGGAAACCATTGGGTCTTCTATGTATACATTCATGCCATCTGCAAATAGAGAGTTTCACTTCTTTTCCTATTTGAATGCCTTTTATTTTTTCCTCTTTCATGATTGTGTTGGTGAGGACTTCCAGTACTATACTGAAAAGGAGTGGAGAAAGTGGACATCCCTTTCTCATACTCGTTTTTAGTGGAAAAGCTCTCAACTTGTCTCCATTGAGGATGATGTTCACTATGGGTTTTTAATAGATAGCTTTTATTGTGTTGAAAAATGACACTTCTATGACAATTTTGCTGAGAGTCTTGATCATGAAGGGATGTTGTATCTTATCAAATGTTTTTTCTGCATCAGTTGATATGAATATATGTTTTCTATCTTTCTTCCTGTTAATATGGTGTATTACATTTATGGTTTTGCATATGTTGAACCAACCTTGCATTCCTGGAATAAAGCTTACTTTATCATGATGTATAATCTTTTTTATAAGTTGTTTGATACAATTTGCTAGTACCTTGTTGAGAATCTTTGTGTCTATATTCATCAGAGATATTGGTCTATAGTTTTTCTTCCTTGTCCTATCCTTATCTGTTTTAAGGATAAAGGTGACAGAGGCTTCATAGAATGAATTAGGGAGAGATTCAAATTGAAAATGACAAAAAAAGGAAAGACATCCAATTCTCCTGGATTGGAAGAATTAATATAATTGAAATGTCAATGCTACCCATACTAATCTACATATTTAATGCAAACCCTATCGAATGACCAGAGACATTCTTTTCAGATTTAGAGAAGACAATCATAAAATTTGTCTGGAATCATAAAAGACCTCATCTTGCCAAAGCAATACTGCACAAGAGTGAAGTAGGAGGCATCTCACTCCCTGACCCCCAAATATATTACGAAGTTGTAGGATCAAAACGGCATATGGACCAGCAGTTAGCGTAATGGCTATGTCACTGGACTCCCATGTAGGTGACTGCAGTTCGAGTTCCAGACCTGGTGGCTTAAGATCACGCCAGGCACGTGTGTGTGTGTGCCTGAGATCCTGAGAAGAGAATGGAGGAGAAGGGATTGTAGCATGGCCATTCCCCAGGGGGTGAGAGGTGATTTCTCGCTTTCTGTCTCTCTTTCTCTCTTTGTCTTTCTGGCAAGCACACACGCCCTATAGTGAAAACCTCTCAGAAAAAAAAAAAAAAAGATTTAAAAAATAAAAAACAATTTAAAACAGCATAGTACTGGAACAAAAACAGGCATGTGGACCAATGGAACAGAATAGAGACCCCGGAAATAAACCTCCAAACATAAGCCAACTGATTTTTGACACTAGTCAATCCAATGGGGAAAAGAAAATCTCTTTAGCAAATGGTACTGGAAACACTAGGTATCCATCTGCGTAAAGACGTTTCTGAATCCCTATCTCTCACCATTAACAAAAATCAACTCAAAATAGATCAATGATCTCATCCTAAGACCTCAAAGTATAAAATTACTGGTGGAAAACAAAAGGAAAACTCTTGGAGACATTGGAGTAAGCAAAGACTTTACAGTTAAATAAATTCCCTAAAACATGGGCAATAATCCCCCAAATAGACAAGAGGGATTATATCAGATTAAAAAGCTTCTGCACAGCAATAGAAACAATAATTAGAGTGAATATGCAACCATCACAATGGGAAAATATATTTACAAGCCATGCCTCAGATAAGGGACTGATAACCAGAATATACAGGCAACTCAAGTACTTATCTGAAAAAAAAAATTATCAATCCAATTAAAAGATGGGAAAATGAGTTTAACAGAAGATATATGAATTGTCTAAAAACATAAGAAGTACTCTACACCCTTATCATATGGGAGATGCAAATAAAAACCACAATAAAATACCACCTAATTTCAGTTGCAATGTCTAAGATTAAAAAAGTTAAAGAATGATAAGTTCTGACAAGGCTGTGGAGAGAAGGAAACTCACCTACACTGTTGGTAGAAATATAAATTAGTATAGCACTGTGGAGAACAATATGTAGATTCCTCAAAGACCTACAAATAGATCTACCATATGATCCAGCAATTCCACTCCTGGGTATCTACCCAAAGGATAGGGATGAACTCAGTAGGTAAAACACTTACACATCCATGTTTATTGTGGCATTATCCTTAATTGCTAAGACATGGAATTAACTTAAATGTATAAGAACCGATGAATAGATTGAAAATGTGTGGCACATATATTCTACGAAATACCACTCAGCCATAAAGAACAATGAGACCCTGAGGCATTTGAAAGAAAATGAATGAATACAGAAGATTTACTCTAACAAGCCAGACTATGAAAGAAAGGCATTGTATGTCCCCACTCAATATATACCGAATGTTTGCACTCAATGGCAGAAACTGAAAGATTGGAAAGTATAAAGGCATGGAGAGCAACTGTAGATACAAGAGACAGTGTGAATGAAGGGTGAAAAATGGGGGAGGGTTGGGATCAGCAGTTAGCATAATGGCGATGTCCCTGGACTCCCACGTAGTCGACCACGGTTCGCGTCCCAGACCTGGTGGCTTAAAACTCACGCCGGGCACGTGTGTGTGCGTGCCCAAGATCCTGAGAGGAATAGGGAGGAGAAGGGATTGCAGCGTGGCCATCCCCCCGGGGGGTGATTTCTCGCTTTCTGTCTCTCTGTCTCTCTCTGTCTGTCTGGTGAGTGCATGCGCCCTATAGTAAAAACTTCTCAAAAAAAAAATGGGGGAGAGTAGAAAATGGGGCAGAGTGAGAGGGAGGGAATCAAGGGGAAAAAGAAAGAAGCAAAACATTTAAGAAATACAAAAATGGAATATTATCATATTGATGATAATATGTACGGTAGTATCTTTGATTATACCAATACACAATGTATTCAGAATGGGAAAATTCATTTGGTATAATGTAATGATACACAGGGGTTGAATATAAAAAAATAAAGAATATCATTAAATTTAATATTAAAGAAAAAAAAAGAGAGGAAAAAAATATGAACAGTACTACTACCAGAAAACTTATGGAGAGTCCATCATGGTACAGGAATAGGCTATACCTAATAATAATAATAAAAAAAAAAATCTAACATGTTCAGCATGTGAAGGGAAGGAAAGAGCAAATGACATCCATCTTCGACATAGCTTCAAGCAGAAAACACTGCTCAGAATTCAAGGTATGCATAGAGGTCCTAAAGAAAATCATGACTGTGGGTAGTGCGTAGAGCTTGAAAAGCCAAAGAAAAATTACACAAAAATAAGAAGGAATGAAGTTAATAGAAATAAAAATTTAACTGTGAGGAAAAGAGAGTTTCTAATGCTTCATATTATAAATTTTAACAGTGTTCTAGCATAATAATTAATGAAAAGAAGAAAAAGACAACATTAAGATATATTTTAAAAGCCTTTTTATACTCTTGCAAATCTAAAATCACAAGCTACAAAGCAAAAAGAGTAATTCAGACATCATTATTCCCATTTGAAATGCTGAAGACTAGAAAATGGAGTAATACTTTGTACAACTTGGCAGCTAGAACTAAGAAAACAAGATTCAAAGTGTGATTCTGATACTTAGACAAATTATCATTTTCCTTCAAGAAGAAATAAAGATATTTGCAAACAAGTGAGAATTCAGATAATGCATTGTCAGATACACAGTTTGACAAAAAATATCAAACAACAAATGCATCTGATCGTAAATCTAATGATACAGAAAGAAAAAAGAGAAGCAATTTTCCGTAAGTTATGAATTATCCAATGTATGTGGTTACATCTAAATCTATAATAAGTACCCTTCTGAAAAGACACATATACATACATACACATGAATCAGTTAAGATTTGCCTTAAATAAAATGCTAACACTGAAATTGGAACTGTATCTACTAATCTAAACTATTTTAACAATCCTGGGATTAGTGAGCTAGGATAGAAAACATACAGATAATCATTCCAAAAATTTTGAAGGTACATCTGTGACTTTTCAGTATTCCCTGGACTCATTACAAACTTGAAGGGATATATATTATTACTTTATTGCTTCTTTTATGTAAGTGAAAAACAGCTTTGCACATTTGCTATTAGAATGTTTACTTATTGGCAATAGCTAAAATGCCATTTTAAGAATTTTGAAGATGACATCTGAGGAGAGTGAAGAAAAAAACATTCTAATGTTGTATATTAATGAGATAGAGTGCAGTGATGGGTATAAACTGTCTTTGTGGGGGAAATATTTCATATTTTGTTTTAACATAAAAACAGATAATTGTAGGGCTGGCAGGTGGTAGGATGGTCAAGGGCATTGGACTCTCACATAACTGACTGCAGTTTGAGTTCCAGACCTGGCAGCTTGCTTTCTCACCTCCTCTCTCTCTCTCTCTCTCTCTCTCTCTCTCTCTCTGTCCTCTCTGTCCCTCTCTGGTCAAATTAAAATAATTAAATAAATAAAGATAAATCAAATAATTCTTAAAAAAAAAAAAAGTAGAGAATGGCAGACATGGTTATGGTGGCCAAGAAAGACTAACTACTAATAGAAAGGAATAGGTCGTTAAACTGTCAAATTAATAAGAGAAAAAGGAGAACATAAATAAATTTGAATAAAAAGTTTAAAGAGATAAAACTAAGACAAAAATAATAGAATCATATTATTTACTTGCTAACCATAGTGAATATAGTAGACTATATTAAATAACAGATGACTGGATTTAAAAGTCCAAATTCAACATACATTTCAAAATAATCAGAAGAACTGATATTTGAATGTGCACAGCAAATAATTGTAAATGCCAGAGACAGCAGCTATGGTTTTGGCCTGCTTTCATCAGTAAACACTGTAAACATCCTTTGATAAAACTTGCTGTATCACAAAATATGTGCACTATTATAAACCACTTAGAAATGACATTAAGTTTATCATGAAAAATATGTTCAAATAAATGGTGTGTACAGAATACATATTTAAAGTAAAATTTTAAAAAATATTTAAAAGGAATGAATAGCTAAATATTTATTAAGCAACACTGCAGCAGTTGTAACAATAGAAATGTCATAACAATTGAAATTCAAGGGACCAGCAGTTAGTGTAATGGCTATGTCACTGGACTCCCACGTAGTCGACCACGGTCCGAGTCCTGGACCTGGTGTCTTAAACTGATGCCAGGTGCATGTGCGTGCGTGCCCAAGATCCCGAGGGGAGAATGGAGGAGAAGGGATTGCGGCATGGCCATCCCCCCCGCCCTGGGAAATGATTTCTCGCTATCTCTCTCTGCCTGTCTGGCGAGTGCACGCGCCCTATAGCAAAAACCTCTCAAAAAAAAAAAAAAAATTGAAATTCAAAGTGGTGTGTGGTGTATTCATGTTGGCTAAATTAATTTTATATGCTGTAGTGATGTATAGTGATTGAATGTATAAAATAAAATAATAATAAAATATAGTGACATCATAATAAAGATATAAAGTGCAATTTATAAAGACAACTATCATAAATCTATAAGCAGTAAATATTTTAGACACCTAATACATAGCTAAAAATCTATTTGTAATAACATATCTGAATTAAAAATGTAATAGTGGGTGGGCAGCAGATAGTGTAGTGGTTAAGGTGCTAGACACTCCCACATGGCCTACCATGGTTCAAGTGCTGGACCTGGTGGCTTGCTTTCTCACTTTCCCTCTCTTTCTGTCTCTCTCTGGTCAAATTAAAATTAATGAGTGAATAAATAAAATTAAATAAATAATTCTTTTTAAAAAGGCATAATTGTGTGTGGGGAGGTATTTCAATATGTCTCTTTCAGATACAATGAATTCATTTAAAGTCTTTGGCTCCTGAGGTATGTCTGAGTGAATCTTTTAAATTAAGGAAGCCTTCATAGAGGCAAGCATCTCCCACCAAAACCCGTCCTAGACTGTAAAGTGAGGAATAAATTAACTTTGATAGTGTAAAGTCATTATAATTTGGGGAGGATGTGGTTAGACAGTGGTGCACTGCTAAAATACAAAGCTCTGCAAGGCAATTCCACATATGAAGGTTCCTGGTTCAAGTCTGGAAACCTCCCTGAGAATGGAGGGCATACATTTGCCAGTGACCCAGGGTTGGTTGAGGTTGATCATGGCATGAACACCCTTTAGGGGACTCATCTTTCTCTGTCTGTCTGTCTGTCTGTATCACTCATGTAAGAAATTTTTAAATTTATAAAACAATTGTGGGAGACTTACAGCAGTTAGTCTGTTTTGACTAATACAACATTCTCTCGCAATCTATCAGATCTAGCTTTCTTTTCAGGAATATATATTACTTTAAAAGTATTCTTCAGTTTAAAATGATCAAAATAAATCAATTCTTATCTTAAAATGTCAGGAGTCCACCACCCCCCGGCAAACAAGCCAAAACAAATCTTAAAGGCTATGGGTTGGGTTCTAACACTCTACCTTTACTAGCTAAATGATTTTGATCAATTACTACAATTTTTCTAATAATGTTATTTCTTAGCTATGCAAGATGTCTAATAGTGAGTATATGATAGAGTTTTGGAAAGACTAATCATTTCTGGTTTATGGTACATAATGAGAGAATATTATTAATAAAGATAACTAATTTTAGTAAGTGTAAACTGTAGTATCCTACTTTATTATTACTTTTACTAAAAATGTATATATTACCATACCTCAGTTCAATATTTATACTTATGATCCCAATATTTAATGAAGTTAATAACTTAAAATGTAATATTTTTACATGGGCACATCTATTTTTGAAATGCATAAATCATTGAACTAGAGTCAAATACAGAAAAGCTAAAATGGTTTATTTAGCATTGAAAAAAATTTTAATTTTATATATAACATCTATTTTTGAAATGCATAAATCATTGAACTAGAGTCAAATACAGAAAAGCTAAAATGGTTTATTTAGCATTGAAAAAAATTTTAATTTTATCTTACTTATTTATTTATTTATTTGGAGAGGTTTTTGCTATAGGGCGCGTGC
>NW_006159915.1:1943266-1965931 GCF_000334495.1 Tupaia belangeri chinensis
GTGTTTTTTTTTGAGAGGTTTTTGCTATAGGGCACGTATGCTCGCCAGACAGACAGAGACAGAGAGACAGAAAGCAAGAAATCACCCTCTGGGGAGATGGCCATGCCACAATCCCTTCTCCTCCATTCTCCTCTTGGGATCTTGGGCATGCACGCACACGTGCCCGGTGTGAGTTTCAAGCCACTGGGTCCAGGACACGAACTATGGTCGACTATATGGGAGTCCAGCGACATAGCCATTATGCTAACTGCTGGTCCCATAAATATATTTTTTTGATAGGGAACCTGTAGATATGTACTGGTTTCTTTCTCCTCCTTACTCTAAATTCAGTCAAAATCCAAAAGAAAGGATCAAAAGAGATAGAGCCAATGAACCTGATTAACAATTCTTATTGGCAAAACGTCCTGGACCAGATGGCACTGTCAGTGGAAGGCATTTGAGGAGACTTGTTGCTAAGCATTGCCAACAAGTCTGTCCCTTGTGAACTATGTGTACAAAAAGCTCTGTCATTGAGTGTTGGGCTGAGATGCCAGGAACAATGTGTGGAAGCTCTTATACTACCTTAACATACCTTTCTGTATATTGCAACCCGGGATAAATCTCTATTTTTAAGCATGTGTATCCTACTCTCTCTTTTCAATAATGATATTTGTTTATATAAACCTGGTTTATATTTTTCTGTATGGTATTGGATTTTAGGCATTCCCTGGATTCATCATGAACTTTGGAGGGATAGATATTAGTTTTGTTGTTCTTATGTCTGTTGAAATTAGCTTTGCACATTCGCAATTAGTATAATTACTACTTAGCAATCATTAAAATATAATTTTAAATGTGTAAAGAAGTACACAAAATACATACAATTTCCTCTAGCAGTTACTAGTGAGTATCTGATAACCAGTCCATACTAGCCTCTGTTTTTACTTTTGCTCCTTCCTCTTCCCCTCCCCATTGGCATGAACATAGAAAGTCACAAATAAGAGTGGACAAGTGAACTTATTAAGTCCTCCAAATGATCTCACCCTCCTTTGTCGCAATAGGTAATTTTTGGGGGGACCCCAAAACTTGCCTCTCTATGCTCCCCTGACAGCACTGAGAATTCTGTTGACAACTTTAACTCAATCTATAGATTCTTTTAATAAGGGGTCACGACTGTCATGGCTTTGTAATAGTGTGCACTCTTGTTTTACACCAATTAGTAAATACTTACTAGTTTACTAAATGTGCGGTATTCTGAAATGTGGGTGAAATACAAGAAGCACAAAACAGACCTTTACCTCTAGCCCATGGAGAACTCAATTTCTAAACTTAGCTGGGAGGAAAGCCGCATGTGTCTTTTGATTTTACTTCATTTTTATTTTTATTTTCCATAGAGCACATGTGTTCACTTGGAATAGCTATTCTGTAATCCCTTTTCCATGCTCCTTTTGGGATTTTGGGCACATATGCATGCATACCAGGCATGTTTCTTAAGCCTTGAACCACACACTTGGCCATGTGGAGTTTGGCTGTCTTAACCACCAGGCCATAGGTTAATTCTGTATATGACTTTTTTTTTTTTTTTTCGAGAGATTTTTCACTGTAGGGCGCGTGCGCTCGCCAAACAGACAGAGAGAGACATAGAGACAGAAAGCGAGAAATCACCCCCCAGGGGGGATGGTCATGCCGCAATCCCTTCTCCTCCATTCTCCTCTCGGGATCTTGGACACGCACGCACACGCGCCCGGCGTGAGTTTTAAGCCACTGGGTCCGGGACACGAACCGCGGTCGACTACGTGGGAGTCCAGCGACATAGCCATTACGCTAACTGCTGGTTCCCTCTGTATATGACTTTTAAAAACAAATTAGTTCAGCTGTAGTACTCCATAGAGGGAGCTATTGCTCAGCAGGTTTCATTCCTGGTCTCTCCTAAAAAGCCCGGCCCACAGTTGTGTACTTTTAGTCCCAGCTGCTTAAGAAGAGGCAGCAGAAGCATGAGTTTGCAACCAGCATGAGCAACACCATGAGACCATGTCTGGACAAGCTGGGCTTGATGGCATTGACCTGTAGTCCTAGCCCCTTGGGAGGTTGAGGCAGGAGGACTGCATTAAAAACGAGACCTTATCTAACATGCAAACACACATTCACAAACATCCCACAAGAAAAGAGGTAAAAACTCTTTAAAATCTCATATTGGTATTTCATACATACTGTTTCTTCGACCTGGAACAACTCCACAGGCTACTGGCTAACTTTTGGGTTCTAACTGAAACTTGCATGTCTTCCAGCAGGGCTTTTCTGGTCCTAGCAGACTATTTGGAATATCCTGATCAACCACTTAGCAGCACCCTGCCCTTTTCCATTTACCATCACCATATACAGCAATTAGTTGCTTTTGATTGGTCTTCTGGGCTAGGCTGTAAGCCATGTAAGAACAGGGATCTTGTTGGTTTTATTTATTAGTATAGCTTCTGAAGCTGTAAGAAATTCCATAAATATGTGTCCCATTAATAAATGAGAATGTGATAAAGAATCATAAAAAGATAGAAAAAGTTAATGTCACTGTCAATTCAAGAACAAAAGGGAGGGCATGAGATAGTCAAGAATGACTTCATGCAATAAGGTAGGGCCTCGTAATAAAAGAAATTATTACTAATATAGACTTAGATAGAAAATGGAATCTATTTGTTCTATGATTCGCATTTGAAGAAAGATAAAAATTTGCATTCACCTCTGGTCTTTGATTCACTTCTTGAATCAGTCTTGATTAGCTGACTCATTACATTCTATACATAGCTAACAACTCTCATTGATGAGTTTTATGTGGAGAGTATCAGATGACCGAAAGAATGAAACAGCTTTTTCAATAGTGAAGGCTAATGCTTAAGACAACTTTTGGTTTTATTACCTTCAAATGACTTGATTATAAAAGCAGTGAATATAAAAAGATCAAAGAGGAATGAAAAAAGAAAGTGATTCCTGCAGTTTTTAGATGAATATTACATAGTTAAGAATTTGGTGATAACTATTTCTATGGGATTTTCAACTAATTTTGTAAAGTTTTCTTTTCCCTTAAGACTAGTTATTCATCTGTTAATTTTTCTTAAATTTTGCTTTCTCATGTGCCTTCCTATCATAGAGCAAATTAAAAAAAAATAAAAATAACATTTCAGCCATTCTACTACTTTCAAAAGTTAATGAAGGCCTTTAGTTAGGCAAAAAATTGAGACACTAGAATTTGTAATCGTACTATCAGTAAGTGTATCCAATTAAAATCCTTCTCCATAACTAGATCAATTGACTGATTGATTCTAAGTTTTTGCTATACGGTACATGTGCTTGCTAGTGTAAGACAGAAAAAAAGAGAGGGGGAGTGAGAAATCAGCCCCTGAAGGAATGGACATTACAACCCCTTCCACTCTTGGGATTTGGGGAATGTGTGCAAATATGCCCTGTGTGATTTTCAAGCCTTGGGGTCTGGGACACCAACTGTGCAGTCAGCCATTCCTCATCCTGCCACCTTAACCACCGTGTTGCCTGTTTGCCTAAAATCCTTGTTTACAAAAATATCTGTTTGGACTGTGAAGACAAAAATATTATATCTATACTATTCTTTATAAAATCGTTAAAAGTTTTCATAATTTTCAAACAGAGAAATTAATAGAACAGCAGATGGCTTATTTCTACATTTTATAGGTCGATTCCTAATTTTGCAATAGCTCTTCTTAGGTATCCCTAAACTTCAGATGGTAATTTGGAGTTACTGCTTTTCAAAATCCTTTAGCAATTGCAGTTACTGGGTAATGCGTGGGGATCCACTAACTTTCAGGTAACCAAACAAGGGTCTTTAGCAACCAGGGATGAAGATGCTACAAAATGGTTTTTCAAAGACATGAAGATCTTGCTTAATGTTATTTCCAAAGAAATAGAAAGGAATTCCACAGAGAGTTTACTATTTTAAAACAATGCACACCCTGTAGCACTCCTTAGAACAGGCATATCCTTTTGGATAAATGCCAAAATTCCCCCTGAAGTGGTTTTTATAAAGCTCCCTCATTCCTAACAAGTTCCGTTTTCTAGTTATCATAGATATATAATTTCCCCCTCGTAGTGCTGTCTTGCCTGCAGATTACTTGAGCATATGCTGATTTTTGGCTATGTTACAAGCAAAATAAAATCCTTTATTCCTGAGTTCAAATACTTCAATATAAAATTATTCTTTTAGAACAGTATGTTCACATTATGTATTTATATAGTTGTAGATATACAGTTTCTTAGTTTCCTAAGCCATTGGCAAAAGTCATGGCTCTATAGCCATAATAAATTGTGAAATAATGCAAGAGGGGCAAAAATATTTATGGGAACATTCTTTTAAAATAAAAAGTTGAGTGTGATGGTTCATGCATTCTTTTAAGTAAATCATTAGCGCATGATTAATTTTCTTTCTTTCTTCCTTTCTTTTTTCTTTCTTTTTTTTTTTTTTATTTCAGGCATGGAAATAACATTGAAATTCTGGCCAAATCAACTGTTGTTGAAATGTATATAATAGATTTGAAGTTACCAATTTAAACTTCATGGTTGGCTGAGAATCCAGCTGTGTTGGCTCAGCCAAAGAGTGTATTGGAAGGTTAGGCTTCTGACATCATCTGACACCAACCTAGAAGGGGTCTAGAGACTGGGGAGGTGGGGGAGGGAATAAATGAATTTAAAAGCCAAAGCAAAACAAAGCACCAAGCCTCAATAGAGAATACTTCCTCATCTGATAGTGATGGTGATTTTTGCAGATTAGAGTCCCTTTGTTGACATGAAAGAAAGACAATTTTAGCTTTAATTGTAGAAATAAGTGACTTAATCACCGATTTGTGTGGTTATGGTCAGCTGGTAGAGTACCAGACCCTCATGTCCCATAGGTGAGAAAAGTTGCCTTACATAGCAAGCCAAGGGGCCAATGACAGTGAATGAGAAAAGGCATGATGCCAAATACAAACACATTTTCTGTGGTGGCTATTTTTAACCATGAGCAGTATCTTTTGACCTATTTCCCCTTCGCTCAGCTATTTCAAATATTCCCATTCTTAAGCATGACACATCTTAATACTATGCAAATAATTCTTTCATTTTCAAGTTGGGTAAAAAAAAAAAAAATAAAAGTGAGGTTATGACCCTGAAATTAAGACTAAGGTTTTTGGCAAGGGCTGACATTGTTTATCACATTCATTTTTCCTTTTTTGCTAGTGGTGACTGTTCCGTTTCTTGACTCAAGAAGTTTGGGCCTACTTTATATGTGCAGAGGTTTTGGGTAGTACTTCTCAAACACCATTGGCAGGAAAAGAGACAGTGAAAAAGAAGTCATCTTTCTTCCTTCTCTAAAAAATCACAAATGTGTCCAATGGATGCCTGATCTTCTTGGATTCTACAATCTCAAAATGCCTCAGAGAATCCTGATTCTGAGTATACACATACATGCATGCACACACAATCGCACATACAGTGCACGGGGTCTAGTGGAGTGGTTTTAAAGTGGGTACTCAGAGCCAGACTGGCACAGTGGTAACACAGCATTCTGTGAAGCTGATCCACATGAGAAGGTTCAAGGTTCAAGGTGCATGTCTACATTTGCTGAATATGCTGGTTGTCATGTGTCCATGATTTGGGTTTGGCTGAAGCTACGAGGGATGGGGGGAGACTGCCAGGGAGAAACCCTGTTAGGGGTGTAGGTGTCTATGTATGTGTGTGTGTGTATGTATGCATCTCTGTATATGTGTATATATGTCTTTTTTTGTGTATATATAGACAGATATGTATAGACACACATATGCATATATAGAGAGACACACACACTATATATATACACACACACACACATATATATATATATATAATTCTTATTAATGGAGGAAAGAAACTGAAACAGCAAACAAACAAAAAGAAGTAAAAACGTGGCTTCTCTCTTAAGAGGGAAATTACTGTACCTGGTGAGAAAGTTACTGCACAACCACAGACCAAGGGGCATCCTCTGGTGCCTGCATAGAGCATTCCTCATTTTATCTGCCATGACCAGTAGAGGAAATAGGGGTGTTCTTCTGTGTTTAGGGGCTGAGGGAGTTAAGAAGACAGGAAAGAGGAGTTTAAAGTCATTTAAAATTCAACACTAAGAATAGAATGCAACATTTTTGAGGGAGCTCTGAAGGCACCCAAGATATTTCTCCCCAAGGCAGCATACAAGCCTCATTTGACATTAATACTTGGACTGTGATACTGAACTTTGCCAGTTTAGTTTGGTGATGCCAGGGCAGCAAGAGACCCTCAAACTCCCATTCTACAAAATTCACTATGTGAGAAAATATGTGTACAAGCTCCCACTCAATTTTAAAATACCTATAATGGAACAGTATCTTTGAGAGTTACCAGTTTTTACCTGTCACTTGCTATAAGTTTCTATGAAATAAAGAACACTGTTGCTACAAAGTCATATATATGCAGGAAAGGTTATCTTTCTAAAACTCTTTAGTGTCAGTTAAATTATTTAAACTTTGCAAAGCTTTGAAACAATTAGGGCAGAATCAGTACTTTCATTTCAAAAATAAGTAAATTGAAGCCCAAGGAATTTATCTGGCTGATATAAGGTGACACTGGAAGAGCAAGGTAATAACTAAGCCGAAACAAGAACTGAGATCGCCAGAAAATCTGATCATTTTCTTTCTAGATGGTTGTACAATCTGCCTTTGATATCTCAAGTGGGCCTGGTAGAGGCATAAATCAAGAAAGTCAACCCTAAGAATAAGTTTCATCATCTAAGAATAGATTCAAATGTTGAGGCTAAGTATTCATTGTGTGGTAGATGTCAGCAGGCAAGCCCAAAACTGAATCTCAGAAAATGTGAACACCAACCAATTAGAGATGTTTTTAGGTCCAAGACAATAATAAAGCATTGAAAAGAAGTAAGGAGGCTCAAAACGTCAAGATTTGGGTAAATATAGAAAAGAGTGGGCCGTGGCACACTAGATTATTCATTGGTTCTCAACCTGGGTGACTTGGATTCTTAAAAGACATCTGTCAATATCTGAAGACATTTTTGGTCATGACAGCTGGGGATAGGGGGTTGCTACTGGCATCTGTTAGTTCTAGTCAGGGATACTGCTAAACAACCTACAAGTGCAGGGCAGCCTCCCCCAAGAAAGATTGATCTGTCCAAACTGTTAACAGTAGTGAGGTTGAGAAACCTTGGTATCCCTAGTCATTTGGTAAGTGGAAGGTCAGCTTGACTCAAAAAGAGAATATTAGTTTGCCTCCCACCTGGGACCCCATTTTATGGAGAGGTTTTTGCTATAGGGCGTGTGCA
Organism: Tupaia belangeri chinensis; assembly: GCF_000334495.1. Taxonomy (NCBI): domain Eukaryota; kingdom Metazoa; phylum Chordata; class Mammalia; order Scandentia; family Tupaiidae; genus Tupaia; species Tupaia belangeri. Next base: position 1,950,588 of record NW_006159915.1, read on the forward strand.
CTCGCCAGAAAGACAGAGAGAGACAGAAAGTGAGAAATCAACCCCCTCATGGGGGATGGCCACACTGCACTCCCTTCTCCTTTGTTCTCCTCTCGGGATCCTGGGCACACATGCACAGGCGCCTGGCATGAATTTAAGCTACCGGGTCCAGGACTCAAACCGCAGTTGACTACATGGGAGTTCAGCGACATAGCCATTACGCTAACTTCTGGTCCCTGGGATCCCTTCTGATTTGTGCTCTCAGAAGGTAGATCAGGGTACCATGAATCAAATGGAGTGGAGTGTTTAAGAGAGCCAGGTATCATTTCTTTTCTCTGCCTTGTGTTCACTCTATATGAAAAGAAGCTGTATACACGTAGATTTTTCCTTTTCCATTGCACATGCTTAAAAATACTGTTGCAAAATTTATTTCCTTAAATCAAGGAATAGAGTGAAGCTACTTGTGATATCATTATTAGTCCCTTTATTTGTAAACTTTTCATATTTTCAATGATAATGTATCAAATATCAAACTATTGTAGGTGGGCAACTTAAATATCCATTTTTATATATTTCTATTTGGTTGCTCAGTTACAGTATGCACATCAAGAAATCCAAATCAGCACGGCTGTAGAGAAAGAAAGCAATGTATAATTAAGTGGAAATCCCATGGCTTTGCTGACTGGCTCTACTGAAAGCAATTGTGTCCTGCATTTTCTAGTCTAATCCCCACTTGCAAGGTAGCCTTCTGCCAGCAGCATCTTTCCCCTGCTGGGGAATTGGCCAGCACATTATAAAAGAGATGTTTTGTATTCTTCTCTTCTTGTGTCGCTAGGATGAACTAAGCACACATAAGCTGCAAAAAATAGGACAATGGAATCAGGAAACTTAGATTCACTTACTATTTACTATAAAAGGCCCCGCCTGAGGTTAAGGCAGGCCACCACTTACCTCCTAAGATCTAGACTTGTGCTGCCCAATTTGGTAGCCAAATGTGCCTATTTAAATTTTTAAAAATTAAATGTAATTAGAAATCTAACTCCTCGGGTGCACTAGCTATAATTCACATGCTAAAATAGCGGTTAGTGGCTACCACTATGGACAGTACAGATAGAGAAGTTTCCATTGGAAAACGCTCCTCCAGTTGGGGGGATTGTGCTGTTCATAATTGTGTGAGGACATTGCTCAAGGCCAGAGAGCACTTTTAAGGGCCTGCCAAATGTCTCTGTGCAACTGCTTGAAGGCTCTACCTAGGAGGCGGTAACTGCAGAGGCCTCACCATATTTTCACTTACTTCATTCAACTATTATTTATTCACTGTCTGCTATGGAGTAGTAGGTGCCATTTCAAATAGAGTTAAGAAGATTCTTCTGAGAAAATAATAGCTGAGTAGAGTCCTATAGGCAATGAAGAATGATTCATGTTAACATTGGGGGCATGGACATTGCAGGCATAAGATGTAGAAGATACAAAGGCTCTGAGGTGGGAACCTTCATGTGTAGAGAAAGCCCACACAGGCCAGCCATGGCTGGAGCAGAATGAGCAGGAAGAGAAACAGTAGGAAATGAGGCTGGTTATAGATAATGGGTAGGCCACATGTATAGTAAAAGCAAAGAGGAGCATTTGGATTTTGTTCTAAGAAAGAGTGGAAACCTTTTTAAGGGTTTGAGTATTGAAATGACATGATTTAACGTTTCCTCTAACAGCAATATGAGGAATAGACTACGCGTCTGCAAGAGTGGAAGTAGTTGTGACCAGTTAATAAAGCTGTAAACTGGGTAAGAAATGAAGGTGGCTTAGATTAGTATTATCACTGGAGGAGATGAGAAGTAGTTAAGCTAAAAATTTCAGTGAAGTTCAAGAACTAAGAGGATATAGCAATTAATTTAATGTAGGATGTAAAGTTAAGGGAAAGGTAAGGTAGCGTTTAATTCAATGTAGGATGTAAAGTTAAGGGAAAGGTAAGAAATGATGTTAAAATCTTCCTTGAATAACTGAGTAGATGGCAATGTGACATTTATTGAGATTAGAGAGACTGGGAAAGCAATGAGTTTGGGGTGATGGATAATCAAGTGGGGTACATTTAATGTGACATATTCATTACACATCCAAGAGGAAGGTTCCAGTACATATTTGAATGTATAGGTCCAGAAGTCAGCAAAGACATTGGAACTGATGATATAAATGTGAATGTTAGCAACACACATATGGTATTCAGAGCTATGAAGTTGGTGACTATCATAAAGGGCGTATGTATAGATAGGAAAGAGATACCGAAGGACAGAATCCTAGGGCTTTCCAAATTAAAGAATTGGAAGGAAAAGACAAGTTAGTAATGGAGAGTAAGAAGTAACTGTTGATTAGGAGACAGTCAGGGGTGTGGAGTATCCCAGGAATCAAATGCAAATTTTATTTTAAAATGGAGAATGGTCAATCATGTCAAATATTTGTAATAAGTTGGGTAGAATGAGAACTGAGAGTTTTCCATTGTACTTGACAATGAGTAGGTTATTGGTGAGAAGTTTTAGTGGTATGCTTGGGACTAAATTCTGTGTAGAAGGAGAAGCTGAATACCACATAGCAACTACAGTTTGAATGCCTGGTCTTGTATGCCTAAAATATGTGGAACATGTGTAGTGCCAGGATCTGATGGACTGGAGAAATGGAGGAGGGGGATTGTGTCATGAACAGACCATGAGAATTGTGCATCTCTCTCTCTCCCATGAGAATCGTGCGTGTCTCTCTCTCTCTCTCTCTCTCATCTATCTATCTTTCACTGTCTCTTTCTTGTGCTCATTTGCTTTATCATGAATAAATAGAAAAATATTCTCCTTGGGGAGCTTTCAACAGTAAAGAAGAGCTGGGGACTGGACAGTAGTGCAGTGATGAAAACACAATACTCTGCTTGGCTGACCCATCTGGAAAGGTTCTGGGTTTAGTTGTGTGCCTACGATCTGGGAATGGCTGAAGCTAGCAGTATAATATGGTATGACCCTGTTGGGGTTGGGGGCTGGGGTTGGGGCTCTCTTCCTCTCTTGTTCATAGAAGAGGTAAAGTTTATTAAATTTAAAAAAATATATTATTGGGGCCAGCAGGTGGTGTGGTGGTTGATTGGGGCCGGCAGGTGGTGTGGTGGTTGGGGGCACTCCACTCCCACATGGTCGACATGGTTCAAGCCCCAGACCTGGAGGCTTGTTTTCTCACTTTTCCTCTCTCTCTGGTAAAATAATAATAATAAATAAAGTTAAGTAAAATAAATTTTTAAAAATATATATCATTTAGAAAAATAAAAGGTAAACAATAATTTATAAGAGGGTAAAAAACAGAGGCAATAAGTACAGATCTGTCTTTTAAGAAACTTTTTTATAAAGAGCTTACAGAATAACAATAGTAACTGAAAATTTATGTGAATTTCTCTCTTACTTCTTTTATTATTCTTCTTATTTTTGTTTTTAAAATGTATTTTATTTTATTTTAATTTCTTTTATACATTCCATCATTATATATCATTTAGGTTATAAAATGAATTTTCCAACATGAATACATTTCTCATCAGTCCAGTTGGGGATACTCTTTCTTACTGTTCTTACCAGCATGAAAATTATCACACAGTGTTCTTTGAGTGTTAGCTAATGATATTACATATGTTTGTTATTAATATTAGTATACAGCAAAGTGTTTTGTAAATTAGTACTCAATAAATATTATTTTAAATAAAATATTAGTGATACATCCAGGAAAAAAATACACACAATGAGAGATGCTAATTTGTTCACATTAAGCTAAATTTTCCATAAGCTACTCTCTAATTATGTTTGGTTTTGTGTATTGTGTTACTTAATTTCATCCTTAGAGCATTTATCTGAATTGGGTATTATTAGGATTGTAGTCTTTAAATGAAAAAAAAATACATAATTAGAGTTTAGGAACTTACTGAGATTACTTAACTAGTATGAGATAGAAATTAAATTTGTATTTGGATCTGACTGACTCCACTCTTACATTGCTTTTCAATATTTAGGTTAACTTGGGTTGAAGGAGCTGTGTGATGGTTACTCTTTCATAGAATAATCCAATGTTCTAGATAGTTTACAGAGTTAGAACCAAGTAGGAATAACTTACAGGAGGAAGCAAGAGGAAATCTAGAAAAAACGAAGCTACTATTCATCCCACATAGAACCCTTTAACCCTAGCACTCCACCAAAACTTCTTTACCAAAGGACAACAATGACTGCATAATTGCAAATACTATGGACGTATTTTCATCCTCATTAAAATTAACCTTTAAGTAGCATTTAATACCACGTACTATTTCTATTGTATGCCTAGTATTAATTAACGGGGGCTACCTTTCAAGTAGAATTTGGATTTCTCGAAAAGGCTAGAGATTTTAAAATGTGTCCCTTCCCTTTTGTTCTGCATCTGAGTATGAGATTTGGTTTTCTCAAAATAGAAGAATATAAAGGTTTGTATCTGTTTCTTTTGTTATTCTAGAAATAATTGTAATTGTTCCCTCATTCTGAATGTCCCTCATATATAATTAATGTTTAATGGTCATTCGTGGTACTTAGTTTTCCCTATGTAATATGAAATATTAGGTAATTTTGAGCTTATAAAAGGCAGTGCTATATTTAAATTAGGAATATCCAATGACATATGAAGTGTATAATGGTTGGGAAAAATTAAGAATGTGAATAATTTCATCAAATGTTATGCTATGGGATGTCAGGAAAAGGATATAATTCCTAAATGACATCACCAGAAGACATTCCCTCTGCCTCTTCTATTAAAAAAATTTTGAGAAGCAAGAGTGGATTATTATGGTAATGAGAAAAGATGAAATTAAGAAAATATAGAGCTATCTTAATATGGGATACTTCATCTGTAAAGCTTTGTGAAAATACTTTCTTTGAGTCTCAGTTTATTGTCATAGTATCCCAGGTAATATGAGGTCAAACACTCCTGTAATAATTATGTGAGTTGGAATTATTATAACGGGATATAGTCTATAGCTTTTCTCAAGTTTATTAAATCAGAAAGCTCTTCTCCCCTGTACCCTTCATACACATGAACTCCAACGATCTCCTATTAACACCCTGCAGTGCCCCCATTTCCTGGATCATAGTTTGTAAAATATGGAGCCAGACTCTTGTAATAGCCTCCGAATCTTGCCTCTGATATTGCCTCTTTCAAATACATCCTTCACACCACTGACAAAAAGAGATTGTCACAAATCATTTTTAAACCCTTCAAGTTATTCCCATGGGCTTCCATAAAATACCCACATTCCTTTCTCTGAACAAGGCACACTTTCTTAATTTCATTTTTTCTCACCAACCATTCGGTTTCTACTCTATGTATTGTGTTCCTTGAAGTCTCAAAAAAATTTTTTTTTCTTCAAATTTCCTTGCCTTTGTACCTGCTATTCCCTTTATCTAGAATGTTCTCTGTAATTCCAGTGCAGAGTAACCATTACACAGCTCCTTTCTCAAGCTCAGATAAATTTGACAATTTGTATAATGTGTGTGTGTGTGTTTGTGTGTGTGTAGGAGATATCCTGAGCATTGAAGTTTGTTTAGTAGTGTTCCTGGTTTAAAATACCAGAAACCTGTAGTAACCTGTACCTCTCTCCTTCCACACAGCACACTGCTCTTACTCAGTTGTTTCGTCTCTCATGAGAACAAGAGCTCTAGTTAAATTCAGATGCCTTTAAAATACAGGTCAAAGAGCATGCCTTCAGAAAAGATTTAAGTCCTCCCTTCCAGCAGATCCAAACATTCTTATGTGCTCTTTCCATAATTTTACCAAATTCTTTTATAGTAACTACTATATGACTTGTATTCATTGAAGAAATATTTATTCAATACTGGAGCTAACTGGTAAATTTATTGCTCTGGTGTGCATTTCTTCCCAACACCATATTCAATGATATAATGTCATTCGTCTGGAATCAGCCATGGTAAAAATATTTCTATAATAGTATGGAAATTGAGAAATGCTACAAATCAGGGTTTTCCTTCTTTTCACCCCTTTTTTTCCCCTCTTCTTTTCCCCAGAGCTGGTTATCAATTTTTTTCTAATACTCCTAGTGTCTGTTACGTGCCATACTCTTCTTTGGGTAGCAGAAACATACGAGACTAGACAGACATCTTGCCATTTAATAAGTTTGATTAACTAGAACTGCTCAAGAAAAAATTATTTTCTACTCATCTTCTCTATCTAGGCACTAGGATAATAACCTATTCATAGCAGGTACCCCAAATTAATTAATAATAAGTATTTTGAACATACCTTAATTATGGTGTGGAATTTCATCAAAGTACTTTCTTAAACGATCCATTTGCTTTCTTTTACTTTGAATATGGAGCTGTTTGGGCGACACTGGGATGTTTTAGTGGTTAGTTTATTTCTACATCTCTAAAATATAGTGGAAAAAAAAAGGTTCTTACCAGCTACAGAACATTTCAAAGTTTAATTATAGCTATTCTGAGCTTTTCAAAATGGTCTTTGCAATTTCTGTCTATTACTTTGACCATTCTATTCAGCAGGGACTTTGGTAAACTCAGTTTTTCTCTTTTATTATTCTAACAATTACTCTTTGCTCCATGGTTTTTGCCTCATTTTTTCTTTACTTTTTTTATGACTCAAGCTTTTGCATCTGTACTGTAAATTGATTTTTAAAAACTCTTTTTATTAGAATATTAAGGCGAGACCATAGCCTAATGGTTAAGGGAGACAGATTCCCACACAACTGACCAAAGTTTAAATCCCAGCCTCAGCAGCTTGAGAAACATGCTGGCCCTGTGGTGTGTGTGTGTGTGTGTGTGTGTGTGTGTGTGTCTAGGGTCCTGAGAACATACAAAAATAAAAGAGAAGGGATTGTGGGGTGACTGTGTCCCACTGGCAGGTGCTTTCCCCCTCTTTCTCTGTCTTTGGCAAGAATCTGAGAATTAAAAAAAAAAAAAAAAAAAGAACATATACAATTTTCACATATCTACGAAAGGATTATACCTTGAAAATAGAGGAAGATTAAAAAAGGATTTAATTTTTAGGGCTTTAGCTGTATCTGTGATTATCTCCCTTAATTTCTTAAAAATGTTATTCATTCGCTCATTTTAATTTGACCAGAAAGAGACGAAAGAGAGAGAGAGAGAGAGAAGGAAAGTGAGAAAGCAAGCCACCAGGTCCGGGACTTGAACCATGGTCAATCATGTGGGAGAGTCCAGAGCCTTATCCACCATGCCACCTGCTAGTCCCTCCCTTAAAATTTTTTAAGAAAACAAAAATCTCAATGTTTTAACTTTTGTTAAATTTGCATGTTGAGTAAAAAAGTGAATGTTTATTTTGTATATTTGAAATATTTTATAACCAATTATGAGATAACAAAGCATTGTCTACAAATTAGTTACTATAGGAAAACATAACAATAGAAAGAAAATGACCAAAATACTAACATCCAGTGGTGATATTCCAAACGCTTAATAACTGGTACGTCATGGGCACTTGGCCAATCAGCAGAGACTGTGGTAGCAGCTAGTCTGGCTACATTCACACACATGTGATGAATGCCCACCCTGCCAGCAGCCCCTGAAAATTGTTGCCAATGTTAGGTGCATACTTTATGAACACTTTTCATTTTATATACACAAATACATGCACATTTTAAATTTTTCCAGAAATCACAGCTGATCATATTTTTTTTTCTTTCTTTATAATAATTGTCATGGTTATGGTTCTTCATTTATCTATTGTTGGCATTTCCCACTGCATTCAAAGCTGTAGAAAAGCAGGCACTAGTCTCTATTGATCATGATATATCAGGACTTATCCTAGTTAGCTTTTGATATGTGGCATACTCACATACGTAGTCTTCCTTTGCTCTTTTTATTGTGTAAATTTTTTTGGAATTAAAATATCTCTAAAAAAAACTTTAATATGTCCCATCACTGTATATCATTACAGCTTATAATATGAATTTTTCCAGCATGAATACATTGAATATTAGTCCTGTTAAAGGTATTATCATGCGTTATCAGTAACAGATAATTTTCCATCTTTACATCCCTTAAATGTTTCACTTCTTCTTTTTCCCCCTTGATTCCCTTCCTCTCGCCCTCCCCCAATTCCCATCCTCCTCTCATACTGCATCTAGTATCCACAATTGTTCTCCCTGCTTTTATATCTTCCAATCTGTCAGTTGTGTGTCCTTATTTATTGTGTAAATTTTTAAGATGAAGAGAAAGGGCAGAATTTGAAAAAATCGCTGAGAGAATGAAGATGAAATGGCTACATCTTTGACATAACAACACAAAAACTGATTTCTGTGTGATGATGAATATCATTGCATAATACAATGTTTTGTGATTTCTTGAGTTGAATGATCTATGACTCTCCACCAATAAGGGATCTGAGAAGGGCATGACTACTGGGAAACTGGTCTTAGAATGAACCAGAGATGGGAACAGTGACTTGAGTCACCAAGTTCGTGATGCTATGAAGGGTAGCATGGGACTTCATAATGGCCTTTTGTGGCAAGGGAGAATTGTTTTGAAGCCACGGATTTCATGAAATAAATCCTATTTTCTTCACTGAGCTTTATTTTTTTTTATTTTTTTATTTTTTTGAGAGATTTTCACTGTAGGGCGCGTGCGCTCGCCAGACAGACAGAAAGAGACAGAGAGACAGAAAGCGAGAAATCACCCCCCAGGGGGGATGGTCACGCCGCAATCCCTTCTCCTCCATTCTCCTCTTGGGATCTTGGGCACGCACGCACACGCGCCCGAGTGAGCTTTATTTTTTAAGGGAATAAAACTTTTAAAATATTAAATACTTTTTTTTAGTTGCTAGAAGGTACATACACTTACCAGAAACAGAGACAGAAAAAGAGAGTGGAAGAAAGTACCCCCTGTGGGGCAAGGTGCTGCTGCAATCCCTTCTCCTCCATTTCTCTACCTGTTGGGAATTGGACATGCACGAATGCCTGGCATGTTTTCCAAACTGTCAGGGCTGGGATTTGAACCACAGTTGACCATGTAGGATCCAGATCCCTTAACCACTAGGCCCTAAATTCCATGTAAAAACATAATTTTCTAAGGGATTACCTACAAAACTGTATGGAAGACCTAAGATATCCTGAAATACAGTTTTCAGAGACATGAAGGGAGCATTATATTAGCACTTCTCGGCATATTCCTTCTATATTCTCTCTGCTGTTACCCTTAAAAGACACCTTTTAATGTATAAATTTGTTAGAAACACCATACAATCACAAGATACAGATTTAGTTCATTTAACACGAACACATTCTCATTTAGAATGAATTCATGTCTTCATTATGAAAGAAAATATATCACAAATGTGACTATAGAGCAATGTGTGAATCGTAGTTATAATTCACTTTAGGCTAATCATCAAGAGACCCAAATAAACAAATAGAAATAGCACAGATGACTTTACTGAGGGCTGATTAGACTGATAATAAACACCATTAGTGCCCATTAATTCATTTAAAATAGGGGAAAGAAATGAAAATGGTTACGGTAGTTATTTTCTGTGTTCACTAAGAACAGTGATTGTGCAAAAACAGTGTTCAGGTGAACATTCATTATAGAAATATGCACACCTTCTAGATTGCATCGCAACATACAAAAGTGGTTGCTGTCTCCTAGGAGTTGTACAATGGCATTGTTAGGACATGGGTAAAAATAGAGATTTTGTGAGTGAAAGGATATCAAGCCCACAGCAGCTATTATTCCCACACTTAATTAATTTCCAATAGGATACAAGAATTAAAAAAGACAAAGGGGGAGACCAGCAGATGATATAAAGTTACATTACTGGACTACCATTTAGTTGACTGTGGTTGGAGTCCTGGACGCAGAGGCTTAAAAACTCACACCAGGAGCCTATGCATGTGTGCCAAAAATCCTGAGAGGAGAATGGAGGAGAAAGGAATGCAGCATGGCCATCCCTCCTAGGGGATGATTTCTCACTTTCTGTCTCTCTGTGTCTCTCCAGTGAGTGCATGTGCTCAATAGCAAAAAAAAAAAAAAAAAAAACTTTGGTAAATACACTCAATGTAAGCACACCACCATAGTGTGCAAAAGTGTCAAAAGCAAAGCCATTTCAGGGAGAGAGAGGCATTCTGGGGATCTCTTGCTCAAAAACATTTCAGTTAATGCACTTTTCTTTTATACTGTTTGATAGTCTGATTTTGATTTAGGAACAGAAGCACAAGTTCTTGGTTTTACTTAGTTTTGAATTTGATCTCTCCCACTGCCTAGATTAGGGCACCCATGATTAAATCACATGTTCCTAAAGTCCCTAGAGCCCAAGTAGCTACAATCCAAGTGGTAAAGATCGCTCAGTGTTTTGAGGGCCCTTCCAACGAGCTGAGGTGAGGATTCACCATCTGCTTTGAATCCATACGCGTAGACAAAACCACGTGTAGCTGACTTACATAATTCTTTCAAGGAGAAAAGAAGCCTTGGGCCAATAAATGTCACAGCTGCTTATTTCTCAGCACTGCTGAGTGCAGAATCAGCAGTGCTGAGATAAAGGTTTGAAGGAGAGTGACTGCACCAGTCTGAAGCCAAAAGTCTGGGCAGGAGACAATGATTTAAAAATATATATGTATATACACTATATGTATACACATATATATATATATATACACTAATATCTGTCATATATTAGAACCAAACTCTCAGGAGAACAATGATTTTCTCCGATAGTCTATTTATACTTACACGGTACGAAGAACAGTGACAATGGGCTGATGATTTGCAACTTCCACTCTAATTTTTACATGCAGAAAATGGAATGATGAAAAATAAATAAACAACACTGCCACGGCTCTCTTCAAGTTAAAACATAAATCAGGTAAAAACAAAAAAACAAAAACATGACAACCAAATGTTTTATGACTTCTCTGGACAACTCTATTTTATTCAAATTTAAGTTATTCATTAGAATTCTCTGCCTATGTTTTAATTTTTCCTTTTTATGGTCAATTTAATACTGATGCGCATTGTAGCAGATGTATTTTTAGCTTGTTCACAGAGTCAACAATATATATTGGGCACTCCTATTTGCCATACACTTTGTTAAGCACTAAATCTATAAACTAAATTTGTAGTTAAAATGATTTTTCCACTTCACATAACAGCAATGCAATGACTATACAATCAACTACTTCTGGTTTCTATGACTATAACTATAGAAACTCCATTTCTAAGTAAACTTTTCTTTTTAAAAGATTATATTAAGGAGGTACATTTGTTTGTGAGAATACAGTTCGTCTGTTGAGAGCAACAGACACAGATTCTAGTTAAATTAAGATGAAATGGAAACTATTAGAAGAATGTGACTGCATACGGGAAACTTTACAGAAAAGAATCTAACAACCAAATTTAAAGCAGGCAAAAATCATGACAATGGAAGAAGCATATCATGCAAAGAATAACCACTAGAATGCTGCAGTGGTTTACTAATATGAGACAAACATAAAAAAGTCAATATCAAATATCAAAAGTCAATCAGGAAGATATAACAATTATACATAGTTATAAATAAAACATGCTTGGGAAATGTTCAGTTTAATACTTCCCTCTTTAGATATTTAAAATTCGTTCTAATGGTACTAAAAAGATCCTTTCAGGGACCAGCAGTTAGCGTAATAGCTATGTCGCTGGACTTCCATGTAGTCGACCGCGGTACGAGTCCCGGACCGGGTGGCTTAAACGCACACTGGGCTCATGCGCATGCGTGCCCAAGATCCTGAGAGGAAAATGGAGGAGAAGAGATTGCAGCATGGCCATCCCCCCTGGGGGGTGATTTCTCACTTTCTGTCTCTCTGTCTCTCTCTGTCTTTCTGGTGAGCACACACTCCCTATAGCAAAAACCTCTCCCCCCCCAAAAAAAGATCCTTTCAGTGTTTACTTACCAAGATTTTCTGAAATCTTTTGACCCCAGTGACTTTGTTTATATAACACTTTAAAAAAGATTCCAAGAAATATGGATTTATGTGCATCCTTTCTTAACGATAGTTAGGTGGCCATTGTTACCTTTTAGATTTATGTCTATATCTTAAAGCTAAATTTGAATCATGAGCTAACTTCCTTGATCCATTCTTCTGACGTTACAGCAGTGTTTTTTGCTTCTGTTTTAGTTTGTTTTATTGCCAGCAGTGTATGTGTTTGCCAGAGAGGGAGAGTGAGTAAAAGAAAAAATGGGAAAGAGTACCCCAATCAGGTATGGTCATCCATAATCCATACTCCATTTCTTCTTCCTGTAAGATTCTGGGTATTTTTTCCTGCTAGTAGGCAGAGATTCCAACTGTGATTGACCACGCAGGATTTCGTTTATGAAGCACCGTACTTAACCTCTGCACTACAGGACCAACTCTGGCTTCTGTTTCTGTTTTTTTTTTTGGAGAGGTTTTCGCTATAGGGTGCGTGCGCTCGCCAGACAGACAGAGAGAGACATAGAGACAGAAAGCGAGAAATCACCTCCTGGGGGGATGGTCACGCCACAATCCCTTCTCCTCCATTCTCCTCTTGGGATCTTGGGCATACATGCACACACGCCCGGTGTGAGTTTTAAGCCACCGGGTCCGGGACACGAACTGCGGTCGACTATGTGGGAGTCCAGTGACTAGCCATTACGCTAATTATTGGTTCCCATTTGTTTCTGTCTTGACTATAATTAAAGGAAATAGTCTATCATTATACACATTTTTAAAAAGAATTATTTTATTTACCTTTATTTATTTATTTTTAATTTGAAATGAGAGGGACAGAGTGAGATGTGGGGGGAAGTGAGAGAAAGCAAGCTGCCAGGTCTAGGACTCTAACAGTGGTCGGCCACATGGGAATCCAGTGTCATTTACCACTACACCACTTGCCAGCTCTAATCATTATATACTTTTAAAACTTCTGTAGTTCAATATGTCCACAGTATACAAACACAAAAACAAAATATTGCGCATCCATCTTTAGCTATTAATCCTATCACTCAGAGTCAGTTCCCATCACTTTGGAAAACACAAGAGTTGGGATGGCGGCTTAGCCACAGTGGCACAGGTAGTGCGGCACCACTGAACAATAGAGGAGTCATATCGGAAGGCTCTGGGTTCAATTCCCAGGATGATCTAACCATGCTGGGAGCAACCATGGGCAAGTCTGCAATCCTGTCTGGCTGAAAGGTTGGGTAAGGGTATCTTGGCATGACAAGCTTCTGTCAGCAGTTATCTCTCTCTTTCCTTTTCTCTCTATCAGGAGAAATAAGTTTGAAAAACGGAAGTTGAGATAGGTGTTTATTTATTTATTTAGAGATTTTTTTTTCGCTATAGGGTGCGTGCGCTCGCTACAGAGACAGAATGACAGAAAGCAAGAAATCGCCCCCCAGGAAGGGATGGCCATGCCACAATGCCTTCTCCTTCATTCTCCTCTCAGGATTTTGGGCACGTGTGCACACACACTCGGCATGAGTTTTGTCTCCGAGTCCAGGACTTGACCCACAGTCAACTATGTGGGAGTCCAGCAACATAACCATTATGCCATCTGCTATTCCTTATGTGGGTATTTCTATTCTTACTTCTCACAAAGACAGAAGTCTACATTATATTAAGAGATTTGTTGCAAGTCACATAACAAAGCGAGAGTTGAGTCATGGATTCCATGGCTTCTCCCAGTTTACCTTACTAAGCACTCATTCGAGAGTGAGAATGAAATCTGTGTTATTACTGTCAGTTCTTCCCATATCAAACAGGTTATAATAACTCCACACATCAGAAAATGTTTTAAGTAACACAGTTTTCCTCTAAATACCAACTGGACCTTTGTCATTAAAAATAGATTCCATGTTTAGTCAAAAGGGAAGCATGATGTCCTTTTTTCCAGGGCACTGGAAAGCACTTAGGGAACGAGTTCTTGTGTTAAGCATTTACTAGCAAAAGAACACTAACCTTAGGGGTCAGACACAGGTTTTCTGTGATCTCAGAAAAATCCTCAAGATCTTTTTAAGCCTCATTTTCCTAGATATTGGTATTGAACTTTCCCTATTTATTTCACATGATTTTTGTAAAGATTGAGTGGGAAAAAATGACTGTAAAAGCATTTCAAAAGTTAAAACATGAAAACAATGTAAGGAATGAGCATTGACATTCTTAATGGATTTCCTGAGTACCTCATACTGTATGCAGAGCACTCACTGGAAAGAGAAACAGAGTTGTCAGATCAGGGACATAAGGAATGCTGCATTTAAACCCAGCATCTACAGAATGTAAGCCTTTCTCTCCCCAGTAGGAGGGCTACAACTTCTTAAGTGTCCTTGAGACCCTCAGTGTTCAGGCAGGTGGCCTTTCACAGCAATCTCTTAGATATCTGCAGGGATCCCAAACCCGACAGCTGGTTGCCTAGGACACAAATAAATAGCCATAGTCTAGCTCTGCTTGCCTATTTAAAAAAAAAAAAAAAAAAAAAAAAAAAGCCTTCCAAGAGCCAAGCCCTTCTCCTAGACTACAATGACAGTGTGGTCCTGGGCCAAGCACACCTCTCTAAAGGTTCAGTGACCTCATGCTCCCTCATAAGTCCTTCCTCGCCTTGTCAAACTTCCACACTCCCACACAAGTAATTTCAGCCCCTCTATCACCCATTTTGCCGTACTCTTTAAGAATAGGGACAGTCTCTTTTTTTCCTTTTTCTTTTCAGTGCTTAACATGACACCTGACACAGTAAACATTTTAATTAAAAAAAACTTAGTGTATTAAATTGGGGCCGGATTAACATGACACCTGACACACAGTAAACATTTTAATTAAAAAAAAACTTAGTGTATTAAATTGGGGCCGGCAAGTGGCATGGTGGTTAAAGGCGCTGGACCCCACATGGCCAACCACGGTTCAAGTCTCGGACCTGGTGACTAGCTTTCTCACTTCCTCTCTCTCTCTCTGTCTCTCTCTGATCAAACTGGAAAATAATAATGATAATAATAATTCTTAAAAAAAAAACTTAGTGTATTAAATTATTATTATTATTTTTTAAATGGAGGGCTGACTCCATGACTCAGTGGTTAAGTGCTATGTGGAGGGAACTGCATCCCACATAGCCAGTCTCAATGGAATCCTAGCCCTGCTGACTTGAAAAACACACCAGCTACATGTACATGTGTGCCCAGGGTCCTGATAGGAAAGAGAAATGGAGAACAGGGCATTGTTAGGTGATCAGGGAGGTGCTTTCTCTATCTTCCTTTTTTTCTCTCTCTGTTTCTCTGGTGTGCAATGACCTCTGATTTAAAAAAGGAGGCCAGAAAAATGTAACTCGAACTGTATTATTTATATGAAGGCCTATTTCTGGAGGGAAAAT
>NW_006159915.1:1965962-1996480 GCF_000334495.1 Tupaia belangeri chinensis
AATAGAAAAGAATTCTTAGAGGAAAGTCTTACAAGGGAATTCTTAGAAGAAGAGGACAGGGAAAAACTTGATGGAAGAAAATAACAAAGAAAGAAGAACAAATACTAGTGGAGTGGGTAAGAAAAAAGAGACTTCATTTCATCTTCTTAGACCCAAGGGCCCGCCAGAGACATGAGTGGCAGCAAAGGAGAGAGTGGGGCAGCCTCGCTGTCAGTGCTCACCCTGCCTGTACTCACTGTGGCTCTGCTCAGCAGACTCCCCAGAACTTCCCTCAGGACACTGAGTTGAAGGTATCCCTCCGTGGGATAGCTTATGAGGTGTGCAGGTCAGACTTCCCTGTTATGACTTGCAATTCATGTTTCGTTTATTTGTAAAAATCAGCAAAAACAAAATCACCCAGCTGTTGCCTGGAGTGCTGGTCTGCTGAGCTGAAGGTTAAGATTTACAGCTATGACCCCCTACAATGCTGTTTTGCCCATGCAAACACTCTCCCTGGTTTGCTTTAATTATTGGAATTAGTAGAAATATATAAAGTTCAATGAAGTCATATATTTGACTTTCTATCAGACTATAGAGGACTTAGAAAAATGCTAAGTTTTGAGCAACTGAATGGATAAATACATGCTAAGAACCCAAATTCTTTTTCTTTTTCCTCAGCTGGATGTAATAAACATTCCTCACACCAGGGTTCAATTTGTCTGTTTAAAAATTGCCACAAAAATGCAAATCAATTAATAATTACTGAGATGCTGTGGAGTTGTCGCAAATGATAGTTTACCTACACACAGGCACCAGTGTTGCCAGAGGGTGTCTAATCAGCAAGAGAATCACTAGTATTTCCACAACACCAAAGCCAGTATTGTTCCTTCGGCCATAGACATTCTTTAGCCCTCTTAAAGAGACAAGCCCTCCTAGCAGATACGTCAACCCATGTTTTTGTCCTATCTTCATATAACAACCCTTTAAGTGGGTAGAAAAACTTTGCTATTAGCATGATCTTGATTCTAATATCCTGGAAACACTGAAAGTAGGGAAAATTGCCCAGGAAGAGCTAATTTTTTAAAATACATATGAAAGATGAATAACAGGGTTTATACATAGGAGGGAAGAATATATACAAAATAAGTTTGTACATATTCTGTGGTGGCTTGATCAAGTCGGAATCTCTAGGAAATATGGCCACAGAAGATCCAAAGAAAGATCTGATAGCTGTAAACTGACTAGAGAAAAAAAATAACTATACAAAGACCATTTTGGAGTATGTTAGTTACTATTATGTTAAGTGAGCCAATTTCAAAACTATGAATGTGTTTGCAGGTTTGATGTTCCAATCATTCTAGCACGTAGAGATTATGTATGTATGTGTGTGTCCCCAGGCACTGTATAGATGTACATATGCTTATGTGTGCATGCACACATGCATTTATAACAGAAAGAGAGGCCTTAGCAAAGAGAGATACAAGGGTTGACATATAGATACACAAGGTACGGACATATAGCTAAATCCAGGACAAGTTGGCTTCCTGTAAAACTCTCCATCTGGTAGAATTCTTAGAACCCTTACTTTAAGAATAGTATTAAACGGTTTTAATTAGCGATTTTTATGTTATCTTTAAAATAAATACGAGTTTGGGGACCAGCAGTTGGCATAATGGCTATGTCCCTGGACTGCACGTAGTTGACTGCGGTTCAAGTCCCGGACCTGGTGGCTTAAATGCATACTGGGCACATGTGTGTGCGTGCCCAAGATCCTGAGAGGAGAATGGAGGAGACGGGATTGCGGCGTGGCTGTGCCCCCACAGGGCGAGATTTCTTGCTTTCTGTCTCTCTGTCTCTCTTTGTACTTCTGTCGGGCTCACATGCCATATAGCAAAAACAGAAAAAGAAAGAAATAAAAAATAACCTTTCCAGAAAATAAATAAAATAAATATGAGTTTGAACATTGATTAGAAAAAGAAAGAAAAAAAAAAAACCCTTTCCAGAAAATAAATAAAATAAAATAAATATGAGTTTGAACATTGATTCCATTTGTTTTCCTCACCTCCCCATTTTACAAATCCATATTTTTCTGCTTTGGGGGAAGGGAAAGCACCATAGGTTTAGGACAATTTCTCAGATGGGATTCCCTGGCAAAACCTCAAGGAGCTTGCCTACTACCCAGTGCTTTAAGCAAAATTTTATTTTGCATTATATTTGCAGTTTGTTTGCAGAGAGTGTCGGTCACTATGTTTCAATGTTAAGAGAATTTATGTAGGATTAAAAATAAGATTTGTTCCTTTGCCAATACATGACTAATTTAGTTCATCCACACTGTGTTGCTGTTTACAAACTCCTAATGTTTCAACTTCCAACCTACGAGATGAAGATCAGGGCTTGCTTCTTGCAGTGGATGTTGATAGTATTGCAAGAAGTTTGTAGTCCAATGCCATTTTTTTTTTTGTTTTTTGAGGGGGGAGAGGTTTTTGCTATAGGGCCCATGAGCTCGCCAGAAAAGACATTCAGAGACAGAGAGACAGAAAGTGAGGAATCACCCCCACAGGGGAGATGGCCATACTGTAATCCCTTCTCCTCCATTCTCCCCTCGGGATTTTGGGCACGCACACACTTCTCCTGGCATGAGTTTAAGCCACCGGGTCTGGGACTCGAACCATGGTCGACTACATGGGAGTCCAGCAACATAGCCATTATGCCAACTGCTGGTCCCAGTCCAATGTTATTTTTAAAATTATGTTTTTTCATAGGTTCTATATTTACATAGAGCAGGGAATTTTTCTATTCTATTGGGTCATTGAAAAAGTCATAACCTATTTTTTCTACACAAAAATGCATCATGACTTTTCCATAGACCCAATATTTTAATCAACCCTTGGGGCATTTGTCTGGTTGAGGTTATCAAGGGCTATCTAAAGGTGGTGCGTGTATGTGTGTGTGCGTGTGTGTGTGTGTGTGTGTGTGTGTGTTTACAGGCTCAGAACTCCTTCTGACCTGGGTTAACTTAGGTTGGCTCAAGGATCTGCTTTCACATCCACCTGCCATTGCACCTGAGAATTCTACTTACTTCTATTAGACCTGGAGAATCACTAACAATTGGGTTCATATACAGTCATCTCAGGACCAGCTATGGTGAAACAGGTGATAGGGCACCTCTTCATGATGCTAGAGCCATATGGGAGGCCCAGGTTAGGATATCTGCTTGACCTGAACATGCCAGGTGTGTGCAAACGCACCTGTGATTATGGCTGGTGGGGGAGGTGACAAGAGGGTAGAGTGGAAAGACCTTGTTGGGGTCACCCATCTCTATCTCTAACTCTCTGCTTTGAAAGAAATGTACTTTAAGAAATATCAATGCTTGATGAGGATAAAAAAAAGAGTAGTAGACCAGCAGGTGGGATGGAGGTTTAAGTGCTAGATCCCACATGGCCAGCTACACATTCCTGGACCTGGCACCTTGAAAATCACACCAGACTTGTGTGTGTGCATGCCCAAAATCCCTAGAGGAGAATGGAGAAATGCTGCCAGGGGATGATTTCTGATTCCCTCTAGCCTGTCTCTTTCTGGCAAGCACATGTGTCCATGCAACAACTTAAAAGAGAGAGTGAAACAGAAGCAGAGATATCTACACTATGTCTAAAAATTGATCTTATGATTTCCTGGAGCAAGACTGAAATTGCCCTCATTCTGCTTTAATTTCACTTCTTCAGTGGCACTGGACTGTCAGTTCCTCATGGTCATGACTGTGTTTTCTTATGTCACTATTGTATCCCTATGTCTTTCAGCATGAGAGGTGTTCAGCATAGATTTGGGGCAGCACTATTGATGTTTTTGTTTTTATTTTTAGTAACCTTGCCCACCTGACCCACTGCAGAAATTGAGCTGAAGCTGCACATGAGATTATTTTGACTGGCTCAATAAGCTAAACAGATGTTTCTGCCAGATGATTCACTCCAAATTGACGGAAAACCAGTGGGGAAAGAAAAAATGATATGTTTCATGAAGTCAGGGCAGCATGCCCCTGTTTTCATCAATTTACATTTTTCCAAAATTGCCTGTTGGCTAATGTGTAGAGATGGCCATAATAAATGTTAATAGTTTTGAGCAGTTTACCTTTCCCATCATAGTCATCCCTTTGCTCTCATTCCAATTTCAATCAAGACACACAGATGCAGAGTTTATTGGGATGAGATTGGCTTGAGATTTATAGTAAATAAATTAACCAAACAATTCTTCTTTTATACTGATCAATATATCTCCCACCAATTAGAAGGAATTAACCAAACAATTCTTCTTTTATACTGATTGAAATCCAGGCCATTTGCCCACAATGTAAAAGATTTTGATGAAATAAAATACAATTATATTTTTCTTTAATATTAGTAAAGCTGGTATCTCACAATCATACTCAGAAAATTGTACTAGAAAACAGATTGCTCTGCTTAGTCCAATTGACCAAGAGGGATCTAGGATTCAGACATTTCACTCTCAATTTAACAGAAGAAACCTGAAAAATCATAAGGAAAAGAATAGATGTATTTCTTAAGTGCTGGGAGAGTACAACCTTACAGCTGAACATCTACTTATATGTAGTTGGTAGGAATGTAGACAGATGGACTTAAAACTGATTTAAGCAGTGTTTTAATAGTTAAAGAGACACAGGACAATGGCTCAGTGGAAAAATGTGACACTCTGAGAAGTTGAACTATGGGAAAATATTCCAGGTTTATACCCAGAGATCTCACTAAGCACACTGCATATACACAGACCCATGATCTGGGGCTGGCCAAGGCTGGGGGGTAGATTGTAGCATCAAGATCCTATTGTTGGTGCTCTTTCTCTCTTGTTCATGCATGAAATATATACATAAACTTTAAAAAAATGCTTAGGAGTAGGTGCCAGGTAGTGAGGCAGTACTAAAGCAACTGTACCTCTCTGAGAAGGTCCTGGGTCTGCATCCTAGGATGGTCCTGTACACACAAGGCACAAGTGTATGCCAGTGGTCCCTGCTGGTGGAGAGTTTGAGAAATCATGGCATGAAAATCCTGTTGCGTGTACCTCTCTATGTATATCTATCACTCTTTTATAGAAGGAAGAAATAAACTTTAAAAAAAAAAAAGTTAAGAAATGCAAGAATGCAAGGGTCAGAAGGTAGTATAGAGATTAAGGCAGCTGAATCTCACATGCCCAACTGTGTGATTCAAGTCCCAGATCCACCAGCTTAAAAATTATGCACGTGTGCATGCATGCCCAAAATCCCAAGAGGAGAATGTGGGAGAAGGGACTGTGGTAGTACTTTCCCTGATGGGTGATCATTTCTCTCTTTCTCTTGCTCTTGCTCTCTCTCTTTCTCTCTCATGCATGTGCCCTCTAGCAAAAACAAAACCAAAAACACAAAATAACCAAAAAACATTAGGTTTTTTAGCAAGTTGAAAAAAAGATGAGCATGTTTACTAGTAGCCACAACTTCTTCCCTTCTGGTATCAGAATCCTGATTCTTCTCTGAAAATAGCCCTCTTTAATCTTTTAATTCTTATGGAACTATTTCCACCTATAACACCAAAGGTGAGCATATGATCACCTTGGCCAGTGAGAGATGCACAACTCTTTGAGTACAGCAAATGGTTATGATTCATATGCTCGATTATGATCCAATCATTGCTCAATGAGGCTCAGTTCTAGGGTGTTTAAATATTTTTATTAGGAGGGAAGCTGAACTGCCGAGAATAGATAACAACCTTGAAGTCATTGACAGCCATATTGCAATGAAATAGAGACAGTATGAAAAGTGGATTAAACAAAGACTAGAACTGAGATTGAAATACAATTAATAATTTTATTGAGTCTGTGGATGTAAACTAATATTCTAAGACTTTTTTTTCGTAAAAGTACTTTGTTTTCAAAGTTTTTGGAAAATATTTGGGAGTATTCTAATTTTGTGGCAGAAGGGTTATTTGGATAAGTTCAATAATGCTTGTTGCATTGATTCAGAAATTGGACAGGGCTTTGACTGGAATGTCATATCTGAAGATCAATCAGAAAACTATGGAACTAAGGTGGATCTCAAGCAAGCCAACAGAAGCTCTTAGAAAGATGGCCTGGCACCATAAATAGTTCTGCCTGGCAGAGAGGATTAGAGTAGATATATGAAAGAACTGATAACATAAAATAACCTGGACTTTTCCAGCCCAGCAATATAATCAGTAGAGATTGCAAAGGAGCAACCACACCTGAGGATTATCTTGAGAAAGACTTTGAAGGGAGAAAAAAGGGAATGGGAGAAAGAAGGGGATGGGACACCGTGTGGAGTAAATGCATGTCTTTTATTTTCCCATATATGCTTGTGGAGACTTTGCCTCTAGATGGTAGATCACAGAATACTTGGTAGGCAGGGCTGAACGAGAAGGTTTATGTGTGACTACTGTGCTGGGTATTTGCTTTTCAACAATTTGAATAGTCGACATGTAAATATATTCTCAAAAGTATTTAAAACTATACTGTTTCTGCTGTTATAGAGTCACAAACAAAATTATTCAAAATTATAAGAAATATTTTGAAGATTATCTTTAAAATTCAGTATTTTGAAATTTTGAAAGTTGTTTATTAACTGTCAAGAACTATGGAGTATGAGCAAAAAAATTTTTTAGGTGTAAAGTAAATGTTTGTGGAAAAAATGTAAAAATAAATTGATTCATTCATTAAAAACTTTTAAAAAACCACCAAATCACTAGCTTTACCATGTCTTCACCTTTAAACATCCATTTCCAATTTTGTTTTATTTTTGCTTTTCAAGGACTTATTTCTTTATGCCGTTATATGCAGTATGGTTAATGGTCTTACAAGAACTCACAGTGTGAGTAAATTATTCTTTATCTGTCTCTTCCTAATGAGCTGCTGTTCCATACATTTTATCTATGTCTAACTGGACCAATGACATCCCCAGATTATTTCAGACTATCAACTCTTATCTCCCACAGTCCTCTATATAGAAATTACAAATTCTTCTTTCATTGGCTATGTTAAGATTATCTTTGTCAATTTATGAGATTGCTTGTTGCCTGATTTTCAATCAATATGTTTTTCTTTAGAACTGTATCTCATAGTAAAGAATATCATTGACAATTCAGTACATGGAATAATGACTGACACGAGTTTTGAATGTTCACAACATAATGTTAAATGTCAAAGGTAGTAAATAAGTTTATATCCCCAATCTGTTTGTTACACACTGTCTACATACTTCTAAATACGATTCGGTACCCTACAAAGATGTGTAATGTTTAAATGTAAATTATAAATTATAACAAATATTTAAAAAGAAAAAATAGTAAATAAAATTGTTTAAGTTTGTTTTATAAATTTATATAACTATCTAAATCTATAACCATATCTATAGTCAAAGGATACAAATAAAGTTGAGTTCCCAGAGACATGCTCATCTATCTCCTTCAGTTTCTAGGCTGCCGAATAGCCTATGAAATAGCTGAGATGTAAAATAAAATGATTATTCATTATCTTCTAGTTTGCTATTATGATTTATCAAAGTTCGGTGGTGATATTATTAGTTGGGGGCTAAAGTTTATTGGAATGAATTTAGTAGTAATTGAGAGGAAAGAAATTGATGCAGAGATTAAGTATGTTTCTTGAGGTTTACTATGGAAGGACCGAAAAAAAAAATGGAATAGTGACCAACAAGATAAATAAGTTGGTATCAATCATTCTCCAAAGGATTCTTACTGCCTAACAGTCACTCTCTAAAGGATTCCTACTGCATATGACTGAAATTGTGCTATCTACCTGGCCACTGATAAATGCCCAAGAATGTGTTACTGACTGAAGGTTAGTCAGCCTATAGACTGACCAATGACAACTGATGATCTGAAATAAAGGAACTGATAGTATGTAATTGGGCCAATCTTAAAGGTTGTTTTTTTTCCTTTATTAGTGAGTGAGCCCACGAGCATATACGGGAAAATAAAAGAGATGCATTTACTCCACACGGTCTCCCTTTCCCTTCTTTCAGTTCTCCAACCTGTCTGATCTTAGGCACTTGTATATGTACGTGGAGTTTCTGGCTGAGATTGGAACCAAGGTCTCCATGTGGGATCCAGCTATCCTGAGCCGAGGGTTTCCTCTGGAACAGGGAGTCAGTCCAATTTTAGAATCTTTTCAGAAGTTTAATCAGAAAGAATTGAGATGCAGATAGAAAGAAAAGCCCAAAGACTCTCCAAGTCAAATTCAACCAGATAATGTAACTAAGTAACTTTACTAGCAGTTCAAAGCAAGTTAAAGGATCAAGAAATTCTGTTTCCCAGGTAGACTGTAAGCTATCCCAGTGTCCTTAGTAATGACAGATTCTGAAGAACTGTTTATATTTATGTGGCCCAACTTCCAGTTCCTTAAACATTTTTTCTGAATCTACTTTTTAAAAGGGAATGCATTCACACAATACAAAAGTCTAAAGGCCCCCAAAACTTCATAGTAAAAAATCTTCCTATTACCTCTGACTCCAAGTACCCGTTTCTTTTCTCAGGTGCAAAAACTGTTATCTGCATATAGATCTACACAGAACTGCCTGAAAATTGGTTACATTTATCCTTTACAGCAGTGATTCTCAATCAAGGGCAATCTCCCAGTCCCAAGAAAACCAGCAGACATTTGGCAATGTTTAGAGACATTTCTGTTTGTCAAAACTGAAAAGATGTGCTACCAGTATCTAGCGGGTGGAGTCAGAGATGCCACTAAACATCCTACAACCACAGAACACCATGTTACAATGAGGAATTATCCCCCCCAAATGCCAATAGTATCATGTTGGGAAATTGTGCTTTACCGGAATTTTCAGTTAATTACAATCTGCGATATTAGGCAATACTGCTAGTAACTAAAGAGATATTTTTATTGCTTTGATTATAATAGAGAAATTGAATTATTAGTGGGGTATTGCCATGTTGAAAAACTAACTGCTTGGTGACTTAATAAAAATGACATTATAAATAATTTTTATGAGCAATTGCTTACTAAAGGTTTAGGAGGTTACCAAAACCCCTAAAGCTAGTATTTACTACTTCATGTCCCATTTTGCTAACGCTAAAACACAACTTCCAGTAAAACTAAGATTATAAAACAGTTTTACAATGTAATTGACTATGAACCATTTTCCTTTTATTATTTATCTCACATTAAGCCCATCTGTTAGGTAAAATATTAATTGTAAATAATTAACTTCGTTGTAATTATTTAAGGCCTCTCTTTTACTGGAAATGATTTGCAATTTGTAGAGTTATTTTCTGTAATTATTATTATAAACTACCATTTGTACTGCTCATAATTTAAAGCAAACAGTAGCAGAAAAAAATTCTTTTGCACTATACCAGAGATGACACTAGTCCTTGAAATTATCCAAAAGAAGAAATAATACAGTTTCTAGCCTTCTTCAGAAAGTGCGTGAACCCTATGGCAAAAACTTTAAAAAGACAAAAAACAAAAGATTTAATCCTGTATTATCCATAAATGTCTTCATACATTCTTCTCTATATTATAATAGTACCATAGGAAATAATTTTTTTAAGTATCCTCAAAGTTTATTTTCCTTTTCAAGATCTCTCTTCACCTTCTTGTCATTTCCTTAATTTCCTGCCAAAGGAAAGTGCAGCTCCATATCTCTAACTTTTCTCTTTGTTTATCTGTGTGATATTTCTTTTATTTGACTGACATACAGTGTATATATGCTTTGAAAAACCATATTGTAAAGATATATGATGATTAAACATAAATAATTTTTTTAAAAAAGAAAGAATGAAAGGAAATGAGTCAGGAGCCAGTCTTTAGATGGGTTCAAATCCCTCACTTCTATTTCCTCTCTAAGTGCTCTTGGGCAAGTTATTTAAACTCTGCATTTCATTTCCTTCAATTTTGAAACAAGGACTTAAGATATGCAGAGACCATACATATATTCATAGAGTGTTTTTGATGATTGAATGGGTTATTACCTTCCAATTACTTGGAATGGTCATAGAACTTAGCAAGGACTTGTTTTTTGTTTTGTTTTGTTTTGTTTTTTATTCTTTTTTTCTATCACTTGCATCTTAATGGGCAAGATGCCTTTGAGGGTAATTTTTACCCTACTCATTAAAATAAACAAACACTTACATATGAGATACTCTTTTCAAGAGTACACTGTAATAGTATGATGTGTAATAGTGTTAGTCATGGTCAAGGTAATATTTGTCATCTTCTTCTCTAAAATTCTTTATAGTATGTCAATCTTACTTTCTCAGTTCAGTTAATATGTATGTTATTGCCAGAGAAGTAACACATCAATGTTTCCCATTAAGTGAAGAGGGCACTTCTCATAGCTAAAATGTTCAGTCCTCTTCTGGAAAGACAGGTCTCCATGTGGGATCCAGCTATCCTGAGCCGAGGGTTTCCTCTGGAACAGGGAGTCAGTCCAATTTTAGAATCTTTTCAGAAGTTTAATCAGAAAGAATTGAGATGCAGATAGAAAGAAAAGCCCAAAGACTCTCCAAGTCAAATTCAACCAGATAATGTAACTAAGTAACTTTACTAGCAGTTCAAAGCAAGTTAAAGGATCAAGAAATTCTGTTTCCCAGGTAGACTGTAAGCTATCCCAGTGTCCTTAGTAATGACAGATTCTGAAGAACTGTTTATATTTATGTGGCCCAACTTCCAGTTCCTTAAACATTTTTTCTGAATCTACTTTTTAAAAGGGAATGCATTCACACAATACAAAAGTCTAAAGGCCCCCAAAACTTCATAGTAAAAAATCTTCCTATTACCTCTGACTCCAAGTACCCGTTTCTTTTCTCAGGTGCAAAAACTGTTATCTGCATATAGATCTACACAGAACTGCCTGAAAATTGGTTACATTTATCCTTTACAGCAGTGATTCTCAATCAAGGGCAATCTCCCAGTCCCAAGAAAACCAGCAGACATTTGGCAATGTTTAGAGACATTTCTGTTTGTCAAAACTGAAAAGATGTGCTACCAGTATCTAGCGGGTGGAGTCAGAGATGCCACTAAACATCCTACAACCACAGAACACCATGTTACAATGAGGAATTATCCCCCCCAAATGCCAATAGTATCATGTTGGGAAATTGTGCTTTACCGGAATTTTCAGTTAATTACAATCTGCGATATTAGGCAATACTGCTAGTAACTAAAGAGATATTTTTATTGCTTTGATTATAATAGAGAAATTGAATTATTAGTGGGGTATTGCCATGTTGAAAAACTAACTGCTTGGTGACTTAATAAAAATGACATTATAAATAATTTTTATGAGCAATTGCTTACTAAAGGTTTAGGAGGTTACCAAAACCCCTAAAGCTAGTATTTACTACTTCATGTCCCATTTTGCTAACGCTAAAACACAACTTCCAGTAAAACTAAGATTATAAAACAGTTTTACAATGTAATTGACTATGAACCATTTTCCTTTTATTATTTATCTCACATTAAGCCCATCTGTTAGGTAAAATATTAATTGTAAATAATTAACTTCGTTGTAATTATTTAAGGCCTCTCTTTTACTGGAAATGATTTGCAATTTGTAGAGTTATTTTCTGTAATTATTATTATAAACTACCATTTGTACTGCTCATAATTTAAAGCAAACAGTAGCAGAAAAAAATTCTTTTGCACTATACCAGAGATGACACTAGTCCTTGAAATTATCCAAAAGAAGAAATAATACAGTTTCTAGCCTTCTTCAGAAAGTGCGTGAACCCTATGGCAAAAACTTTAAAAAGACAAAAAACAAAAGATTTAATCCTGTATTATCCATAAATGTCTTCATACATTCTTCTCTATATTATAATAGTACCATAGGAAATAATTTTTTTAAGTATCCTCAAAGTTTATTTTCCTTTTCAAGATCTCTCTTCACCTTCTTGTCATTTCCTTAATTTCCTGCCAAAGGAAAGTGCAGCTCCATATCTCTAACTTTTCTCTTTGTTTATCTGTGTGATATTTCTTTTATTTGACTGACATACAGTGTATATATGCTTTGAAAAACCATATTGTAAAGATATATGATGATTAAACATAAATAATTTTTTTAAAAAAGAAAGAATGAAAGGAAATGAGTCAGGAGCCAGTCTTTAGATGGGTTCAAATCCCTCACTTCTATTTCCTCTCTAAGTGCTCTTGGGCAAGTTATTTAAACTCTGCATTTCATTTCCTTCAATTTTGAAACAAGGACTTAAGATATGCAGAGACCATACATATATTCATAGAGTGTTTTTGATGATTGAATGGGTTATTACCTTCCAATTACTTGGAATGGTCATAGAACTTAGCAAGGACTTGTTTTTTGTTTTGTTTTGTTTTGTTTTTTATTCTTTTTTTCTATCACTTGCATCTTAATGGGCAAGATGCCTTTGAGGGTAATTTTTACCCTACTCATTAAAATAAACAAACACTTACATATGAGATACTCTTTTCAAGAGTACACTGTAATAGTATGATGTGTAATAGTATGGTGTTAGTCATGGTCAAGGTAATATTTGTCATCTTCTTCTCTAAAATTCTTTATAGTATGTCAATCTTACTTTCTCAGTTTCACAAATATGTATGTTATTGCCAGAGAAGTAACACATCAATGTTTCCCATTAAGTGAAGAGGGCACTTCTCATAGCTAAAATGTTCAGTCCTCTTCTGGAAAGACGTTAGAACCTATTTTGGTAAAGGATACTCTAAAATAAAATTGTTGTAATTGACTAATGCTGTGATAAATATGGATGTGTAAGTGTCTTTCTGACTGTTTTCCTATGCTTTGGGTAAATACCCAAGATGGATATTACTGAGTTAGGGTAGTTCTACTTGTAGATTTTCATGGAATCTCCATAGTTTTCTACAGTAGCTATTTTTTTTTTTGGAGAGGTTTTTGCTATAGGGCACGTGCGCTCACCAGACAGACAGAGAGAGACAGAGAGACAGAAAGCGAGAAATCTCCCCCAGGGGGGATGGCCACGCTGCAATCCCTTCTCCTCCATTCTCCTCTCGGGATCTTGGGCATGCACGCACACGCGCCTGGTGTGAGTTTTAAGCCACCGGGTCCAGGACGTGAACCGTGGTTGACTACATGGGAGTCCAGCGACATAACCATTACGCTAACTGCTGGTCCCTTTCTACAGTAGCTATTCTAATTTACCTTCTCACCAATAGTGTAGGAGGGTTCCTTGTTCTCCACATTCTCGCCAGCATTTGTCATTCTCTATTTTCTAATCATATCCATGTTGACTAAGGTTAAATGGCATCTCATTGTGGTTTTAATTTGCATTTTTCTTATAATAAAGAAAGCAATCCCATGTATAATACACACACACACACAAATGAGATACTTAGGAATGGATCTAACCAAAGAATTGAAAGACCTTTACAAGGAAAACTATGAAAGATCAAAAAAAGGAATTGAACAGGATACATGAAATTGGAAAGACATTCAATGTTCCTGGATTAGAAGAATTAATATGATGAAAATGTCAATTCTACCTAAATTAATTTATAAATGTAATACAACTTCAATAAAATTACCAGAGATATTCTAAGCAAAAATAGAAAACATAATCATAAAATTTGTTTGGAATCATAAGAGGCTCCACATCACCAAGGCAATACTGTACAAAAAGAATAAAGTGGAGGCATCTCACTGCCTAACCTCAAAATAGATGACAAAGCTGAGATAACCAAACAGCATGGTACTGGCACAAAAATAGGCATGGAGTCCAATGGAACAGAGTACAGAATCTAGAAATAAATCCCAAACATACAAACAATTGATCTTTGACAAAGAACAAAAGACAATCTAGTGTAAAAAAGAAAGTATATTAAGAAAATGGTACTGGAAGAACTGGATATCCATCTGCAGAAAAATGAAATTGGTCTGCTCTCAATTTAACAAAATTCAACAGCATATGGGTCAAAGACCTAAATGTAAAGCCTCAAATGATTAAGATTACTGGTAGAAAACACACTACAAACTCTTTTTTTTTTTTTTTTTGGAGAGGTTTTTGCTATAGGGTGCATATGCTTACCAAAAAGAGAGAGACAGATAGAAAGCGAGAAATCACCTCCCAAGGGGGATGGTCATGCCACAATCCCTTCTCCTCCATTCTCCTCTTGAGATCTTGGGCACGCACGCACATATGCCTGGTGTGAGTTTAAGCCACCAGGTCCAGGATTCGAGCTGTGGTCAGCTACATGGGAGTTCAGCGACATAGTCATTACGCTAACTGCTGGTCCCACAGGGCAAACTCTTGAAGACATTGGCGTAGGCCAAGATTTCTTAAATAAGATCCCCAAAGCATAGGCAATAATCCCCAAAACAGGCAAGTGGGATGACATCTGACTTCATCGTCAAGTACATGACTACAAACAGCCTCTCAACTAAACCCTTACTAGCTGCAGTATAAGAGGTAAGATGCCTTGAATGCAGCATAAAAGCCAAAGAAAACCAACTCCCAAGCTAAGGCACTCTTGGAGCCTATGTTCTAGTCATTACATGGACAAAGATTTCAAAGTATCTTGCGCTTTACACACCCACTGCCACAATAACAATGTGCACACAGACAGAATCATTATATTTCAGAAGTGAGAATTTGTTGAGTTTAATAACCAATTGACTCTATAACTGCTTCATATTCCTTCAGCACATCATGCTCAATTCCCTCAATAATTAAAATTGACCTTACAAATGCCAACATTTGGAGATTTTTATTTCCAGTAAAATAAAATCTGGTATGCCAAGGAAAATTAGGCTGTATGTGGAATAGCCACAAATCACTAGGCAACCAAATTATTACAGTGCAACAAGGCCAAGCACTAAACCATCACATAATTCTGGGGACATTTTGCTAGAGTCTAAACAGCTAACCAAATGAAATCATAGGTTCTCTGGAAAGCAAAGCTGACCACTTCTGGCTGATTCATATCAACAAGTTTCCATCAGAAATTTGAGAAAAAGCAGTTAGGCTCTTCCCTAGTGATTGAATTTATCTCTAACTGTACCAGTTGCAGACTTACCTCAATGTGCTCAAGGGTAAGACCAAATTTTATTTTAAAACTATCCAGATCAGGGCCGGCAGGTGGTGTGGTTAAGGACGCAGGGCTCCCACCTGGCAGACTATGGTTCGAGTTCTGGACCTGGCAGCTTGCTTTGTCACTTTCTCTCTCTCTCTCACTTGCTCACTCTGTCCCTCTCTGGTCAAATTTAAGTAAATAAATAAATAATGTTAAATAAGATAATTCTTTAAAAAAAAATAACAGTAATAAAACTATCCAGATCATCTCTCCCATAGGCTAGGGGTCTGGCCCTTCCTATTTTAACATAGATTCCTTCTGAATCCTTCTGAGCCTATGTTAAAATTCCAAACATAATTTTCATTTAAATACTAATGCAGGCTTTAGAAACATTATTGAGGATATGAAAGTATAATATTAAAAAGATATACACAAGATAAAACATCCAAATTAAAAAAAGAGAAAAAGGAAAGAGTTAATGAGAATAAATAAGAGAAAATACACACAAAGGAGAAATTGCAGCTACTGGATATGGGGAATGGGAACAGATTTCAACTCACTCAATTTCTCATGAAGTTGTGGAAGATATGTCCTGAATTAGGTTGGGGCTGGAGGATACGGGTTCCTATGGGAGCAGAGAAGCTGACTGCCCTGGTAGTATACATTCTAAGCATGAGTTTCAGCAGCATCCTTTTTTTCCCATTCAGAATATTATCTGTGCTCTTAGGCTCAGTTATTGCACCCCAGAGGGCTGTGAACAACCAGCCTTCATCCTTAACTCCTTGTTTCTTCCTGTCTTCTGAAAGCAGATGTGTATTCTTCCCAACTGTGTGTCTTTTTTTGTTTGTTTGCTTCCTTCCCTGCAGTTTATCAGGCTGTCTTCTTTCCCACTACATTTCTGTAAATACCCAGTGCAGTGTACATGTTACATCTAATGCACAATGCCGCAGAAGCTCAAAAGTTTACCCCGGTTTTGGTGCTGGCCAAACTGCCCAATTATTCCCAGTCATCAGTAACACATTGGTGGATTCATTCTTTGTTCTCACTGGTCCCTGAAGGCGGATAAACAAATAAGCACCATTCACCAAAGACAAATGAGAACACTTAGGCTGCAAATTCTTTCTGCTGTCTATGAAGACACCCTAATAAATTGTGCGTTTTTATCATGAGGATATTGTTGTGCATTTTTCAACTTTATCTGCTTAGCACAACAGGCTTGACACATTATTTTGCAGGTGTATTAAGGTTCTTACACAGTTAGCTTTTCATGCTTAGAAGGATTTATTAACTAAGAGATAAGGGAGTGAGCATCTACTTTTTACAGCAATGTTTCTTGAGATGAGATCTGTGGACCACCTGCAAGAGAGTCACTTCTGTGGTTATTAAAAATGATGATTACTAATCAACAGAAGAATATATAAATAAATTATAGTACATACAATGGAAATCTTTTCAACAATCAGAATGTACCAGCAACTGATATCTACAATAAAACAGATGAATTTCATAAATATTGTGCTGAGCTAAAGAAGTTGGACACAAAAGTGGAAATTAATGTGATTCATTTATACACATTTCTAGAATAGGCAAAATTAACATGTGGTGATAGAAATCGGATGAGCGGCTGCTTCTGGGAGGAGAGTGCTGAGTGGGAAGGGGCAGGAGAAATATATCTTGGGTAAGGGAGATGCTCTGTGCCTTGATGTGCATTCCCAAAAATCAACCAAATGGAACAAGTAAGATCATAACATATCTCTGTGTGTTACTATATCTCAACCCTTCAAAATGTTGGTTCCTATGTCCTACCACCCAAGCATCTGCACTTACCAAAATAAATTTTGTATTTTAGCATAGTTTTAGATTTACAGAAAAGGTCCAAAGATAATACAAACCAGTCTCACCAATTACCATCTTTCATTACTGTGATAGTTTTGACATGACTAATGAACCAGTATTGATACATCATTATCAACCCCATTCTTGATTCAGAATTAGTTATTTTTCCTCTACTGTTCTTTTTCTCTGATTCTATCTAATGTTTTTTTCTTAAGAGACATTTCAAGGAAAATCTCATCAAGGACACCACATTGCATTGAGTCGGCATGTCTCCTTCAGACTCTCTTGGCTGTGACAGCTTCTCAGATATTCCTTGTTTTTTTTTTTTTTTTTTTTATCTTTTGAGAAGCACTGTTCAAGTAGTTTGGAAAATGGCCTTCAACTAGATTTTTTTTTTTTTTTTTTTAACATTAGAGGTTATGGGTTTTAGGGAGAAAGACCCTTGAGATGCAGTGTCAGTTCTCATCATGTGATAGCCGTGGTGCATATAATCAATAAGACTTATCATTTGTATTAATCTTCACCACCTAACAGAGGTGCATTTATATTTTAAAACAAGCTTGTTAGAGATTTCTAATATTCACTAATTTCCAAAGTGTCATATTAAATGTTAACATTTCACTGCACATTAAATAAATCATGCAATAAACCTACTTGTTCAAAAGCCATCTAATATTTACCAGAAGAGATATCTGCCAATATCAGTCATACACCTTGTACTTCTGTGTCTGGGGATAGGATGCGTGTCTTCCTGACATGTCATTGCTTTTCACATAAGATGATCCCTCCTTCCTTCCTGAAACACCGAGGTATCCTACATGTTTACCATTCACTAACTCTCCTTGACTCAGACATCTTTGGTTGCTCCCTGTAATTCCCTACAGATTTTAGTTACCAGCTGTTCATTCTCTAACTAGTCCTCTCATATTTCTCAGTGACTTCAATATCAACAAGTGTATTAATCCTGACACATGACCTTTCTAGTCCTTGACCTCATCCTCAAGTGACCTTGCCTCTTTCCCACCTCAATCATGGCCCTGGGAACCAGCAGTTAGCGTAATGGCTATATCGCTGGACTCCCACGTTGTCGACCGCGGTTCACATCCCGGACCCGGTGGCTTAAAACTCACGCCGGGTGCGTGTGCATGCGTGCCCAAGATCCTGAGTGGAGAATGGAGGAGAAGGGATTGTGGTGTGACCATCCCCCCTGGGGGGCGATTTTTCGCTTTCTGTCTGTCTCTTTATCTCTCTCTGTCTGTCTGGCGAGCACATGCGCCCTATAGCGAAAAAACTTCTCAAAAAAAAAAAAAATCATGGCCCTATCTAATCTTCTCCAGTAACAATAATCTTGTCCACTCTAAAAATCCCAGTTGCAATCAGCACATCAAAATATCTGTTCTGACTAGGACTTCCTACATTTTCTTGTTCTTTTGAGTTCTCTGATTTCCCAAATTTTTTGCCTTTATATGTGTGTGTGTATATATATATATATATATATATACACACACATATATATATATATGAATAAATACATAAATAAAACAAACAACCCTCACTTCTAATCATTTGTCCTTGCCAGCAGGTTATGGCCCTGGGTCCCACTGAAGTCCACACTTTCCTCCTTACATTTCTTAGCTTCTATGGCCCTAATATTGTATTACAATAGTTTATTCTAATATCTCCCCACTCTCAACTTTAATCCTAGGTAGACCCAAATATCTATCTTGCCTCTGAATTCTAGCAGCTGATCATGGACGATAGCATAAAGCATAACATGCAGCCTGTGCTCACCTAATTCATAACCACACTCACTAAATGACTTATACTCCCTTATCACTTTCATTTAGATGGTCCCTTGAGACATTATCTCATACCTTCTCTTCCATCCTCAAACTTCCACTACCTTCTCTCTCCCCCTCTCCCTGTCATCTCACTTTTGCTACTGAGCTTCTGATTTTATTGAGGAAACAGAAGCAAGCTGGGAGGGTTCTCAGGTGCTCCTACCACCGTATCTACCAGCATCTATTCCATTTCTCTGCTCTGCAGAGAAGAGGTTTTATAGGCACATTTCCTCTCCTTCCTCTTTCCCCTGTCTTCTTGATCCCACTTTGTTCAAGCTTGAATATCTGCCACTCCACTGGGGCTGCTCTTGTTAAGGGCACAGAAGACCTCCATGCTCTATGATCTAATGATCGTTTTGCAGGTAATGAATTTGACCAACTGGAATTATATAGTTGATCACTGTTACTTGACCTTCATAGTGCTAACCTTGTTTTTCTCCATAGCTCACCACTGCTCCATCCCAGGCTCCTTCGATAATTCTCTACAGTCAGATCTCTAAACACTGAAATACTGTAGGATTAAGTCTTCTCTGCTCGAAGCTTTAAATATGATCACTACCCTGGAAGATATCTAAAATGTATATATCTAGCCTGAACTTCTCCCTGGATCTGCGCACTCATATTTTCATGTCCTGGTATCTTTATTTAGATAATATGGAGCTGTAAATAAAAATTGTATCAGACCAGTTATATAGGAAAACTTTATTTGACTGTTACTATAGAGGAAACAGATTGAACTCAATTCTATTAAGTCAAAAATACAAGAGAGGGCTAGCCATACATCCAGTAGTTGAGGGAGCCAGATCCCACATAGCCAATGATCATGTTTAGACTTAAAACAGTTTAAGTCCTGGCTCCAGATGTAAATATATATATATATAAAAAACCACAGTGGGCAAGTCTGTGCGTGTGTGCATGTGCATGTGCCAACAAGCTCCAAATCATGGCAGAATGGAGAAATGGAGGAGGAGGAGTTACAATGTGACCATACGCCATTGAGAGGTTCCTCCCACCCTGTCTCTGTATCCCTGTCCCTCTCTGGCAAGGGTATGCAATTAAATAAACAAAAATGGCAAAAGTGATTTTGGAGCACTGGGGTGAGATAGTCATTATAATTAAACCATTAATTTTAGTGCTTGTTGAAGTTAGGCTCCTACCCTTTCACAGACACTAAGATATTGGGATGCCATCTTTCTTTATTATTATTATTATTATTCATACATTAAATCACTATACATCATTTAGATTGTGAAGAGCCTTTATCCAGCATGATTTACAACTCAGTCCAGCCCAGTTGAGACTATCATATACATCCTCGTCAACAGATAATAAACCTTATCTGTGTCCCACAAGTGTCTTACCTCTCCATTTCCCCCCCAAATTTCCTTTCCTATGCTCTTCCCCTCCCACACTCTTAATCTAACCATATCCCTAAACTTTATCTCTAGTGTCCATTACAATTTTTAATACTTTTATGTTCTCCAGCCTTTCAGTTTCTATCTTTCTTAATGATTACATTCAAAGGGATTACTCCCAGATTCTTGAGGAAGACATGCATTGTAGAAACTTTGTATCTCAAATGGTCAGGGAAAGTTTTCTTTTCCAAATTTTC
Source organism: Tupaia belangeri chinensis (assembly GCF_000334495.1). Classification (NCBI taxonomy): domain Eukaryota; kingdom Metazoa; phylum Chordata; class Mammalia; order Scandentia; family Tupaiidae; genus Tupaia; species Tupaia belangeri. Next base: position 1,986,288 of record NW_006159915.1, read on the forward strand.
CAAAGTAAATGCTCTTTAAAAAAAAAAATGTTAGGGGCTTATAGTCAGGAAGAATCTTGTCTAAGATTTAAATATGACAAAAGAAATATTAAGTCCATCTTGGTCATATCTATAAATTACCATGACAAAAAATAAATTATTGTTTTTTTTTTTCCTTCATTCTCAAAACTGTCCATCCTCTGGTATTCTCCAATTCAATAGTAATTACATTCTTCTAATGGAGCCCAAAAACTTATAATAAATATTAACACATCCTTTCTCATTTTTCCAAGCCCAACCTCTGTTTCTCTCTCACTCTCACTCCCATGCTTTCTCCCTCTATCTAATTACTCGGTAATATCGATCCAGATTCCAACCATCTCTCCGCTCATCCGTTCATTATCTTTACCACGCCATCCTATGGTAAGCCACCAAAATAACCCAAAGATTTCTTAAATTATTTTCCTAATTGTTCTTCCTGGTTTTATTCTTCCTACAGCCTACCTATCAGGTTGCCAAGTTTCCATTTCATTCAAATTCAAATTCATTATTTGCCTTAAAAAGCTTCAGCTGTTCTTGCTGCTCTCTCCTTACTTCAGCCTTTACCTGTGCTCCCACTCCAAGCTCTCTGCTCACCACTCAGTTGCCTCTTTGTTGTTGCTCATAGGTCCCAACCACGTTCCTACCTTCTGGTTGTGTACTTGTTTTCTTCATCGTGTAACATACTCTTTATATAACTAACAATACGTCCTTTTTTCATTAGATCTCCTCTTCTATATCAGTTGTCACCTCAATATTTGAGTTTTTTCCTCAGTTCATGTAATATTACAATATAATAACCGTCCTTTGTTTTTCCTCCTAGTCCTTACCATGCCTGACATATTATTAAGTTTGCTCACTTGTTTATTTTCTGCCTATCCAATTAAAATGTTACATTCTTTGAGAGCAGGACCTTTGCATAGGCTTTTTTATTGAAGGTATGCCAGGAACAGAGTGGCCAGGAAATACTTGTGACATAAATGAAGAATCCGCCTTAGTTCAGCGTTTACAAATGGCCTCCAAACTCCATGAAAACTCTTCTTCATGAACTTCGCTGGAAAAGTCATGATGCTTTATTGCACAGAAAAAAAAAAAAAAAAAAAAAAACATCATGACTTTTTTGACAAGCCAATAAATAAAGTACAAAATTCAGTTATTTCCTGCTTACAAGAAACACTTAAAAGTAAAATTAAAAGTTAAGGGAAAGGATGAAAAAAGATATATCATATAAACACTAGCTAAAAAAAAGTTATAAGGTACTTGATGGTGGCACAGCCATAAAACACAATGCTCTGAGACATAATCCCACATGAGAAGGTTTCTGATTCAGGTCTAGAGACTACTCTCCACATGCCAAGCAAACACATGCCCATCATCCAGGGCTAAGGGATGGGGTGGATCACAGCATTGAAACTATGCTGGGAGTGCTATGCATGTGAAAATAACATCATGACTTTATGACAACCTTAGTTTCAGGCTCTTCATTATTCTCTCAGCATTGGCCACTGCTACTCTTCTGATTTAACCATCACCACGTTTGATTATCTGGGTCACCAGGGGTTTATCACCCTTCGTGTCTCAAACTAGTTCATGAAAAAGCTATAGTTGAAACTAATCAACCTCCAAGCAATGAAATTCACTTCTTTGCATACAAACATCCACATTCCTGTGTCTTCCCATTCTTTTTAACAACTGCACTTCTCTCTGCCTTGACTTATTCTCACTCTACCTACCAGGCTGCTACTCATTTGTTACCCTCTTTCCATTTCAACCCCTTTTCTCTCAGGATAACTTCTATAAACAGTCATTTTAGTAATGCCCACATTATCACCCCTAATTCATTCATTCTTCAGCAAAATTTAAATTTCAGATCCTTCTCAGTCCACTTACTGATAACAGTCTAAAAATCTGTCAATCCATTCTAATTCTTTGACTAGTTATGTACTAGACTGATTGTTTTCCACTACCTAGTCAAAATTCTTAAATTCAGTCCTCAGGACTCTTTAAGAAACCTTTTGTTCACGTATCAAGGATTTTTTTGATCCATGATTACATTTTCTGTTGATTCCTCTGTGTACTGTTTAAAATGATTTCTGTGTTCCTCTAAATATCAATCCAATTTCTTCTCCTACTACAATCCATAAATGGCTTCACATTTTATTTTACTTAAAGGTCATTTGATGGGAAATTCTCAAAATTTCCCCTTAGCATTAAAAATGCACTTTTTCAGAGTCAGCAGTTAGTACGATGGTTATGGCACTGAATTTCTACATGGCTAACCGTGGTTTGGGTCCTGGACCTATGGTTTGAAACTCAGGCCAGGCACATATGTGTGCATGCCCAAAATCCTAGGAGGAGAGTGGAGGAGAAGGGACTGTAGTATGGCCATCCCCAGGGGGTGAGTTCTTACTTTCCCTTTCCCTGTTTCTATTTCTCTCTGACAAGCTCATGCACCCTATGGCAAAAACCTTAAAAAAAAATACACTTTTAAAACAAAATTAATTTCTTCCTTAATTCCAATATTCAAAGAAGAAATATATTATTTCTTTACTCCTTTCTACATCTAAACCCTGTATTTATTAGACCCTATTCTACTATATATAGGGTATTCTCTTCAAATGCACATATATTATTTTTCTCAGGACAATAAATCAACCATATCTCTCTGTTTATAACTGTCATGACAATCATCACTTAATGGTAGTCACTTTTTAATTTGTCTATATTGATTACTTGGGTATTTTTTTAAGAGTTAGTTTATTTAACTTTATTTATTTATGTATTCTAATTTGACCAGAGAGGAGAAGAGAGCATGAGAAAGAGCAAGCCATCAGGTCTGGGACTCAATCCGTGGTCAGACATGCGGGAGTCCAGTGCCCTTCACCACCAAGCCAGCTATTGGTCCCTACTTGGGTATTTCTAAGGACCAAGATAAAGGCTAACTATTACCAGCACTTTTACATTATAGAGCTGTCATTCAGTAAGTACTGAGTGAGTGAATGGATGTTATTATTTAAGAGTTGAAAAGAGGTCACACATAGAAGGAATCCTAGGATTTGTCAGCTCTAAATGAGTTCTAGCCCTTACATATGAACTCCACTAAGTCCACTCTGTCTGGAAACTGTTCATCAGAAAAACAGAATATTATATTATATAGATGCCTTTTTTTACTACAGAATGACATAAGAATAATGGTTTATTACATGAAGTATGTGATAGTGATAGTAATGGTGGAATCTGATTAAAATAGCTTGCATTCCAAGGTGTGAGTGCTGATCACTTTTGGCCTTGGTTGATCACCTTTGGCCTTGGTTCAGACACTAATTGAATGACTAATGAATTCCTTACTCTCCAATTACAGTTTGAAGTTTATTTCCAAAGAATCCAACTTCGTCCATCAGGCATGTTATCCAGAAAAACCTCACGAAATCACCTGTAAAAGTTCTAGATTCCTCCATTTGATCTTAAGAGATAAACTGATCTTGAAATTAAGGCAGCCAAAATTTCCATGTATGGATTCTGTTTTAATCACTGTAAGAGCAAGTTAACATGTAAATATATGATTTTTAACAAATTAATATTTTTATTGACCTGTTAGAATTGTTTTTTTTTTTTTAAATTGGCCTAAATTTCATAATATAGTCTAGTGGATTTAATTTTAGCAACTATCAGAGAACTCTCTATAATTGTTAAAATATATTATCATCCTTTCTTAGTTTTTCTACACTCAAGAATTTGGGTCTTGTAGCCAAGATAGTAAAAATTCTCATTTTTACTTTTAAAACCTTTTTTATGTTTTTGACTTCTATAGCTCCTACAGGTGATTTTATGATTCTTCTGGATAACATGCCTAATAGATGAAGTTGAATTCTTTGTATATTAACTTCAAAACAAAAACTTTCTATACAGCTTCTTCTGTGAGACTAGATTTCAGAGTGCCCCTTTGAATGATAATTTCCAATAACTAAAGGAATAAATTAAATTTTTACCAAAAAAAATCCTTATGTCAGAAATAGGTGGTATTTCATGGAAAGATAAGTAAATAATGGATATTGAGCAGGGAGGGACAGGAATGGGGGTGTGTGAGAAGTAAGAAAGCAAGCCACCAGGTCTGGGACTCGAACCATGGTTGGCCATGTGGGAATCCAGCATCCTTAACCCTTAACCACTATATTACCTGCCGGCCCCCTTTATTATTTAGTTTTAATAATAAAATTCTGCTATCTCAAGAGTCATTGAATGGTAAATCTGGACCTTGTTGATTATGTATACACACACACACACACACACACACATATATGTGTATACATATATAGTAGGCCCCACAAAATATCTATATCTTAATTCCTGAAACCTGTGATTCTTTACATGGAAAAAGAGTCTTTACATGTATAATTACATTACAATTTTTTTTTTTGAGAGATTTTCACTGTAGGGCGCGTGCGCTCGCCAGACAGACAGAGAGAGACATAGAGACAGAAAGCGAGAAATCACCCCCCAGGGGGGATGGTCACGCCGCAATCCCTTCTCCTCCATTCTCCACTCAGGATCTTGGGCATGCACGCACACGCGCCCGGCGTGAGTTTTAAGCCACCGGGTCCGGGACACGAACCGCGGTCAACTACGTGGGAGTCCAGCGACATAGCCATTACACTAACTGCTGGTTCCCGTACATTACAAATTTTTGATGGGGAGATTATTTACTGGGTTGTTGGAAAAGTCGTGATGCATTTTTTGCATATGAACACTCACACAATAATGTAGATATGGAGACAGAGGCTGAAGTGATGTAGCTACAAGCTAAGGATCCTGGCAACCACCAGAAACTGAAAGATATAAGGAAAATACTCTCCTCTAAAAGATTGTGGCTTAGGTAACACCTTATCTCAGGCCAGTGAAATTGATCTCAGAACTGCAAACTCAAAACTTTGAGTTTACATATCTCTGTAGTAATTTTTCATGGTTAAATAAGTTTTATTGTCACATCTAACTGCTTTGTAGATATACGTTGTAAATTTCAGAATGGTATAAAAATAAAATATTTTCCTGAATGTCAGAATCTGAACAGAGGTGGGACCAGCAGCTAGCATAATGGCTATGTCACTGGACTCCCATGTAGTCGACTGTGGTTCAAGTCCCAGACCCACTGGCTTAAACTCATGCTGGGTGCATGTGCACATGTGCCCAAGATCCTGAGAGGAAAATGGAGGAGAAGGGATTGCGGCATGGCCATCCCCCTTGGAGGGGGTGTGTGTGTGATTTCTCGCTTTCTGTCTCTCTGTCTGTCTCTGTCTTTCTGGCGAGCGCACGCGCCCAATAGCAAAAACCTCTCAAAAAAAAAAGGAATCTGAACTAGTCCAAAGGAAAGGCAGTTAAACTCCAAGTATTAACTTGATGGGCTGACCTTGTCATAAATGGTGGGTCTTACCATTTCCAAACCAGGAGCCCAACATGCTCATGAAGGTCTTTATAGATTTATCCATTCTGGACAAAACTAGAAAACAAGTAGTAATTAAATAAAATTATAAGTGCTTCCCAACAGGGTCTCTACACATTCTGCCATTATATCTCAAACGGCAACTTGGAATAAAAAATGTTTGGTTACTCAGATTTTCAATGAATCTTTATTCACCAAGATTCCCAAATAGTTAAGTAAATGTCTTTCCTCCACACATAGAACGAATACTAGGATTTGTCAGATCTAAATGAGTTCTATCCCTTACATATGAACTCCACTAAATCTACTGTCTGGAATCTGTTCATCATAAAACCCAAGCCTGGTCCATAACTCCTGCTATCCACTGCTATGTGTCCTTCCTTTAAGACTGTAGGACAGAGACCATAAATGAGTTAGTGAAACACATTTATGTAATCCACCAAGTCACTGCAATCCACCAAGAGAAAAATAATTTATGACATACACATGTGGATGATTACTTACTGGTGATTAGTATTTCTACATTTTTTTAAAAGGCAACCATTTTAAGTGGCAATAGAGATCAGGCTAGTAGAAGAAAGTTGAAACAAAGCCCTCTCTTTTAATCTCATAAAGTCATGCAGATAAGAAAAGAAATATCTGATTTTTCCAATCTGTCTTCTTGGAATTATCAAAATTTCTTTTCTGGCAAAAATGAATTTATATCATCCTAAAAAAAAATTCTTGGAAGGCCTCTGCTAAACTCTTTTCCCTTTGAAAAAGTAAATTTCAAAGGATGATAGTGCAAGAGATAAGTTTTTGATTTACAGGACATTTATAGACTAATTGTGCTTAGTCTCTAATTTCCAATTTATTTTAAAGAACAGAAACTACACTGATACGTTTTACTTTGCCTACATTTACCGATACATCCATGAATCGCACCAGAATTAGGATAACTTGATCATCGTCATGACTCTGTCATGAAAGCTGCACACTGTATCCAGAGGCGAGGACAAGAGGACGGAGGCTCCTAGTTCTGTGCACAAAGATTCTCCCCGTGGGAGTCAAGGTATCTGAGAAATCAGTTCTCTCCCAGATTAAGTCCTCAAAAACTCTCTCAATATGCAAGTAAGAAAAACAGTACTAAGTGGAGAGTTTCTTTTGTCTTGTGAAATCTGACGTGTCATGGGTCATGGGTCAGGATTCTTAAATGTGAGTATTCACTATTAGAGGGCTCAGTAGGGTCAATCAAATTTTCATAATCACTGCCATGTGAATTCTTTTTTGAGAGGTTTTTGTTTTGTTTTGTTTTGTTTTGGTATAGGGCGCATGCACTCACCAGACAGACAGAGAGAGACAGAGAGACAGAAAGTGAGACATCACCCTTCCCCTCCCAGGGGGGATAGCCATGCTGCAATCCCTTCTCCTCCGTTCTCTTCTCGGGATCTTGGGCACGCATGCACACGCACCCAGAGTGAGTTTTAAGCCACCAGGTCCGGGATGTGAACCACGGTCGACTACGTGGGAGTCCAGCGACATAGCCATTACGCTAACTGCTGGTCCCACTATCATCTGAATTTTCACCACTGTTTCCAACTGCTCTTTGGGAAAGAGGAAGGTCTGTTCCACTTTTTGGATACTTCTGTCCAGCACTGGTGAAAGCATAATTACAAGAACCCACAGCTTGAGGTCAAGGCATATAGATAAACTTTTCCATGTGACAATGGCTCAAAGTATTTTCTTGATTGTTTGGGTGAAAAATCTCAATAAGGAGGAGGAAGATCGGAGGCCTTGGCAGCATCAAGCGTACTTCTACCTTCGGCTAAAAGCCCAGAATAGGGCATCAGAGGACTGAACACTGGTTCCAAACTTTCAGATGGCATCAGTTTAACATTGTCTATTGTAACCTCCTTTTTTTCCTCTGTGTAATTTGTCTTCTTAATTTGTTCACTTCTTCCTGACAAGATTTAATAACTCGCTCACTCTTTTCTACACCTGCACATACTGCCTGCTCTTTCTCCTGAAGTGCATTATAAACTTGACAAATCGCCCTGATGTCTTTCATTACTCCATCTTTGTCAAAAAAAAAAAAAAGTCAGTACCATGTTCTTTAATAACTTTGGCATAACTCTGAGAAGTAATTGGCACCGAAGAGAGTGTATAGTCTTGCTGGCTAGCATTGCCTAGATTGGGAATATCAAGTGCTATCCTTTGATTATACCTTCAATTTAGTCTAACGAGAACATATTCTAAAATATGAGTAGGATTATTGGCGATGGAGATGAAGCTGCAGAGGAGGAAGAGGAGGTGGGTGCATGGAGGATGCAGGTAAGCTGCTTATGGAACACCTGCACTCAGTAGGACATCTGCATATTTGGCCGAAATCTGGACCACCTCATAACTTTCTTTCTCCGATCCTTAAGAATTTGTAGAAATTCTCTTGGTTAACTTTGCATAGTCATAGAAACTAAAAAGTTTTGAACAAGGCTGATGGTTATGAATTTCAATTACTTGTAACAATTCTCTATTGCTTATTTGTGAGTCACAGATGTTAAAGGCTTCCTTTTGGTCTTACCTCTCCCAGGAAAAATCCTTCATGGTCCTCGTTGTTAGCCCTGTGGAAACACACAGCGCTGAAGGTATAGCCTGAAATAAAAGCTACCATGACAGAAATCTCATTCTCTGTAATATTAAGCCACAAATTTGTAGTTTTTCTTCCTTCTTTCCTTTTTTTTTTTTTAACGCAGCTGTAAGAAAGCAATATATAGTACAAAATCATCATTTATTTGGAGAAAACTGAGTTTCACTGATGTGATATTACTCACGTATAGTAACATAATTAGGGGGAAAGCAAAGCTAGAACACAAATTCCCTGCCTGACAATTTAAGAAATATTCCATGAATTAGTCCATTACTTTTTTATGTTTTGTTTGGGTACAAATAGAACACATCACATATATTTTCACTGTAACTTCTAGAAATAATGTTCTCATTAGAGCCAGTCTCCTTCACCTACTCTCTATTTCCATTTAAATAAATCTACATTGAATTAAAAAATGTAGTAATCATCCAGTTCTTTTCAAAAAAATGAAGGTGCCTTATGCCCCATATCCCACATGTTTTCTATTTTTATTTATATATTTATTCATTTTTAGAGAAATTTTTGCTATAAGGTGCATGCACTTGCTGGAGAGACAGGAAGTGAGAAATCACCCCCAAGGGACAAAGCCATGTCACAATCCTCCATTCTCCTCTCAATATTTTGAGTATGGGGACCAGCAGTTAGTGTAATGGCTATATCACTGGACTACCATGTAGTCAACTGTGGTTCGAGTCCCAGACCTGGCGGCTCAGACTCATGCCAGGTGCATGTACGTGCATGCCCAAGATCCCGAGAAGATTGGAGGAGAAGGGATTGTGGTGTGGCCATCCTCCCTGGTGGGTGATCTCTCACTTTCTGTCTCTATTTCTGGCGAGCACATGCATCCTATAGCAAAAAACCTCTCCAAAAAAAAAAAAAGATTTGGGGTATGCATGCATTGATGCCCAATGTGAGTTTTAAGCCACTGAGTCCAGGTCTTGAACCCATGGTCAACTACATGAGAGTCCAGGGAGATATCCATTATGCCATGTGCTGCTCCTCTATTATTTATTTTCAAAATTAATTCAGGTACTATAAATAGTGGACCATGTAGGGCTGGGAAATTTTGTAATTATCACAGAAATCTATAGCATTTCTATATATGAACAACAGGCAGACTGAGATAGAAATGAAAAAAGTTCTTCCATTTAGCATAGCCACAAAAAGTATAAGATACTTAGGGATAAATCTAACCAAAGAAGTTAAAGACCTCCATAAGGAAAACTAGGAGAAGTTAAAAAAGGAAATTGAAAATGACACAAAAAAGTGGAAGGACATCCCATATTCCTGGATTGAAAGAATTAATATAATCAAAATGGTAATTCTACTCAAATTAATCTACATATTTAATGCAATGCCAATCAAAATACCAGACACATTCTTCACAGATTTAGAAAAGACAATCATAAAATTCGTCTGGAATAATAAAAGACCCCTTATAGCCAAAGCAACTTTGCACAAGAGGAGTGGAATGGGTGGCATCTCACTCCCTGAGATGGTAACCAAAACAGCATGGTACAGACACAGGAACAGACATGTGGACAAATGGAACAGAATTGAGTGCACAGAAATAAATTCCCAAGCATTCAGTCAACTGATTTTTGATAAGTGGTACCTGTCAATCTGGTGGGAAAAGGAAAATGTCTTCAGCAAATGGTGATGGAAAAACTGGATTTCCACCTGCAGAAAGATGAATCTGAACCCCTACCTCTTACCTTTGACAAAAATCAATTCAAGGTAGATCAAATACCTAAATCTAAGACCTCAAATTATGAAACTGCTCCTAGAAAACACTGGGGAAACTCTAGGAGACATTGGGGGTAGGGAAAAACTTCTTAAATAAGACCCCCAAAGCACAGTCGATAATCCCCAAAATAGACAAGTGGGATTACATCAAACTAAAAAGTTTCTGCATGGCAAAAGACACAGTAATTAGTGTGAATAGACAGCCCTCAGAATGGGAGAATATTTTTGTAAACTATGTGTCAGATAAGGGACTGATAACCAGAATTCACAAGGAACTCGAGCAGCTGTTCTGAAAAAAGAGGATCAATCTATTAAAAGATGGGAGAATGAGTTAAAAAGAAAAAAAAAAAAAACACTTTCTAAAGATGA
>NW_006159915.1:1996913-2013030 GCF_000334495.1 Tupaia belangeri chinensis
GTGTGTGGAGGAGTGGAGCCTGGGGAAGGACATTTGGAGGAGGGATACGGAGATAGAGCATTGATGGAACAAGGAGGTAGTGGTGTTATCTGTTAAAGATATTTTGATCAACTAGATAGGGGAGAAATGTCCACATATTGAAATGTTCACTTTGTAAGTTAAATAATATGACTGAATGTATAAAAATGTTTAAAATGTATATATTAAAAAACTTTATAATTATCAATGTTTTTAGTTCTTCTTTATGTAATTAGGTTGGCTCCCCTTATGAGTTGCACTGTGGCTCTTGCTTGTGGGTCTACTGTGAAGTGCTGGAATTTACTTCTACACTTTGAATGTCACTAAGTTAAATTTTTTTTTTTGGAGAGATTTTTTTCGCTATAGGGCGCGTGCGTTCGCCAGACGGAGAGAGACACAGAGACAGAAAGCGAGAAATCACTCCCCAGAGGGGATGGTCACGCCACAATCCCTTCTCCTCCATTCTCCTCTCGGGATCTTGGGCACGCACGCACACGCGCCCGGCGTGAGTTTTAAGCCACCGGGTCCGGGATGCGAACCGCGGTCAACTACGTGGGAGTCCAGCGACATAGCCATTACGCTAACTGCTGGTTCCCACTAAGTTAAATTTTGAAATGTCTACCTTTAATGTTATTCCAATGAGCCTGTCCTGGGTGTAGTCAGCAGAGCAGACAATCATTAACTGGTTGCAAAAGTTGAGTTGCCCTGGCCCAGGTCTTTTCTAGGATGGCCTGGAAAAATTCTCATTTCATCTCTACATTTCAACTCCTCATATTTTACATTCTGAATAATGTTCATGTTGGACATTAGACAGGGACGTGTTTGTGATTTTAATGAACATTTTTCTATGAATTAATAAAAGCCCACATTTTTTTTTTTGGAGAGATTTTTTTCGCTATAGGGCGCGTGCGTTCGCCAGACGGAGAGAGACACAGAGACAGAAAGCGAGAAATCACTCCCCAGAGGGGATGGTCACGCCACAATCCCTTCTCCTCCATTCTCCTCTCGGGATCTTGGGCACGCACGCACACGCGCCCGGCGTGAGTTTTAAGCCACCGGGTCCGGGATGCGAACCGCGGTCAACTACGTGGGAGTCCAGCGACATAGCCATTACGCTAACTGCTGGTTCCCACTAAGTTAAATTTTGAAATGTCTACCTTTAATGTTATTCCAATGAGCCTGTCCTGGGTGTAGTCAGCAGAGCAGACAATCATTAACTGGTTGCAAAAGTTGAGTTGCCCTGGCCCAGGTCTTTTCTAGGATGGCCTGGAAAAATTCTCATTTCATCTCTACATTTCAACTCCTCATATTTTACATTCTGAATAATGTTCATGTTGGACATTAGACAGGGACGTGTTTGTGATTTTAATGAACATTTTTCTATGAATTAATAAAAGCCCACTCCTTGTTCTTGCCTGCTGATGTAGACACAAATTTTTAAACTGAAAATACATATGCTTTAAAAATACTGAAAACAATGTTATTGCATCCAGTTTGCTACAATAGATTCTCCATAAAGCATAATGATCAGAAGAGAAGGCTTCAAGTCAATGTGACTTCCTAACATTACCCCTGAACTGAATAAAATCTAAGAAAGTAAAATAATTTGGTTAGGGTCTTTCAGAAACCTAAATTGTGACAGGGGCAATACTAGAAACCAGGTCTCCTGAAAGTCAAGGATGTCAGGTGCTTGTTAAATGCTCAATCTGTTGCCAAGCTTTTTTTTCAGCAACTTTTCACAATTTGAAAAGAGAAAATCAAGTTACTTGTTGTCTAAGTTCTCAAAAAATATATGTAGTTGAATTATGTCTTTTTTTATAACGTTTATTATTCTTTTATTATAGTAGTATTGTATTGTTGTTATAGAAAAAATTTTAAATACAGGTAATTAAAAATAAAATGGGAAAAAAATGAGCCTATAATACTATAATTCTGAATTTATCACTACTTTTAGTATATATCATTTATATTTTGTCTAGGTATATAGTCATGCGTAGCTTAACTTGGGGATACATTCTGAGAAATTTTTCATTAGGGTATTTTATCATTATGTTAACATTACAGAGGTTACATACACAAAACTTAGTGTTATAGCCTACCTACAGGCAATATTTGTCTTTTTGTGACTGGTTTAATTCTTTTCTTTCTTTATTTTTTTAAACATTTTTGCCAAAGAGTATGTATGCTCACCTGAGACAGACAGAGACTGAGAGGGAACATGAAAATTCACCACCACCACCCCCAAGAAGGATGGCGTGCTTACCAGAGACAGACAGAGACTGAGAGGGAACATGAGAATTCACCACCACCACCCCCAAGAAGGATGGCCATGCTACAATCCCTTGTCTTCCACTCTCCTCCTGGGATTTTGGACATGCACACTCATGTGCCTGATCTTCAAGCCTTCAGGCTCCAGGCTTTCCTAGCCATGTGGACACCACTCCACATGGCTGGACACGTGGGAGTCCAGTGGTTTAACCATACCACCTGGCCTATGACTCATTTATTTCACTTTACATAATGTGCTTATGGTTTATCCATGTCGTTGCAGTTAGATATCACAGAATTTAAAAAATTTTTGAAACTAAATAGTATTCCATTGTACATATATGCCACATTTTCTTTATCCGTTCATCTGTTAATGGCCATTTAACTTGTTACTATATCCTGGCTATGATGACTTGTACAATAATGAACATAGGAGTGCTGATATCTCTTCAAGATTCTGATTTAACATTTTTTGTTAAATACTCAGAATGGGATTCCAGATGACATGGCAGTTCTATTTTGAATTTTCAAGGAACCTCCATACTGTTTTCCATAGCAGCTGCACATTTTTTCCTTCATACCAACACTGTACAAGAGTACCAATTTTTCTACCCAACAGGTACTGTGGGTGTTTATTTTATTTTTAAAATCTATCTTGATAGATTCGAGATGACATCTTATTGTGGCTTTTATTTGCATTTACTTTAGACTTTGAAGCATTGACCATTTTTTTATATACTTCCTCTTGTAGTCTCTACTATGGTTCCCACGGCCATTTTATATGCCTTATTTGGAGAAATGTTTATTCAAGTCTTTTTTTTTTTTGGAGAGGTTTTCGCTATAGGGCACTTGCACTCGCTGACCAGACAGAGAGAGACGTAGAGACAGAAAGCGGGAAATCACCCCCCAGGGGGGATGGTCACGCCGCAATCCCTTCTCCTCCATTCTCCTCTCGAGATCTTGGGCATGCATGCACACATGCCCGGCGTGAGTTTTAAGCCACCGGGTCCAGGACGCGAACCACGGTCGACTACGTGGGAGTCCAGTGACATAGCCATTATGCCAAGTGCTGGTTCCCTTTATTCAAGTCTTAATCCCACTTTTAAAAAGGGTATTGTCTTTCTACTTTTACATTGTAAGAGTTCATTACATATTTTGAATATTAACTCCTTATCAAATGTATGATTTATAAATATTTTTCCCATTCTGTGATTCCTTTTCACTCTGTACATTGTTTTCTTTGCTGTTCAGAAGCTTTTAAAATTTGATTTATTAACAAAGGATGTGTTCACACTCCAGAGAGAAAGTACCCCTAATGAGGCATAGTTATGGTACAATCCTTTTTCTTCCATTTCTTCATCTGATCAAGATTTTGGGGTCACATACACATGTTTGCAGCATATTTTTCAGCCCACTGGGGCTGCAATTTGAATTGTAGTTGCCTATGTGGGATACATCTCCCAATGCACAATACTTATCTAACACTGTACTACAGGGTCAACCTCAGAAGCTTTTTAATTAGATATAATCCCATTTGTATATTTTTACTTTTTTTCCCTGTGTTTTTGGTGTTATATTCATAAAAGTATTGCAAAGACCAATGTCATCAAGAATATCCTCTATTTTTGGGAACCAGCAGTTAGTGTAATGGCTATGTCGCTGGACTCCCACGTAGTCGACCGCAGTTCACGTCCCAGACCTGGTGGCTTAGAACTCACGCCGGGTGCGTGTGCATGCATGCCCAAGATCCTGAGAGGAGAATGGAGGAGAAGGGATTGCGGCGTGACCATGCCCCCTGGGGGGTGATTTCTCGCTTTCTGTCTCTATGTCTCTCTCTGTCTGTCTGGCGAGCGCACATGCCCTATAGTGAAAATCTCTCCAAAAAAAAAAAAAAAAGAATATCCTCTATTTTTGTGTGAATTTTATGTTTTAGCTTTAATCTACTTCAATTGATTTTTATGTGTATAGTGTAACATAAGTTCTCTCTTTTACATATGAATTCCAGTTTTCCTTAACAAAATTTGGCTTTGTAATAAATTTTAAAATCAGAATTTCTTTTACATATGAATTCCTTAACACAATTTGGCTTTGTAATAAATTTTAAAATCAGAAAATGTGATGTCTATAACTGTAATCTTTTTTTGTTAAGATTGATTTGGTTTTTCAAATTCTTTCATGTTTGCATATAAATTTAAGAATTCTATATTTGTAAAAAATAATTGTCATTGGGATTTAATAGGATATTATGAATATTTGAACAATACTAAGTTTTCCAATCCATGCATATTGGATATTTTTCCATTTGTTTGACTCAAACAAAGGCACCACATATCCTTAGTTATTTTTTTGGTGGGGGGTGCGATTTTAAATGGGATTTTTAATTTTAGTTTTCTTATCAGATAGTTCTTTGGTAGGATATGGAAATGCAACTAATTTTTGTGTGTTGATTTTATATTCTGCAATTTTACTGAATTTGTTTATTATTTTTAACAGCAATTTTGGTAGGGTCTTTATTGATTTCTACATATATAAGGTCATGTCATGTACACCAGGAACAATTTTACTTTTTCTTCCTTATTCGAGTGGCTTAATCTTTTGCCTACCCGCTCTACGACTTTTAGCACTGTGTTTAATAGGAGTGATAAGAATGGATATTCCTGTCTTACTCCTGACCTTAGAGAAAAAGCTTTCCGTTTTTTTTTGCTGTTAAGTATGTTCACTGTGAGCTTTTTTACATGAGGCTTTTATTAGGTTGAGGTAATTTTCTTCTCTTCCTAATCTACTGAGAGTTTTAATAATGAATGGTATTGAATTTTGCCAAATATTTTGTCTGCACCTATTGAGATGATCAGGTGATTCTTACTCTTTATTCTATGAATGAGGTCTGTCACATTAATTGACTTTTGATGTTGAACCATCTTGGCATCACAGGGATAGATCCCACTTGTTAATGCTTTATCATTTTCTTACTGCACTGTTGGACTCGGTTTTCTATTACCTGGTTGATTTTTTTTTTTTCACCTGTATAAAGGATATTGGCTTTTGTTTTCTTTTCTTGTGATGCCTTTTGTTCAGCATTGGTATAAGGGCAATGCTGCCCTCATAAAATGTTTGGGAGTGTTCCTTGAAGTGTAGTTAGGTCATTTATTTACGATCTTTCTTTCTTTTTTTTTTTTTAGTGTAGCATTTATTACTATAAACTGTCGGCCTGGTGCTGTTTCTACTTCTCCCCAGTACTTTTGGAATGTTGTATTTCCCTGTACATGTGAAGAGAGGAAGCATTCTATAGTTCTGTCATTAGGTCTCAGTATTTTGGTGAGTCTGTGTCCCTGGACTGTGAACTTTTCAGGGCTTTTTAGTATTCCCCTCCCTTGGGTGAAACAATGGCTAGAAGGATCTGCAATTGAGGTATTTCCCTTTCACTAAGTAACTTACTCTGAAAACACCCACCAGGTTAGGCTGTGGTAAGACACCAGATCATCGGAAAAGTCATAATGTATTTTTGCACAGAAAAATATGTCATGAAGTTTCTGACAACCCAATTGTTGCTCTTTCTTGCAGGCCTTTTTTTTTTTTTTAAGAACAGAATATTCTGATGTGTTTCAAAATGTTTACTTTTCCCTGTCTTCTTATTGGAAGCCTTATGTAATTTTTAACAAATATTCACTTTGGTAACTGATGAGGGATCTTGGTAAAATTCACTGCACTGTGTGTGGGGATACCTGTAACTGGGTGGTCTGAGAGTTTTCAACTCTCAGACTTTTCTTACTGAACCTCCAGCAATTCATCAATTACGGTTAAAATTTTTATGTAGAAGTACTTGTTCCCATGGAGGTTTCTGCTGTGGTTCCCATGAAATTTCTATTCATGAGTTTCAGTTCTAGTAGCTTGTGATTCTCTGTATCTACTTTTCTCTTCAATTTCTGGGGCAGTGGTTTGCTCTGTGACCTTAATTCTCTGATGACCTAAGAGCTTCTGATTGTTTACTTTGCTCAGTTTTTAACTAGTTAGCATAAAATGGTGATTTCCAAGTTCTTTACATGCAGAACCAGAAGCCAGAGGCTGAAACACATTTTTCCCCATAATAGATCATGAGCATATTTCTCTCAATGTCTTTTTGTTTATTATTATTTCCAAAAAGCTAGCAAGAATTTCATCAATATTCATCTAACTTTTCTCCTGTGCTCGAACATTTTGTTATTAATATTTTCTTGAAAAAAAAGGCTTCTTGTAATAAGCCATGTGATGGGAATGTTCTCATCTTGATCTCTGAGCATTTGTTCATTTTCCCTCTATAAATACATCTAGGTGAAAGGGGACACATGCTATTGTTTACTCACTGTCTAGGAACTCCAGCAGTGCATGAGTGTCTTCATTGTCCCACCCTCCTTTAACATAAAATATTAATATTTTTAATCTTTAAAATTGAGAAGAAAATACATTTGATTTATTACTATACTCATGTCTTCTGACTCCAGAGATTTCTCTAGTGTCATGTATTTAGATAATATAATACTTGGTGATTTATTATGAATTAATTTTTTTTTTTTAATTTGCTAAAGTGTGTGTGCACTCACCAGAGGAGGGTGGGAGAGAAGGCGAGAAACTCCTGGGGCATAGTCAAGCTGCAATCCTTTTCCCTCCACTTCTCCATCTTTTGAGATTTGGGACACCGACATACTCATATCTGACATTTTTTTTAAGTATTATTTTATTTAACTTTTTAAAAATTTTTGACCAGAGATGGACAGAGCGAGAGTGAGACACCGACAGACTCATATCTGACATATTTTTTTAAGTATTATTTTATTTAACTTTTTAAAAATTTTTGACCAGAGATGGACAGAGCGAGAGTGAGAGAGAGAGAGAAAGTGAGAAAGTAAACCACCAAATCTAGGATTCACCCATGTAGTTGGCCATATGGGATCCAGTCACTCTAACCACCATGCCACTAACTTGCCCTGAATTAATTTTTTAGAGCCAAAAGAAATAAGAAAATTGTTTTAGGACTTTATTGAAAACAGTTTTTTAACCAAAGAAAGCTTGTATTTACTACTGATTAAAAAGCCACTTTCAAAATTCTGTAATCCTAAATACCTATTTTCTGAAACTCATGTGGACTCTATTCTCCTGAAACATTTTAAAAGACAGGAATTTCTATGTTATGTCCTTATCAGTGGTGAAGAAAATAAAGGGAATCAATGGGAAAATGAAAAAGCAAAACATTTAAGGGACACAAAAAATTTAAAATCATTGGTTGATGATAATGTGTATGATAATATCTTTAACTGGACTAATACACAGTGTATTCATGCTGGGAAAATTCATTTTACAAGCTGTAATGATATAAGTGGTTGAATGTATAAAAATAAATAAATAAACAAACTATAGAAGAAAAAATAGAAGAAAATATAATCCCACAGAGATAGTTTAGACATAATGATATTCTAAGTCCTGTTTTGGTTATACTCACAGAATTAAATTCTTTCCATTTCTATTTTTACTTTACCTTTGGTCAAAAAAGGGAGGAAAAGCCATTAATCGCATAGTAGCTTTAGGGCCACATTTCAATACCACTTTAGCTAAATTTAGCTGCATTCCTTCCTCTTTAAAATGTTTGTTTATTGCAGCTAAAAAGTAGCTATAAAATGCTAATGGGTATACTATGAAATATAGACACACGATAATTAGTTTCTCTAGACTTCATAATGGACACAAAAGGCACACAGATAAAATCTATTTTAAGAAATATTCAAACATGACAAAATTTTAAACCCTTTGTCTCTTGCATTTTCAAATTTTCTATTTCAAAGAAACCTTACACAAAAGATAATAAGAGGACTCTTAAGCCTGTAGTAATTAAATTTACTCATTACTTTATTAAAAGGCCATTTTCTTCAGTCAGTATATGAATAATGGCATGAGTGAATATATTATATAAAAGAAAATAATTCAAATTAGAAATTTGTTGTCTATAGTTTTTAAAATTGAAAGTAAGATGTATCATTTCATTAATTTTCATAGCTCTGCAAAAAAATTATGCCATTAAAAAAATTATAGTGTGCTGGGGACCAGCCTGGGCGTGGGTGGGTTATCTTGACGAAGGCGGCGAAGGTGAACAGAAGACAGAGGCCTCGGTGCCTTTTCATGCACGTCCTATGCCGGACACCCCTCAAAGATCGCTCTCTGAGGAGTGACAACTGCTAGGAATTATCGTGCCTTTTTATTGAAAATGTGTTACAAGTAAATGGGAGAGGGGCTAGTGTTTCAATTAATAGCTCATAAAGTTTTTAACAATAAAGAACATAGATTCTATTCAGGGTTGGGTTAAGGGTGGGTCTAATGCAATTCAGGGTTAGATTAAGGGTAGGTCTAGTGCAGTTCCTATTCAGGGGTGGATTAAAGGTGGGTCTCCATGGAATGCAGTTTTGGGAAAGCGGTTCTGGAAAGCAGAGATTATTATCAGCTGATGCGGCATAGCAGCCATCTTGTGATTACTGGGAATGGTGCTGAGAAAAGAAAATCTCAAGAATAGATATTCGTTTTTATGGATTTTAATAAAGAATGATACTTATACAGTTTTGTAGGGATCTATAACCTAATTTAAGGAATCCTAATATATTTATCTATTTCACTTGGAGAGGGCGGAGGTGTCCTGGGCCAGTTTTGGCCTAATCCTATTTACATAAAGAAAGGATTAAGTTTACCTTAAATGTATTTTGAAGGGCCTTCTAAAGGTCAAGATTACTTCTGCCTAGAAAGAACTTCAGCCCACCCTCTATTGTGACCATGGAGGTAAAGCATTGTAATTAATAGTAAGTGATCAGAGCAAAGTGGAGCGGTCGGTCGGGGGACTTCCTGAAAGATTTTATCGTACACTCAGGATGTATAGGAGAGCTATGCAATTCTTTTATAGTAGTAAATTGGGGAGTCAGAGGGGGGTCCGCTTCCCAGTAAGGCTGCTGCCAGTTTCTGGAGCAAATAGCAAACAGCCTTGCTGACATGCTAAGTGACCCAAGCTTTGTTCCAAGGTCTGGGGGGCGCACAACAGTGGTCTTGCCATCATGTTGATCCGACCGGAAGCGGAGCTCAAAGGTCGGGGGGCTCAGAGAGATCCTGGGACCTCGCCGGGTCGGACTCCTCCAATAGTGCTTTCTTAAAACAATATGAAAATGTCCTGTACTTTCTGGTTGAGTTTTCTATGCCTCTATATGTGCACCTTCATGAATGTAAACTGTCAACATGCTATGAAAGAGGAACATCGCAGTGTGAGCGAATAAACTAAGGGGATTAACATACTTTGGGTGCCCTAAAACCTGATCCTGAGGTAAGAAATTTGATGCACTTATGTTGCTTGGAAATTTATGGTAGGGACATAGCAAGATAACAGGGAAAATGATCTAGGGAAGGAGAAAACTTCATAAAGAGCTCTTTAGTGAGTGAGGTATCCATGTGGACAACTAGAGTTTATTCCTGCTAGAGACCCTTTGAAGGATTAAAGGACTAGGTCTTGGACTAATAGAATATATTGCTTAAACACATGGATGCCCACCAGCTGCTCGGGTTTGCCTCCCTGTGCTCTATTTTAGCAACTTATCTAACTTCCTGTAGCAAGATTCCTTTTGGAACTTGTGGTAGAATTTCCCCACCAAGTTGAATTATGTATTCACTGATTCTTTTTTCTTATTGGTTAGGATTTGTCTCTGAGGTATTGAACTCTAGGCAAGTTCAGGTTGGCTAACTTACAGCCTAAAAAGCCCCAGTGGTACCCAAGCGCACAGCAGACAAGCAACCACCACAGGCACGTGAGGTGGGAAGAGATCAGTGTGCACAAAAAGCTGCAGGTTAACTCAGAGGAGAACAATTTGCAATTGACTAATATACGCTACAGGGAATTTTATCCAGTCAGAAAGGCCAGGTAAGGATTCCCCAAAAGAGAAACAGTAAAGTAATAAGGATTTTTTTTTTATATATACTAAGAGCAATGGAAACTGTTAAAATGTTTTAATCCATAGATTGCAATAAAAAGATATGTATCTTGAAAATTTTATCTGGCTGCAGATCAGAAATCCAATGTGCTAAGATCAAGGGCCAGTGAAGGTATACTCCATAAAAGATGAGTGTTATTTCCAGGTTAGAGATGACTAGGTCTTGGACTAATAGAGGATAGCATTTCAGCACACAGACACACACCAAGCTGCTTAGGTTCGTACCTCTCTGTATTCCTTTTTAGCACTTACACATAATCTTTGTGTCAAGCTTCTTTATCTATAAAATGAGAACAAAAACAAAGTCTATCGCACACAGAAGTGGAGAGAATTAAATAATAAACATTAAAAGCTCTAATAATAGTGTTTTCACACAGTAAAGTACTCTATTAATTTTAGATATTTCTTTTTTTTTAGAGATTTTTGCTACAGTGTAAGTGTGCTTGCCAGAGAGACAGAGACAGAGACAGAGAGACAGAAAGCAAGAAATCATTCCCCAGAAGGGATGACCACGCCACATTCCCTCCTCCTCTATTCTCCTCTCATAATCTTGGGCATGCATGCACATGCGCACAGAATGAGTTTTAAGCCACTGGGTCCAGGACTCATACCATAGTTGATTATATGGGAGACCAGTGATTTAACCATTATGCCACCTGCTGGTCACTAAATATATATACTTTTAAAGTTTATTAATTTATTTCCTATGAGTGAGAAAGAGAGAGGGGACACTCCTAACAGGGTCTTGATGTCACAATCACCCCCGGCTTAAATTAGGCCTGGATCAGGGGCATGTACGTATTTAAGGAGGTCTCTAGGTCTCTGTATGTTAACCATAAACCATCTTATGTAGGTCCGACTCAATGAATGTCACATTTTAACACTGCACAACCATCCAGCCCTGAGCTATTACTTTAAAATAGAGTTGGAGATACAAATGAAAAACAAGGACATATATAGGAAGAGCAGCTTGGGGATACCTGATAGATTTGATTTTAGGCAAAAGGAGACAGTTTCAGAAAAAATTTCGAGGCTGTGCCTTGAATAACAGGATAACAAGTAGTGTTAGTCACTGAGGCAGCTAAACAGAAAGAAAACAAGGTCTGAGAGGAAAAGATCAAGTGTTTGGAGTATGCTGGATGGGAATTGAGTTTGAGCTAGCCAAGAGGAGGTGCTAAGTATGCCATTGCATATAGAGGTTTGGAGCTCAGCTGAGAGATTCTGGCTAGAAATACAAAACTGAGTCATTTACACAGAAGTGGGAAATGAAATAGAAGGTGTGGATGGACAGTACAGAGAGTGCAACAGAAAGTTGCATGTAAGAAAGGAATGCCAATAGCACACGGACCTAGGTTTAGGTAAAACTGTGAAGTTAAAAAAAAATTGGACTTTCTACCTAACTTCTCCATTTTTATCATATGTCTTCTCTTTATATTGACAGCACTTAGACATTTTTCAGTGAATTTGTATTATTTGTGTTGCCCATTTGTTTACTGAACAAGAAATTAATGAGCAACCGCTGTGTACCCGGGGCTATTTCATATGCTAGGTATACAGCAGTACACAAGACAAGTGCAGTCTTTACGCTCATGAGGCTGGACAAGTACCAGTAAAGAAAAAGCTAAGCAGAGAGTTAAAATAAGGTGATGTGATAGAATGAGACTGAATAACTACATTAGCTTTTGTAGTCATGAAAAGTCTCATTGAAGAGATAATATTTAAGCTATAATTTTGAGAGTAAAAATAGAAGCTGCTATTTGGTTTTGACATGGAAAGTTATTCCGTATAAAACTTATTCATTTTCAGAAACAAGCCTGTGAGTTCAATTTGCAGAGGGAAGCACTGTGTAGCTATAGTAGTTGAAGAGTGTTGGAAATAAATTTAAACAGGTAACTAGAGACCAGATCATGTAAAGCTTTGTAAACCAGGGGAAGAAGTGTGATAATGAGCATACACAATAGTAAGTCACTGGAAAGTTTTAAACAAAAGAGTGGCATGTTTGGGTCATTAGAAAGTTTTAAACAGAAGAATTTTGTTCAAAACTTCCAATGACTTACTATTATATATACTTATCATCACATTTCTTCCTCTGACTAATGAAACTTTGTAGCTGTGGTTTACAAAACTAAATATCGTAGCTGCTATATGAGCAAGAATTTATAACAAAGATGGTACAGAGCAGGGAGCTCAACTAGTAGGCAAGTGCCATTACTCAGATGGATGGAATGGTAACTTGTACAAGATCAGGCATATGTAGTGCAAAAAGTGAGAACCAAACATATGCACTGATGAATTTAATATTGGAAAAAATAGACCCAAACTCTTAGATTGGGTCTTCCATAGTTTGGTGTTACCATAGACTATATGTAGAATATTTAGGGAAGAGCTGATTTAGGACTGGGAATCAAGTGTTCTAGTAATTTGCTATTATTATTATTATTCTAATTGCTAATTTTGCCAATGGGCAAGTGCACTTGATTATTCCTGTTGCTAATTTTGCCAATGGGCAAGTGCACTTGCCAGAGAATGACAAAAAAGAGAGAGGGGGGGAGTGAGAAAGCACTCCACCAACCATGGGGAATAGTCATGCTACAATCCCTTCTCAATCTTTCCTTCCTTTAGAGATTTAGGGCATGCACACTGCCATGGTTGGCCATGTAGGATCCAGCCACCTTAAACACCATGCCACAGGCTGGTTCCTAGCAAATCACTAGGAACTTACATGGAGAATATGACTTTGTTTAGTCTTTGAGAAAAGTGAGGACTGTAGGTACTAATTTTGGTGCCATGGCATAAAGATGACACTTAAAATGATGAGAAAGGATGAGGTCATCTGAAAAGGAGAGGGTATGGATTTAGAAAAGAAAATAATAAGGGGGCAGAGGAGGAGGATCCTGGGAAGAACATGGAAAGGAGCTGCTAATGCCATTAAAGGAAATGGAGAGGCTGTGGTAGTATATGATCCAGGAGCAGAAATGTTCTTAAAATGAACAAAGTAGTCATCGGCGCCAAATATTACTGGGTAAATAAGGTAATATAAAGGGGAACAAAAGAGCATTGCATTACCTTCTGATTAAATCATAAACCTTTAGTAGTCTCAGACATGTAACATTCACAAACTTTTCTCCATTGGTATGGTATTTTCTTATGGTGTCTTTCTTGGGTTTTCATCATGATAGCCTGACAGAGTTCTAGGAAGTATAGTCCATAAATGTTCTCATATACATGAGAAAATTTCATGCATGTGAAAATTTCTGGTGATTCCACTTTTCATATGCTTATGTCATATTCCAGACATTTGGTGACATAGCTTGTTTTGAATTTAACCTGCTTTGTTTAAACTGCAATTATTTCAGTTTGACCAGTTATATAATTCACTAAATCAAGCTATGCAGCATGAAATGGAACAATAAAAGAGGAATATCCTTTTATTTCTCAACCAGTATTATTCTTTGTTCTGACCTCTAGACAACTTTCTGTATGAAATAACTTTCACTGAATAACTTTTAACAAGTAGACTTCCCAAATTTTTCAATTGCCATTTTAGCTTTTGAATTTAATACTACCTCAAGGGTTTTACCTGAGATTCAACTTTGCTACTACTGTGAAAGATTTCTTTAGCTTTCAGGACTTCTCATAATCCTTTGTCAATCATACTATTCTTAAGAGAAAGAGGTAAAATTGTTGGTGAGGTATAATGTGTTTGTAGCTATAGAGAATGATCCCTTTCTAATTCAAAACATTTTTGCATTTCATAGAGATTAACAAAAGTTCATTCAAAAATATTGTATGAAATATAGAAAGACAAAATTAGAGAATTTATGACCACCTGTCGTCTTATGGAGACTCTAAAAAGTCCTCTGGATTTCTTTACACACAAAACAAAGGTTATTAGGGTCCCACCATTTCCAAGCTGAATTGTGACTGAGATGGTTCATCAATGAATTGTATTTCATTTGAATTTTTTCATGTATAAAATATTTTCTATCATCACTTGCAACAAATATTGAAATAAAAAAGTCATGCTTTGGCTGGAAAATGTTCTTTTTTATAGGTGTTATGTTGCTGTAGTTCATTAGTCCTGGAAGCCAAGTACCAGTCTTTGGTTACTCATCTTATATCAAATGAAGAATATGATCCAATCATTCTGGTAAGGTTCAATGCTTAGTTCTTCAAAAGAATTAAAATGCAATACTTTCTTGATTTGAATTTTAAGTATTTCTTATTTCAATTATGACATATAAAGAACTTGGAAATAGTTAACCCCCATACTAACAAGTGAAAACTGACAAAAACCAACAACATTTTCTTAGATCTAATGGAAAACAGAAACGATAATGTGAATTGCTACCCCTAAATCTGAAGAAACATGTTTAGAGATACACAGACCTGAGATAAAAACTGTTAAGAGTCGAAAACTAGTAAAAACTCCAAAATGGCCTTTTTGATATATTGTGGTATGCTGAGTATGAAAATTTCTGGTGGCTCAACCTTAGAGGAGTTCAAAACATTTATGGCTTATACCTCCTAGAACTCTGTCAGACTGTCATGGTAAAAGTCCAAAAAAGATACCATGAGAAAACACCATATCAATGTAGAAAAATTTGTGAATGTTACATGCATAAGACTACTAAAAGCTTATGATGTAATCAGAAAATAATGGAATGCTCCCCTTTCGACATACATTGCCATCAAACAATAAAAGTGCAAATTTATCATTTTGGATTGTAGTTGAAAAAGCTGCACAAACTCTGTCTGAGGCAGAGTATTTAGGAAAGCCCAGCATCTAGCAGGGAGAAAACAAGGACAATAAAGAAATGTGAATTCTCTGGCACCTATAATTACAGAAAACATGTAACCCAGCTCAACTCCTAGGCAAACTAACCTCTACCATCACAACTTGTCTGGCTTTCAACCAAAAATTACAAGACACATTAAAAGGCAATTTGAAGAAATGAAATAACCATGCTTATGAAATAACCAGGCTTAGAGATGACACAGATGTTGGAATTGTAGGACAGGAAATTTAAATATGTATGTAAAAGGTAGAAAAGATGCAAGAAAATATTGTGAAACAGTTTCACCACTGGTTATTCCTTGTCTGAGTCCTGTAAGACTGAACATACTCATGTATAACAAGTTCCATAAAATATATTTATTACTTACAAATAGGCAGCAGGTGACAACAGAAGTCTAGGAGTCATCATAAGCCAGTTCTACAAGACTCAGAAAAACTGTCCAAAATTAATGAAATCTCAACTGCGACATGTCCCACTAATAGTGTAGCTGAGTGATCCCAGAAAGTAGCCTCTTCTGGATTCATACACATGGACAACTTGAGCCTCTGGGCTAAAGCACTGAAGTCCATCCTATTTCAGAGGAGAGGGAAACCTGGAGCAGAGCTTGTGCTATTCTGGTCAGAACTTCCCTATCTCAGAATGTTACATTTCCAACACAAAATATAATTATTCTTGAGAACTTTTAAATAATAAAGGGAGGAGAATTTGTTGGTCTAAGGCCACCCAGAATTGTCCTTCAGAGATCATTAACATCAGTAGAGAAATGGAAATGATACGAAAGAATCAAAACAAAGTGTTTAAAGTAAAAGACGCTATAACAGAAATAAATAATGTATTCAATGGCTCTTTAGTAGATTCTTCATGGCTGGGAAAAGAACTTGTAAGATTTAAGATAAGTTGCTCTCTATGCGGAAGAAGCGGACTCAGGTGGCGGTGACCTTCGGCGGCCCGCTCTGCTCCTGACTCACCGCTGTTCGCTCTCGCCGAGGAACAAGTCAGTCAGGAAGCCGCGCCGCAGCCATGGCTTTTACAGATACTGGAAAA
>NW_006159915.1:2013092-2080859 GCF_000334495.1 Tupaia belangeri chinensis
ACCGCTCTTTGGGGAAGAAGAGGAAGCAGGTGGTGCCAGGCTTCAGCGGCCCGCTCTGCTCCTGACTCACCGCTGTTTGCTCTCGCCAAAAAACAAGTTGGTCAGGAAGCCGCACCGCAGCCATGGCTTTTAAAGATACTGGAGAAACACCTGTGGAGCCAGAGGTGGCCATTCACCGAATTAGAATTACTTTAACCAGCCGCAACGTAAAGTCCCTGGAGAAAGTGTGTGCTGACTTAATCAGAGGTGCAAAGAAAAGAATTTCAAGGTGAAAGGACCAGTTCAGATGCCTACCAAGACTTTGAGAATCACTACAAGAAAAACACCTTGTGGTGAAGGTTCTAAGACTTAGGATCATTTTCAGATGAGAATTCACAAGCGACTCATTGATTTGCACAGTCCTTCTGAGATTGTTAAACAGATTACTTCCATCAGTATCGAACCAGGAGTTGAGGTTGAAGTCACCATTGCAGATGCCTAAGTCAACTATTTTAATAAATTGATTATCATCTGTTAAAAAAAAAAAGATTTAAGATAAGTTAATAGCTGTGAATGCAAGGTGGAATTCCATCCATTATTGATGTAACAGATAATAATCAATACATACAACATTGAAAATTTCCAAAGAGAGTAATCCTCCAAGTCTTCCCCACAGTGCAGGAACCAGCAGCAGTAAGAATGACTTAGCTCAAAGGGAGCACGTGTCAGACATCTCACTGTATTATGCCTTCCCAGAAGTGTCTCAAACCACCCCTGTTCCCTGGTTATCCTCCATCACTAAGCCCCAGGTATTCCCCACAGTGCAGGAACCAGTGGCAGTGAAAGAGAGCAAATGAACTCAAAGGGACTGCATCTCAGACTTTTTACTGCATTCTTCCCACCCAGGTGTGTCCAAGACTAACCCCCTTTCAAAATTCTCTGCCATTAAGTCCCTGAGTCTTGCCACAGCACAGGAACCAGCAGGAGTGAGAAAGATGGAATGATCACAAAAGGACCACATCTCAGACTTCTTGCTGCTGCATTTTGCCTGCCCAGGTGTATTTTGAGATTTCCTAGTTTACTGACTTCTACTTCCTCCTCCAGTTGAATCTCTTTAGCTCAACCCAAGATGCACCTGATCCTGCGAGAATGGGCAAGGAACGAATACCTAAAACTGGCTACATAACCCTTCTCTGATTGGAAGACAAGGTCCTCTCCCAAGAACATGCCTGAGAAATAGAACTATTCTATTCCCTTGACACTGCAGAATCAACTCCAGAAAGGTAGGAAGATGTGTATAATTCATCGGATAACCAGAAACCAGTACACAGGCAGAAGAAATATGAGAAAATAAGGAAATAGCTCTCCCTTAGGGGAACAGAACAATTCTTTCTCAATCATAGGCAGCACAAAAGAATTCACAGAAATGTCAGAAAAAGAATTCAGAATATTCATAGCAATGAAACTGAGCAAGATGAAAGAGAAAACAGGGAATGAACTCCAGGAGCTGAGGAAGCCTTTCTGCAATTAAGACGAGTAAATAGACACCATAAAAAATCAAGCAGAGACACCAGCAGATGGCATAACCTTTATGTCATTGGACTTCCATGGAGTCAACCATAGTTCGAGTCCCAGACCTGTCAGCTTAAAACACACCAGGAGTGTGTGTGTGTGCATGCCCAAAATCCCAAGAGGAGAAGGGAGAAGGGATTTCAGTGTGGCCATAACGCTCTTTGAGGTGATTTCTTGCTTTCTGTCTCTCTGTTTCCTCTCTGTCTCTCTGGTGAGTGCACTTATCCTATAACAAAAATCACTCTAAAAAAAAAACAAAAACAAAAACAAAACAGAACTTCTAGAGATGAAGACTGTAATAAAATAAATCAAAGCCGTTGAAAGTATTAATATCAGATTAGACCACACAGAATCCTGATCTAGAAGACAAAACCTCTGACTCAGATAAAACCACCAAAAAGAATGAAAAACTAAGAAAAAATAATGAGGACAATGTATGAAAATATCTAGATAGTATTCAATGCCCAAATATCTGAATAATAGGTATAGGTATACCAGAAGGTGACAAATCTGACAAAGGCATACTTGGAGAAAACTTTCCAAACCTAGAAAAACATTGAGACATCCAGACCCAAGAAACACTAAGGACCCCAAATCAACATAAGAAGTTCTCCATGGTACATCACAGCCAAATTGGTGAAAATCAAAGACAAGATTTTAAAAATGGCAAGAGAGAAATATGAAATTACTACAAAGGTTATCCTACTAAGCTAACATCAATCTCTCAATCAAAACAACACAGGCAAGGGAAGAGTAGGAAGACATATTCAAAATACTAAAAGAAAAACAATTTCAACCAAGAATACTATACCTAGAAAAATTGTCCTTCTAATGGGAAGAAGAAATAAAATCATTCTCAAACTGAAGTAACTTTTTTGAGAGGTTTTTGCTAGAGGGTACGTGTGCTCACCAGAAAGTGAGAGACAGAGAGACAGAAAGCGAGAAATCACCCGCCTCAGGGGAGATGGTCATGCTGCAATCCCTTCTCCATTCTTCTCTCAGGATCTTGGGCATACACACACATACACACACACGCTCAGCTTGAGTTTAAGCCACTGGATCCAGGACTCAAACCACTGTTGACTACATGGCAGTCCAGCGACATAGTCATTACGCCAACTGCTGGTCCTGTCAAACTGAAGTAATTTACCAACACTAGACAACCTCTTCAAAAAACACTGAAAGGAGTACCGTATCAGGAAAGTTAAAGAAAGAGAAATCAGAGAACAAAAACAACCAAGAAAGTGGCTAATAAAATGGCATGAATAAATATGTAAATAGTGATAATAATGTTGAATGTTAATAGATTAAATTTTTCAATCGAAAGATAGATTGGCTTAATGGATTAAAAAATAAAATCCATAGGAGCCTTCTATACACTGCCTACAAGAAATGCAATTCACAGATAAAGTCATACATAGACTGAAAGAGAAGGACTAAAAAAAGATATTCCATACAAATAGAAATTAAAAAGAGAGAGAGAGAAAAAAAGACTGTAGTTCTGATACTGATTTCAGACAAAATAGACTTTAAGACAAAAATTATAAAAAGAAAGAAGGACATTTTATAGTATTAAAAGGATTAATTCACCAAACAATCTAACACTTATAAATATGTATGCACCCAATACTGGAGCAACAAAATACCTGAAAGAAAGATCGTTAGATCTAAAGGGAGAGAGAGACTGTAACATGATAAGCATTGAGGATCTCAACACCCCACTGTCCCCTTCCTACAGATCATCTACATAAAAAAATACACAAAGAGATACAGGATCTAAACGATGCCATAAATCAAAAGGACTTGACAGACATTTGTAGGATGCATTTTTCTCACCCTCACATAAAACATTTCTGAAGACTGAGACAAAACAAGCCTTCACAATTTCACAGGTATAGAAACTATTATATCCAGCATCTTCTTCAACCACAATGGAATTAAACTTGAAATGAACTGCAGAAAAAAAATATCAAAAATACACAAACACATAGAAACTAAACAACCTATCCTGAATGATTTCCCAGCCACTAAAGAAATTAAGACAAATCAAAAGATTCATTGAAACCAGTGATAACAAGTACAAGAATTTTATAATCTATGAGACACAGTGAAAGCAGCCATAAGGCGGAAGTTCATAGCAAATAATGCTCATTAAAAAATTAAAAGGTGGCAAATCAACAACCTAACAACACATCTCAGGAAACTAGAAAACAACAACAAAACAAAACAATAAAATACCAGGAGAAAAGAAATAATAAAGAGTAGAACATAAATAAATGAAATAGAGAATATATAAACTATACAGAAAATAAATGAAACCAAAAGCTAGTCCTTGGAAAAGAAAACAATATTAACACACCATTAGCTAATTAAGAACAGAGAAAGGAACCAGATAGATCTAATCAGCAATGATGCAGGAAATATTACAACAGACATAACAGAAATATAAAAGATCATCAGCATATTATGAGTGACTATACACCAAAAAAAAAAAAAAAGGCAAGAAAATCTAGATGAGATGAACAGATTTCTGGACACTTATAGCATACCTATATTGAATCAAGAAGACAAAGAAAGCCTGAATACACCAATAACAAGCAATGAGATTTAGTTAGAAATAAATAGCCTCTCAAAAAAGAAAAGCTCAGGTCCCAATGACTTCACTTCAGAATTCTGCAAAACTTTTAAAAAAGAGCTAACCCCTATTTTACTCAAACTATTTTTAAAGATCCAAAACAAAGGAACTCTACCAAATTTATTTTATGAAGCCTTCATCACCCTGATCCCCAAAACAGACAAAGACAAAAAGAAAGAAAACTGCAGACTAATATCTCTGATGATATTTTATGGATACAAAAATTCTCAACAAGGTTATGTACAATGTCACATTAAGAAAGATAATACACCATGATGAAATAGGCTTTATCCTAGGGATGCAAGGGTAGTTCAATGTATACAAAACAATAAATGCAAAACATCACATTAACAGAAGGAAAGATAAAAACCATGTGATCATATCAATTGATGTAGAAAAAGCATTTAATAAAATGCTACATGAAGGGATCCTTCATGATTAAGACTCTCAAACAAAAGGAAAATTTCTCAACACAATAAAACCCATATATGACAAACTCATAGTTAACATCATACTAAAATGAACATCATACTGGAACAAGATAAGGCTGCCCACTTTCTTCCCTTCTTGTCAATAGAGTACTAGAAGTCCTAGCCAATGCAATCAGATGAAAGAATAAAATAAAAAGCATTCAAATAGAGAAGGAGAAGTAAAATTATCCCCATTTGCATGATATGATTATATGCATATAAACCCCAAAAGAATCCATAGAAAAACTCCTAGAAGTGATAAATGACTACAGTAAAATACAGGATACGAAATTGACATACAAAAGTCTATTGCATTTCTATACACCAACAATGAGCAAACTGAGGTAGAATTGACGAAGGTAATTCCATTTACAAAAGCCACAAAAAAATATAAAACACCTGGGAATAAATCTACCAAATAAATCAAAGATCTCTACAAGGAAAACTATGAAAAACTAAAAGAAGAAATTTAAAATGACACCAGAAAATGGAAAGATATCCCATGTTCCCAGATTAGAAGAATTAGCATAATCTAAATGTCAATTCTATCCAAGTTAATCTACAAATTTAATGCAATACTGATCAAAGTACCAGAGATATTCTTCACAGAATCAGAAAAAAAAACAATCAAATCTGTCTGGAATCATAAATGACCCTGTATTGCCACAGCAATACTATGCAAAAAGAATAAAGGAGGAAGCATCTCACTCCTTGACCCCAAAATACATTATAAAGCTTTGATAGTCAAAACAGCAAAGTACTGGCACAAAAAGAAAAAAGGAAAACCAGGCATGTAGACCAATGGAGCAAATTAGAGACCCCATAAATAAACCCTAAAACATATAGCCTACTGATTTTTCACAAAAGGCACAGAACAAATCCAGTGGGAAAAAGAAAATATCTTCAGCATATGACGCTGGAAAAAGTGAATATCCACTTGCAGAAAAATACAACTATACTCCTATCTTTTACTATTAACCGAAATCAACTCAAAATGAGTCAAAGATCTAAACATAAAACCTCAGACAATAAAACTACTGATGGAAAACACAGGAAAAACTCCTGGAGACACCAGATTAATCAAAGACTTCTTAAATAAGATCTCCAAAACTCAGGCAATAATCCCCAAAATATGCAAGTGGGATTATATCAGTTTAAAAAGCTTTTGTATAGCAAAAGAAACAATAACTAGAGTGAAGAAACGACCCTCAGAATGGAAGAATATATTTGCAAACTCTCTCTCAGATAAGGGACTAATAAGCAAAATGTACAGGGGATTCAAGCAGCTTACCAGAAAAAAAAAAATCAACCCAATTAAAAGATGGGCAAATGAGCTAAACAGACAATTCCAAGGAAGACATACAAACAGCCAAAAAGCTCATGAAAAAATCCTCCACATCCCTTATCATAAGGGATATGCAAACCGAACCCCAGTGAGATATCACCTAACTCTAGTCAGAATGGCTAAGATTTTAAAAATAAAGAATGGTGGGACCAGCAAGATAGCATAAGGGTTACGTCTCTGGAGTACCATGTAGTCAACTGTGGTTCGAGTCCCGGACCGGTGGCTTAAACTCACATTGGGCACATGTGCGTGTGTGCCCAGAATCCCAGGAGAAGAATGGAGGAGAAGGGATTGCTGTGTGGCCATCTAACTAGTGCATGATTTCTTGCTTTCTCTCTGTCTCTGTCTTTTTGGTGAGCGTACATGCCCTATAGCAAAAACCTCTCCAATAAATAAATAATAAAGAATGGTAAGTGCTGACAAGATTATGGTGAAAAGGGAACTCTCCTACACTGTGGGAGGGAATGTAAATTAGTATAGCCACTGTGGAAAATAATACGGAGGTTCCTCAAAGACTTACATATAGGGGCCAGCAGGTGACATGGTGGTTAAGAGCACTGGACTCCCACATGGACAACCACAGTTCAAGTCCCAGACCTGGCAGATTCCTCACTTACTTTTTTCTCTCTCTCTCTTCCTCACTCTCTCCCTTCCTCCCTTCCTCTGTCCCTCTCTGGTCAAATTAAAATAAATAAATAAAGTTAAATAAAATAATTCTAAAAAACAAAAACAAAAACAGAAACAAAGACCTACATATAGAACTACTACACAATCCAGCAATTCTATTCCTTAGTATCTATCCAAAGGATAGAAATACACTCAGTTGGAAAAACACTCTCACATCCATGTTTATTGTAGCATTATTCACAATTCCTAAGACATGTAATATCTAAGAACAGATGAATGAATTGAAAATGTGTGGCACATTTACACTATGGAAAGTTATTCTTAAAAACAATGAGACCCAAACATTTGATAGAAAGTGAACAAATATGGAAGATTTACTGCTATACAAAGCAAGTCAGACTATGAAAGAGAGACATTGTATGTCCCCACTCAATATATTCTGAATGTCTGTACTTTATAGCATAAACTGGAAGACATAAAAACAAGGGAAGCAACTGTGAATACTAGAGACAGTATGGGAATACGGTGAGACCCAGGGGTGATGGGAGGGAAGGCATCAAGGGAAAAAAGAAGCAAAATATTTAACAGAAACAAATGAAAAAATCATCTATGATAATGTGCATGGTAATATCTTTGACTAGATTAATATACAGTGTATTTATGCTGGGAAAATTCATTTGAATGCTGTAAAGATGTACAGTGATTGGATATTTTAAAAACCAATTAAGAAAAAGAAGAAAAAACGAAACCCACAGAAATGTGATCACAAATGACACAAAGGGTCCACTGTTTTAGGTTTAATAATAACGTGTTGTGCTATGTTTTCAAAAAGTGTATTCATCACCTAAATATTCCATGTGTGGATAAATCTGTATATGTATTCAAATTGCTTTAAAATAAACTGGGAGAGGGGAATTAAAAAAGAAAGTTTTCAAGCTGAAAATGTATAGGACAAAGTTTGTGTATTCCAATTATGAATGCTAACACTTTTAATACGGTCTCCCAGTGCATGAATCTCCTGTTGTGTTTATTTCGTTCTATTTTGTCTTTAGAATTGAAAGTAGAAATAGACAAATCCATGATTAAAGTTATGGACTTTAGATTCCTTCTATCATAAGTTTACAGATCAAGCAGACAGAAAATCAGTAAGAATATTGGTGATCTGAATAGTGCTAGCAATCGACTTTTTCTTATGACATTTATAAAATAATTCATCAAACAACAATGGAGTATTCATTCACCTCAAGAAAACAGAAAATAATCACCAAAATAGATCATGTTATGGACCAAATGACATACCTGTTTAAGGAAAGAAAAATCAAGCAAAGTATGTCCTGAAACCGTAATGAAATATAAATAATAGAAAAAGAGCTGGAGACACCCCACCCTCAAATCATTGGTGTTTAAACAACACGCTTCTAAAAAACATATGGTCAAAGAAAAATATCTCAAGATAAATTTCAAACATATTTTGAATGAAAGGAAAATGAAAATATAATTTATCAAAATGTGTGGGATGTGGCAAAATTGTGCTTGGAATAAAATTTATACTATTAAGTGAATATTCTTTTAGAATAAAGATCTAAAATTATAAAGTAGGGAGCTGAATAGTGGAGCAACAGTAATATGTGATACTCTATGAGACTGAGCTACCTGGATAAAGTCCAGGTTCTCATCCAAAATCCTCTCTGGGTTCACTGGCCTGTGTGTGCCCATAATCACAGGTGAGTTGAGGCTGGGGACAAATAGTTACGTTGCAGTCCTGCTGTGGCTGTTCCTCTCTGCCTTGGTCATGGAAAAAATAAAATAAATAAACCTAAACACAAGTTAAACTCTATCTTAAGAAACCAGCACAAAAAAATTAGCCATAAAAGAAAATAAAAATAAAAATCAGAGTGGAAATCAATAAAATTGAACACAAGAAAATAACAGAACCAATGAAACTAAACCTGGCTTTTGAAAATATCAATAGTAATTAAAAACTTCTAACTAGAATAATCAAGAAAAAACATAGATGATAAAAGAGTCATCACCATTCATCCAATGGAAATTAAAGTAGTACTAAAACAAATGTCCAAAAATTTGATAATATAGATGAAACTGACCAATTCTTTGAAAGAAACAAACTATCAAAACTCAAAAAAGTAGTAGACAATCTTAACAAACTTGCCTATATTAAAGCAATTAAATTGGTAATTATTAGCCTTAAAAAATAAAGCATAGGATCAGATATCTACTAAAAATTTAAGCAATAAGTAATGCCATTTTAACACTCTCTCTTCTAGAAAATAGGAAATAGAGAAAATACTTCCTGACTCATTTTCTGAGGTCAAAATCTTTCCAATACCAAAGCGGATAAAAAGATTACCTTTCATGAAAAATTCCTCAAAAAAATTAGCAACCTCTATTTGATAATGTATAAAAATAATTTTACACTGGGTCAGCCCATGGCATATTTAAGGCAACTGGATGTCACATGGCCAATTGCATGGTTTGAGTCTCATATCCAGTGACTTGAAAAAAAACACTGTGTATGTGGGTGCTCAAAATCACAAAAGAAAGACAAAATGGGGGAGAAAAGATTGCCTTATGACCATGCTCCTTAGGGGTGCTAGCTCACTTTCCCTTTCTCTCTTTCTCTTTGTCTCCTTCCAGCAAGCACACACGCCCTTTGGCAAAAATTTATGTGTGTATACACACACACACACACACACACACACACACACTATTTCCAGGAATTATTCCAAGTATGGAAAGCTGATTTAACATTTCAAAATCTGTCTGTGTGGGAACCAGCAGTTAGCGTAATGGCTATGTCGCTGGACTCCCATGTAGTCGACCGCGGTTCGTGTCCCGGACTCGGTGGCTTAAAACTCACGCCCGGCGCATGTGCGTGCATGCCCAAGATCCCGAGAGGAGAATGGAGGAGAAGGGATTGCGGCGTGACCATCCCCCCTGGGGGGTGATTTCTCGCTTTCTGTCTCTATGTCTCTCTCTGTCTGTCTGGCAAGCGCACACGCCCTACAGTGAAAATCTCTCCAAAAAAAAAAAAAAATCTGTCTGTGTAATCTACCATATTAACAAGCTAAAGAAGAAAAATTATATAATCATATTAATTGATACAAAAAAGGCACTTAACAAAATTCAACATCTAGTCATGATAAAAACTCTTCAGAAACAAGGAATAAACAACTTCTCAACTATCCAGTTGATAGTAAATGAACATTTACAAAATACCTTATCGGTCCCAGCATAGTTAATGGTCAACAAGAATTTGAATTCTTTCTCTTAAGATCAGGAACAAGCCAAAAGTCCCCTCCTCACCATTCCTTTTTAACACTCTACCAAAAGTAACAGAATTTAAAAAATAATTAAAAAAAAATTAAACAGTAAAGAAGCTGTGGAACATGGGGATGACAGCTAAAGCATACCACAGAGTTTCTTTTGGGGATGACAAAAATGTTCTAATCTTAGATTGTGCTCCTGGTTGCTCATCTATAAAGATATTAAAAATACTGAATTGTATATGTTAAGAGGGTAAATGTTATGACATGTAAACTATATCTTAATTTAGTAATATTTTTTCTTTTGAGAGCTTTTTGCTATAGGGCATGTGCACTCACCAGAAAGACAGAGACAGACAAACAGAAAATGGGAAATCACCACCAGGGGGGATGACCACGCTGCAATCCCTTTTCCTCCCTTCTCGCATCCTGCGAGAGCTTAAGCCACTGGGCCGAGGACTCAAACCGCAGTCAACTACATGGGAGTCCAGTGACACAGCCATTGTGCCAACTGCTGGTCCCAATTTAGTAGTTTTTTTAAAAACTCTCATATCAATCTTTTCATGGTTTTGTATATTCAACAGTGGAGAGAAAGAGAGATGGAAACTAGGGTTTTTCACTTTGACGTTGTTGTATTGCATCAGATCATTTGTTGTTGAAGATTGTCCTGTGCGTTGCATGATGTTTGACAGCATCCATCACCTCTAATTTGATGCCAGTAGGACCCTTAAAATTGGGAAAAACAAAAATCTGTTTTCCAATGTCCCCTGAAGGGGAAAACTACTCATGATTGAGAATCACTATATTTCAGTATGCACAGTTTTAATTTTGCTGGATACTGTCAGTTACTCTTCAAACATGAATACCAACTTATACCGCACCAAAATATTCATTTTATTTCATTCTCATTATTATTGTTTTATTGAACCTTTTTGTTCATTTGATTGGTGCAAACAGTATCTTGTTTTGAATTGCGTTTTTCTAATTACTGGCAAGCTGAAGCATCTCTTCAAGTTTATTGGTCATTTGCATTTTTCTCCAGAACTGACTTTTTATAATCCTTTATCTAGTTTTTATCAAATTGTCTCTTTCTGCTAGTTAGTAAGACATTCTTATATATTTTGGATAATAACCTTTTGTTATATAAATATGAGAGATCTTCAAAATTTTCATGGAAAAAACATATTAAAAAAATGCATGAGGACCAGCAGTTAGCATAATAGCTATGTTACTGGACTCCCACGTAGTTGACCGCAGTTCAAGTCCCGGATACAGTGGCTTAAACTCACACGGCATATGTGTGTGCATGCCCAAGATCCTAAGAGCAGAATGGAGAAGGGATTGCAGCATGACCATTCCCCCGGGGGGTGATTTCTCGTTTTCTGTCTCTCTGTCTCTCTCTGACTTTCTAGCAAGCATATAAACCCTATAGCAAAAACCTCTCCAAAAAAAAAGAAAAAAAATGCATTGATTTAAAAAATGGCTTCTTCCAAAATAAGCTTTCCATTTTTTTCCCACAAACTTTTCTTTTCTTTTTTTTTTTTTTACAAACTTTTTTCTTTTTTTTGAGAGAGAGATTTTTACTATAGTGAATGTGAGTGCACCAGAGAGACAGACAGAGACAGAGAGACAGAAAGCGAAAAATCACCTCCAGGGGGACGGTCATGCTGCAATCCATTCTCCTCTATTCTCCTCCCTGGTCTTGGGCAAACATGCACACGCAACTGGCATGTTTCAGGCTACCGGGTCCAGTACTCAAACAGCAGTCATCCATGTGGAAGTCCAGCTACATAATCACTATGCCACCTGCTGGTCTCTTTCAAAAAAATTCTAAGAGTCCCTTTACATGGTCATTTTTTTCCTTTTCTGTATTGTTTTGTTATTGTACATGACCCAAACTTGGTATCATCAAATTATTAATGTTGCTTTTATTATTTTTAAATGTCTTTTTAAATCAAGACATCACAACGATCTCATGTACAACAGATGGGTGGTTAGTATCAGCAGTATCTAGAAACAAGTTATTTTATTACTAACCATGGCCAGTAGGTTTTAGATGCAGCAAATGTACATACCTATAAGCCAGCAGCAAACAGCTGTCTCAGAGGTACCAGGATTCAAGTTTAGATACAACAAGTAAGGCAACAGTATACAGTCTGGAAATGGGATACTGGGTCAGGGCAGACCATTAGTAATCTCTTTTACTCTGACCAATGGATAAGAGTTTCTTTGTTTTACCACATTTCAAAACTTGTGGACAGCTGGCTATAAGAGCAAGGACAGATTTTATGTGTTGACTGGACCAGACAGTGAGGCCAGTCATTGGGTCAATCAAAGTAATCATTCAGCTTCAACATATGGGTTGTCAGAAAAGTTATGATGTATTTTTTTATATGCAAAAATGTTTCATGACTTTTCTGACAAGTCAATAAAATGATATTTCTGTTAAATTTCATAGATGATAATAAACTTTGAGTTTTTTTTTTTTTTTTTGGAGAGGTTTTTGCTATAGGGTGCGTACACTTGCCAGACAGACAGAGAGACAGAAAGCAAGAAATCACCCCCCATGGGGGATGGCCATGCCACAATCCTTTCTCTTCCATTCTCCTCTCGGGATCTTGGGCACGCATGCACACGTGCCCGGCATGAGTTTTAAGCCACTGGGTCTGGGACACGAACCATGGTGGACTACGTGGGAGTCCGGTGACATAGCCATTACACTAACTGCTGGTCCCTAAACTTTGAGTTTCTCTTGTTAGAAATTAAGAATGGCACCAGGAGGATTTATTTTTAATTAACGCATGGTAATTGTACATATTTGTGGGGTATAGCGTGGTTTTTTTGATACATAAATACAATGTATAATGATAAAATCAGGTTAATTAGTGCACCCATCACCTACAATATGCATGGTTACTTTGTGTTGGGAACATTTAAAAATCTTCTCTTATAGCAATCTTTTTTAAAAATAATTATTTAATTTATTCATTCATTCATTTCTTAATTTGACCAGAGAGAGACAGAGGGTGAGAGTGAGAGAGAGACAAAGTAAGAAATCAAGCCACTAGATTTAGGACTCGAACCCTGGTCAGCCATGTGGGAGTGTCCAGAGCCTTAAACCACCACGTTACCTGCTGGTCCCCCTCTTATAGCAATCTTGAAGTATATAATAAATTACTGCTAAATTAACTATTCATCTGATCAGTGATTAATATCCACTGTATACAAAGAACTCGACAGCTAACAAAACAAGGAATACTATTAAAAATGGGTAAGTAATATGAATAGATAATTCTCAGAAGACATTTTAAAAAGAAGCCGACAAATATCTGAAAAATGCTCAACCACTAATTTTCAGAGAAATTAAAATCAAAACCTTAGTGAGGTATCATCTCAGCCCAGTTAGAAGGGTTATTATCAAACAAAAAGAAATTAACCAGTGGCAAGGATGCAGAGAAAAGGAACTCCACACTGTTGTCCTTAATTATATCATAATTGGTAATTAATTAGAAACTAAATAACAAACTAAAAAGAGAAGTTATTTCTTCACTATTACAGTTTGCATCCCTAACTTATATTAATCTAAATTCACAGATGAAAATATTTTATTTTCTAATCCATAAGACAGTGGATGGTAAGGGAAGTATATCTTATGATAAACAGAAACTTTTATGTAAATTTATTTCTATTATGTAAAAATATTTTCTTTACCATTTGTCACAGGCATAAAAGATTTTTATTTACACAGCAAATGCTTATGTCAGGGAATTCTAATGGAAATTTGACATAATTTTAAGCCCTCAAATGCCTTTGAGTTTTACATGGTTTCCATTTATAGTGGCAATTATATGTTTGGTTTGAATTGTGGCATTATCAGACTAGAGTATGCAAGCAAATGCTTGAAGTACACAACAGATATATACATAGGTATTTTTAAAAAGCAACTTGTTACTTCATGCATTGAACCATTAATTTTGCTTAAATTACAACTAAAGAAAATTTCCTGTTACAATGAGGCAATTTATTTGTTTCTGAAACAAATGCTTTAATTTTAGTATGGTTTTCTGTCATTATTTTTATGTGCCTTTCAAGATAAATCATTAAATCAGATAAATATCATGGTTTTACAGTGATCAAATGCTAAAGATACTAATAATCATTTAACTCATTTATTATTTTATTCTTTTTTTTTTTTGAGAGGTTTTTGCTATAGGGCGCACGTGCTTACCAGACAGAGAGAGACAGAGAGACAGAGAGCGAGAAATCACCCCCCAGTGGGGATGGCCACGCCTCAATCCCTTCTCCTCCATTCTCCTCTCGGGATCTTGGGCACGGACGCACACGCACGCAGCGTGAGTTCAAGCCACCGGGTCCGGGACTCGAACCGTGGTCAACTACGTGGGAGTCCAGCAACATAGCCATTATGCTAACTGCTGGTCCCTATTATTTTATTCTTGATATTGAGGAGGAATAGATTTTTCTTCCATGCTGAGGAAATGATTTCAGTTCTGCAGTGAAGGATAGCAATACAAATTAGAACCTATGAATTTTAAAAGAAACCTTGATTTGTTTAATTTGAATCAGTTAAACAAAGAAAATATATTGAAATGGAGATTATGTCAACCATATGTTACATTCTTTCTGGAAACATGGGACTTAGAAATGACAATTTATTAAAAGGAAGAAAGTAGAGAAGCCCAAAGCCAAATATATAAGTAACTATTTTTTACCTGATCATCTATGTGTTTATAAAAGGAGAGCTAACACTAATAGTCACTCTTTGGAATGAGTTTATGTAGTCTTTTTTCTTTTTTTGGAGAGATTTTCACTGTAGGGCGCGTGTGCTCGCCAGACAGAGAGAGACATAGAGACAGAAAGCGAGAAATCACCCCCCAGGGGGGATGGTCACGCCGCAATCCCTTCTCCTCCATTCTCCTCTTGGGATCTTGAGCACGCACGCACACGCGCCCGGCGTGAGTTTTAAGTCACCGGGTCCAGGACACGAACCGCGGTCAACTACGTGGGAGTCCATCGACATAGCCATTATGCTAACTGCTGGTTCCCGGAATGAGTTTATGAAGTCTTTAATTCTTAAAACTTGTTTTCTCTACCATTGGCTTAACCACTTCTTTTTTTTTTTCCTTAACACTACTTAAATTTTGATTTAATTCTAGTGGACCAGTGGTAGATACATAATTAACTGAAAAATATGGGGGATGGCCATGCTGCAATCCCTTTTCCTCCATTCTCCTCTCAGGATGTTGGGTACATATGCACACGCGCCTGGCGTGAGTTTAAGCCACCGCCCGGCGTGAGTTTAAGCCACCAGGTCCGGGACTTGAACCACAATCGACTACGTGGGAGTCCAGCAACATAGCCATTACACTAACTGCTGGTCCCAACAATATTTTTTTTTTTTTTTAAATAAGAAAATTTGTCTCCTAGATGGACCATGTCTAAGAACTGTAGATTCCCCGTGGTCTCCTTAATTCAAACTATACAATTATTTCAGTATACAAATTTATTTATTTATATTATCCAATAATAGTTGAACATATTTTTGAGATAAAGCACATGTTTCAATATATGCATACACTGCTTAATGACAAAACCAGGGTAATTAGTATATCATCACCTTAAACATGTATTATTTCTTTTCAAGAAACAAATTTATCTTTGATTATCTTCACCAGTACAGATTTTTTGTTTTAGTAGTAGATGAGGTTAATGGTTATTCCTGGCAGTAAATATCAACAATTTTAATGAATATTTTCTACCCAATTGATTTGCATTATGGAGAACTTTGGGAATGAAAACAGGCATTTTTCTATATTTAATTTACAGTTTTTTTCTTTAATATGAAAAACAGAGGTTATAAGTTAACTTTCTTTAGGTGAGCATAGAATGTGTTGACTTTGATAGCTAAAGAGAAAATTAATTCAAACTTCAAAATTACTATGACCTCTCCATTAGGTAATTCTTTCTGCAAGTCAGGAAAGTTTGACATCCAAACAAGATGAAAACGAGCACCGTCAGTGTCATTTTCTTTGGTAAATGAGCAAAATCACAGGTAGTGCATAGCGACAGAACAAAGATGCACTATCACATTGTTAAGGATGACTATTCTTGATTCACGATCTTCTACAATGAATATGAGCTGTTTAGAAAAATGTTTGCGAAGTGTTTGCAAATACACTGAAGACACATTTAATTTGCCTTAAAACATAAAAAAAGAACATCTCCAGTTCTCAGTCAGAACATTGCTTGGTTTTAACCTCTCTCTGTAGGTAGGGGTCAGTGCTCCCCCAATGCAATCCTATCTATAGCTAGCTAGCTGTCTAAAGCTAACCTTGCTCCCGAACAAAGGGATTACTTATATGTTTATTTAATCATTCATTTATTTATCTTTCAAACTATTCATCTACCCATAAATTCTTTTGTTTTTCACACATTCATTTATTAAACATCTAAAAATGCATCTTTGTTCCAGGGATTTTGTTGGGACCCTGGGGAACTTGTGAAGGGACAGAAATATTCTAGGACGACCACAACTATCTTCTTAAATGCTTTTGAGGATGGTAGCACCATTTAAAAAATATATGCTGGGAACCAGCAGTTAGCGTAATGGCTATGTCGCTGGACTCCCACGTAGTCGACCACGGTTCGCGTCCCGGACCCGGTGGCTTAAAACTCACGCCGGGCGCTTGTGCGTGCGTGCCCAAGATCCCAAGAGGAGAATGGAGGAGAAGGGATTGTGGCGTGACCATCCCCCCTGGGGGGGTGATTTCTCACTTTCTATCTCTATGTCTCTCTCTGTCTGGTGAGCGCATGCGCCCTATAGCGAAAAAAATATATATACAAATAGAAAAAAATATTTAAAGAAAGATTATAACTATTTGAGATATGAAGAGTTTGAAGGGCCTCTAGACACTTGTTACTCAAAGTATTATCCATGGACCAGGAGAGCTGGTTCAACTAGGAATACTTGAAAAAGCAGACTCTCAAGTCTTCTTCCCTTGACCTACTTAATCTAAATTTTCATTTCAAGGATATCTTCCAGTGCTTCTCATGTATTTGAAAGTTCGAGAAACA
This sequence comes from Tupaia belangeri chinensis, assembly GCF_000334495.1. Classification (NCBI taxonomy): domain Eukaryota; kingdom Metazoa; phylum Chordata; class Mammalia; order Scandentia; family Tupaiidae; genus Tupaia; species Tupaia belangeri. Next base: position 2,030,097 of record NW_006159915.1, read on the forward strand.
TTCTTTTTCAAAACAGTTTAAGTTGAAGTGTTCAGCAAGTATCTTAAAAAATGGATCCAGGCTTAGGAGATAAGAAAATGAAACTAACCATCATATGGATGGTAACTGAATTGATGCCTGTGTTAGATTAGTTAAAGAAAACTTGTGAAGAAGTCAATGACAAAATCCAATGGTTATGTTCTTCCCTCTTAAATCTTCTTCCTTTACTTGTTACGACATAAAAGGTCAACAATGATGAAGAAAACTTGAGGCTCATACATAGTGAGAAGACAGACACGAAATATATCTGGAATCGAACTCGTTGTGAGAAACAAAACTATCAAGGCAAGGCACAAGATCGAGAAATAGCAGGTGGGTTGTGGGAAAATTGCGTTTTGCTTCTTGGTTTTGGATTTTGTTTTGCTTCAGTTGCTTATAACCAACTGCCCAGAAGAAAAACAACTTTTTTCCAGCCAGAAGTAATGGGTATGTTCTGAACTAAAGAGCCTTGATTTAGAACCAGCAGGTGATGTGCAGGTTAAGGTACTGGATCAAACATGACTGTCTGCGTGGTTTGAGTGGCTTGAAAAACACTCTGTGTGTGAGCCCAAAATCCTGAGAGGAGAACAGAGGAGGAGGGGACTGCAGCATGGCCATCCTCCTTTGGGTGTGATTTCTCACTTTCTCTCTCTGTCTCTCTGTAGAAGGCATATGCATCCTACAGCAAAAATCTAAAAATAAAATTTAAAAAGATCCTTGATTTGAGCAGGTACTTTGCCAGATTTTACTTCCTCTTCAAATGCCTTTCAATTATATTTTAATACAATAAAATAAAAGAATTTTATTATGCTTTTATTCTCTCTTTAAGTGATTGGCTCTGCTATTTAAGAGTTTTGTAACTATAGATGAGTTCCTTAACTTCTTTAAGTTTCAATTTCATCTTAAAGTAGGTATAATAACAGTGCACATCACAGGAGGCTGGAAGGATTAAATGAAGTAATGCCTGCAAAGTTGTTAGTTCAGTGCCTGGAACACAGTTAACAATTGCACAATCATATACATTAGGATCACTAATGATTGTTATTATAATGAAAATTAATATAATCTCTATATGACTATGTTCATTTCTAAGTAGATCAAAGTGCATTTCTCACATTAGCACAAATATTGGATTTTCTTATTTTTGAAAACACTTGAGACTCATTTTTAAAGAAAATTTGAAATAATCTATTTTAAAAATGTTTTGGCTGTAGGAAGGAGAGTTAGAAAAGGCATGACTTTTCCTCAACATTAATCAGGTAAAAACAGAAATAGCACTAGGATTTTTATCTCCTTAATCCTAGGGTTTTCCAAAGACTTCCCATAAAGTGATTTCTGTCGTATACTGTCAATTTGAATGACAGCTCAAATTTCTGAAATCTGAACTAGAGAATATACAATTCCCTCTGAGCATTCGTCCTACTAAGAAAGGTCAAGTTGGACAGGGGTTTCCCCCATCATGTTTAAAGTGTGTGGAATTCATACTAAGAACATGTGAAAATACTATTTGTCTCATAATTATTTATCTTGTATGTACATCCCCTTCTGAGAGTGTTTAATACAATCACAGGATTACCAGACATTTTTTAGTTTAAATTTTTTTTTGAGAGGTTTTCAGTAGAGGGCGCGTGCACTCTCCAGAAAGACAGAGACAGACAGAGAGACAGAAAGTGAGAAATCACCCCCCAGGGGGGGTGGCCACGCCGCAATCCCTTCTCCTCCATTCTCCTCTTGGGATCTTGGGCACACACGTACATGTACCCAGCATGAGTTTAAGCCGCCGGGTTCAGGACTTGAACCGCGGTCGACTACGTGGAGTCCAGCGACATAACCATTACGCTAACTGCTGGTCCCTTTAGTTTAAATTTTAACTTGATGTAATTAGCAATAGATTCAGGAAGAGATGACTTGTATTATCTGCAGGTTTGTCAAGGAAATCCATACTCATAAATAATAGGTATTCAAATGAGATGAATTTCAGCATCAAGTATGTGTCCATGTGATCAGTATAACATGGTGGACACAAGGCAAAGTCAAATGGAAAATTTACTAATCCAAGAACTCTGACAAGAATTGGAGCTAAACTTTGACCCTTCCCTCACACTGTAAAAATCTTTCCTTTAGCTTTAACTTTTTTTTTTTTTTTGAGAGATTTTCACTATAGGGCGCGTGTGCTCGCCAGACAGACAGAGAGAGACATAGAGACAGAAAGCGATAAATCACCCCCCAGGGGGGATGGTCACGCCGTAATCCCTTCTCCTCCATTCTCCTCTCGGGATCTTGGGCACGCACGCACACGTGCCCGGCGTGAGTTTTAAGCCACCGGGTCCGGGACGCGAACCGCAGTCAACTACGTGGGAGTCCAGCGACATAGCCATTATGCTAACTGCTGGTTCCCACACAACATTTATTTTTCATAAAGTCTCCACTCTCTCTTCATATGACCTTCTTTATTGTAGTTGTTAAGCAATAACTCTCTGGGCCAGCAGATGGCATAGTAGTTACGTGGCTGGACTTCCACCTGGCTGACCATGGTTCAAAGTCCTGAACTCGGTGGCTTGAAAATCACACAGGGCACATGTGCATGTGTGCCTAAGATCCCTGGAGGAAGATGGAGGAGAAAGAATGTGTGTGGTCATTCCCCCTGGGGAGTGATTTCACTCCCCTCCCTCCCCAGCAAGTGCATGTGCCCTAAGGCTAAAACTTCTAAAAATAAACAATAACTCCCCATTCCCGGTACTATGTATAAATGTAATCATACAACATTGTTCATTCTGTGACTAGCTTATTTCTCTTTAAATTGTACAAAATCCCTATGGTTTATCCATATCAGCATGTGTTAGAATTTTTCTTCCTCCCCCACCTTTTTTTTAATTCATGATAGGACATGAGAGTGAGAGACAGAGATGAACACCTTCTACAGTGTTTGCTCATTGCAACATCCTCTTCCTCCAGTTCTCTAACCCATTACAGTCCATGCAATTGTACATGCTTAGGACGCTTAAAGCTGAGCTGAAGATACAAACTGAAGTCACTGTGTTTGATCCGGCTTCTCTTGAGCAGCATATTACCTGTGGGTTCATATCTGGCCCAGGAATCTCCTTCCTTCTTAATATTTAAAATATTCTGTTATATGTATAGACCACATTTTATTTTTCCATTTACCAACAATGAACATTTGGGCTACTGCCTCATTTTGACTATTATGAGTAATATAATAAACATGGGCATAACTCTCTCTCCAAGATTCAATTTTTTTGCATATAAACTGAGAAAGAGTTGCTAACTTATATGGTAATTTTGCCTCTAATTTTCAGTAACTACAATACTGTTTTGAATAGAGGCTGAACCATTTTAGATTTCTAACAGGGCAAAAGGTTTCAATTTCTCCAAACAGTTGCCTATACTTATTACTTTCTATTTGCATAGGCATGTGTTCTAATAGTCACTTAATGGGTATGAGCTGGTATCTCACTGAGGTTTGATTAGTGCTTCCCCAATGACTATTGATATTGAGCCTTTTTCTGTGCTTACTGGCTATTTACATATCTTGTTTGGAGATAGGTCTATTCAAATCACTTGCCTATTTTTAAATTGGTATGTCTGGTTTTTACTTATTGAGCAATAGGAGTTCTTTATACATTATGGATATCTTCCGCTTTTTTCCTAAATTATTTATTTATTTTATCTATTTATTAACATTTTTTAAAAATTTGACCAGATACACACACACACACACACACACACACACACACACACACAGAAAAAGAGAGAGAGAGAAAGTGAGAAGGCAAGCCACCAGGTCCAGGACTTGAACCATGGTCATCCCTGTGGGAGTGTCCAGCACCTTAACCAACATGCCACTTGCTGGTCCCTATTCTCTCTTGTTTTAAAGTCCTGTTTTCAAGGTCTTTTCCCTCTACATTCTTTAATAATTTAATGTTTTTCATTCATGTGACCTTTTAGCCTATGATTTCAATAGTCACTTGACTGTTTATTAAATATTTGCTTTACAAGGGCTAGCAGGTGGCATTTTGGTTGTGGGCACTGAACTCCCACATGGCCAACTATGGTTTAGGTCTTGAATCTGGTGGTTTGCTTTTCACTTTATCTCTCTCTTTCTCTCTCTGTCTCTCTCTGGTCAAATTTTAAAAATAAGTAAATAAAGTTAAGTAAAATAATTCTTAAAAAAAAATTTGCCTTATCAAAGTGAGCCAGACTTTACAAGATGCACATTGTACATCTCCACTCGATATGCACTGAATGCCTGTACTCTGGCAGAAATTGAAAGGTCCAAAGATATGATAGTAGAGAGAATAAATGTAGATACTAGAGACTTTAAGGGAGGAAAGTCGTGGGAAAGACTGGGTGGGAGGGGCAAAGTCAAGAAACATTTAACAGACAAAAGAATGCAAAGTTCTCTGTTAAAAATCTGTCATTTTTACTTTACAAAAATAAAAATTAGGGAACTGGCAGGTGGCATGGTTGTTAAGGTGCTGGACACCTCCACATAGCTTATCATGGTTTGAGTCCCAGACCTGGTGGCTTGCTTTCTCACTTTCCCTCTCTCTCTCTCTCTCTCTGTCTCTCTTTGGTCAAATTAATAATAATAAGAAGAAGAAAATAATAAAAAATAAAAATATTTATTTGCCTTATAAGTTGGTAGCCATTAGTACCTTGCTATCCATTTTCTTTACTGATCTTTAGATAAGTTTCTAAAACCACATGAGAGGGAGAGGCAGACCAGCTGCTCCCCAAACCCATTTTCTCTTTTTCTTGGACTATGTTAGAATACATTTCCCACGTTTTCTTGCAGCTAGGTTTCTCCATGTGACTGAGCTCTAATCCAGTGGCATGATAGGTGCCTCTCTTAGGGAAGGCCCATGCACACATTCCAACAGTGATTCTCATGTTCTTCTTTCTTCCTGCCTTAATTCAGTTAAGAAGACAACCTTGCAAGTCATCTGTTGAAGATGGCAGACTATAAAATAGAAGGGTACAAAATTACTGAATCATCAGTTGGAGAAAAAGTATCAACCAAAAATATCCTAAGAACTTGTATCGGATCTATCTAAACAGGAAATAGACAAAAGTTTAATCATTTATATCTTTGGAGTCAATAGGAAAGCAGATAACATCCTCTAACTAATACCTACTTTAAGGGAAAATTGCATTCAATATTACATTTGGAACTGTGGTGGTTGCCAGGCAATAATTTTAATAGACTAGATAAAAAGTATGACTGAAAGAAAATCAAAATTGCAAAGGCCATTTTTAATCTTTGCCTGCTATTTCATTTTGATTATGTAACTATCTCATATAACCATTGGGTTATGCAATTTACTGGGATAGCTTACATTTACATAAAGTGTTAACAAAATCTATGCATCACAGTTGTGATCCAAAGAGACTGAGCACCTACTTAGCTATTCATCTCAATCCCATCTCCTAGTTCCTGAACAATAAACCAACACTGCCCAAAGACACTGAATGAGCAACAGATACTACCCCAAAATACTGAACTGAAAGATACTCCCCAAAGCAACGAAAACATCTCATATATACTCTTAGGCAAAAAAGAATGAATTTGCCTTCTCTTTTTCTGCTTATAATAGTTATAATAATAAAAATAATAAAATTCCAAGCTCCAGTGATGGTAAGAACAGATTAGACTCCAGTAGTACTATCACATTTTTAGTGCCAATGTTCTAGATCCATTAATGTATCCACATTTAGTTGAGTTTCTTTTTCTTTTTGGTGGCTATTTGATACTTGCACTAATGAGCTCGTTGTCAATTATGACACTCGGCATTTCGGATTGGTTAGATAATCAGGATGCTGATACGCCACATTTTCCATCCTGTACATACCAATTTGGTTTTCTCTACTCAAATATAGGAATTATTATTTCTTTCTACCCACGACCTTCTTAAATTATAAATCTGTCACCTATTGGTAAATCCTCAATTTGCTGTTGTGTTTACATTTGGTAAACAGGGCTTCTTTTCTTTTGTCCCAATCACTGTATAGAATATTCAATCAGAGGTACAGAATGAAGGATGAAGGGACTGGTAGCATGCCACTGGAAACCACCAAGCAAGCTAACATTAATTAGTACCATGTGGGAAAGATCATCTTAATAGTTACTTTTCAATCTAACTGTTTTACTTGGCCATGATCCTTCTATCTTGACCTTAAGAACTTCATGAGAAATGTTATTAAATTGCTTGCTGAAGTCCAGATATGTCACGCTTAATACATCACTCTGACCATCTGTTTAGTAACCTTATCAAGAAAAGAAATGAATTATATCTACTGTGACTTGTTCTCTATGCATACATGCTGATTTTTCATGATCATTTCCTTTGAAAGTGCTCACAACAATTCTTTAATAATGTTCCCCAGAATCTTGCTAAGGGAAAATACAGTCACTATTCTTTAGTTTATGTAGTATATTGTCTTTCTCCTTTTGAGAACAAGAACTTTTGTTGACAAATAAGCATAACCTAGGGAAAAAAATGAAAAGAATTAAAGACTCCTTAATAATAAGGCTTATTGAAGAAAATAAATATTTAAAAAATACAATGCGGGGAATTGTATTGAAAAGGAGAGAAAAAGATACAGTGACTCTGAGAAGGGAAAATGGAGCTTAAACTTTCATCAAGAAAACAATGACTAGAGAATGGTGACAATAAAGGAGAAAATGATGACACAGTAAGGCTGCCCCCCCCCCACCAGTATTGATGAGAGTTGAGAGAGAAGCTCAAAGCATTTGATAATATTACATTGTGTTACATAGAGAAAGTAATATATCTTTCCAACAAAAGTCATCACTGTGAAAGGAAAATTCAAGTTAAGAGATTTTCAAAACTACATACAGTTCACCACCCACTTTTGACAATTTATGTGCTGTGTTGCAACTGGGAAAGGGAGATGGGGGCCCAGATGGTGGAGAAAGTTAAGGTAATCACCTTGACTCTACTTGACCTCACCTTGACTTTACTAAAACCAACAGTGACCCCTATAGAGCACAAAATGTGTGTTCAATAGAAGGCCATGCTTTTGAATCTTTATAGGAATTAGTTTAATACAATTTTATCCATCTTCCTGAGGTTTGCTTTCCCACTTTCTCTCTCTCATTGGTTTTCTCCAGTGAGTGTATATGCAAGTAAATTTTTTTAATTGCATAAGTAAAAGTTCAAAAAGTTCACTAGTGGCCAGCAGATGGTAGAGCAGTTACATCACTAGACTCCTACATGGCCGACCATCGAGTCTTGGACTCAATGACTTCCAAGTTGCACCAGGCACACGTGTGTGCATGCCCAAGAACCCAGAAGGAGAATGGAGGAGAAGGGATTGCAGCATGGCCATCTCCCCAGGTGATGATTTCTTACTTTCCCTCTTAACGGTTTTTCTCTCTCTCTCTCTCTCTCTCTCTCTCTCTCTCTCTCTCTCTCTATCTATCTATCTCTATCTCAAGGGAGCACACACACCTAGGCAAAAACCTCTAAAAAAATAAGTAAAGTTTACTAGTCACAATATGGGGTTCAATTTTTTTCTGGATATGTAGAACTAATAAATAATTGAAACAAATAATTGAAGGTAATCCACGTGTGAAGTATGTAGAGAAGATCATGTCACACTTATCTTCATTAAAAGAGATGCATTGCCTGAGTTTATACACCACAGCAAAAAGTAATTCCTTACATCATTTGTCAGAGTAGTTCTCAGGATCAAGGTGTTCTTCCTTTATGTAAAATGATACAGTATGGTTAGCCTAAGCCCCAGTGCTTGTGTATTGTTCTCATCTTAATTTAATAGTATACAAGATACTTTGGTAATGGAAACTCTCAATTCAATTCTGAACTGAGTCAGCAAAATTTTTCTAAGCCTGACATTTTTTATTGTTGTTGTAGTCATTGTGGTCCAAGAAGACTTTGGTCCAGCAGAAGGTGCCCAGATGGAGAGACCAGAGCAAGACTGTACTGTTGGATGCTCCCACTGGGTAGTTGTAAGGTCAGATTAGGCTGGAGGTCCAAAAAGACAGTGAATTAGATGTTAATTGAAGCAGAGTAAGACAGATGGGCTAATCTAAGCCAGATTTCTAAAGGAGATATGAGGAAACATAGAGGCCAAAAGAGGGCTGGCGCCAAAGTCAATTTCTCCATGATTTTCTGACACAACCTGATTGATTACAGAATTCTTTAGAAAAGTGACTCAGTTTTGTGAAAATGTTGAGCCTTAGCCAGCTGGAATAAAACATCATTTGCCAGTCATTTTCTTGGTTTTTACTGATGATGATCACGTCCTCCTGGCTTCCTTTCATTCTGACATAGACTGTAAAACTTAGATGCTAATGTAAGACCCATAATCTCTCTCCAGACTCCAGACCTACAAAAATGGACTGAGTCATTTTTAACAGCTGTTTGTCTTTCCCAATTAGAATAATGATTTAATTTTCCAACTAGTCAGGGAATACCTGAAGAACAGCCTTTCTTAAGATCTTTGACCATTTAGCTTTAAATTATTTTTTATTATTTTTTGTGGGAGGGAGATTTTTTTTTACTATAGGGCGTGTGCACTCACCCGAAAGACAGAGAGAGACAGAGAGCTAGAAAGCGAGAAATCACTCCCCAGGGGGGATGGCCATGCCACGACCCCTTCTCCTCCATTCTCCTCTCGGGATCTTGGGCACGCACGCACACGCACCTGGCATGAGTTTAAGCCACCGGGTCCAGGACTCAAACTGTGGTTGGCTACATGGGAGTTCAGCAACATAGCCATTATGTTAACTGCTGGTCCCTAGCTTTAAATTATTTACCAGAATTTAAACATGCTAAATATACAAATAAGGGGAAAAACTGAAAATGAAAAAAGAATAAGAGACAATTCTATTATTGGGGAGTACAGAGTGAAGAATTTAGGAAAAAAAATCAGTAAGAATATATTTTATAGACAGTCTCTGTTTTACATAATTTGTATGGCTTAATTCAGGTTAGTGTCTTAAAATCAACATTAGAGCAAATGTTTCCTAAAATTAAACAGTGTTAATATATCATTAAGAGTTATTTAGTATGTTAGATCAATTTTCTTGGTTCTTTTTGATTAGCAAGATGGCCAATACAGCATACTGCAAAATGTAATAAAAGTAATAATTGAATAAGATACTAAATAGCACTGCAAAAATCAATATTGCCCTAAATTTTAGCTGAATCAAAAGTAGAATCTTAAATATTTCCCAAGCATGTTCCATAGCTAATCATTTATTTCATCTCTACCAAGAAAAGATTGAGAATTAAAATGAAAATTGTCTCTAAAATGGCACAGAAAGGGTAGATTTCCCACAACTCCAATGGCAGACAGGCCTGGCAGCACCCAAGCATAAAGAAACTCCAGGGCCTGGGTGAGGCAATAGGCTTCGGTCTAGACACTGTTAAACTCAATTTAGGGTATTGCATTTGACTTGGGACTTAGTTAAAAATCCTGCAGTGGGTGGTTCTGAAAATAAAAATTCAGTTACCATCTGGCCTTTTAGCTATGCAAAATATAAAACAATTTGCCTGGTTTCCCTCCTTCCATCATTCCCACTCTGATGACTTTCATTGCTAGATTCTGTTTTTGGCATTCTTATGTCAGGAAGAAAAAAAACAGTTGAAGATGCTGAATTTTTATCTATCAATAAACATCAATAACAATACTTTTCAAGGCGTACTGCATTAAAAGTAATAGATAAATTACCTTTTGGGAAAAAACATAAACACAACAGACTTTAGAGCAGATGATATTTTCATACTCCCTTTTACTATCACATAGTTCTATTTTTTTGAAATGAGGTTATATATAGATGTAAGTTACTTAGTGCTCCAGTGGCTGGATTTTAAGATTTTATAAGCTATCAAACCATTATGTAACCTACTCAAATAATAAATCTTTAAAATGGAAAATAGCCAATCATAAAGTGACAATAATACAGAGCAGAAAATGAATTCAGGTAACATTCATATTTAATGGATATAAACCTCAATGGCTGTGGAATTGAATGCTAAATATAGTTAATCTAATTTACTAGACAATCTCCTCCTTTAAAGCAATCCATCTTTTCTCAGAAAATTAAATAAATATTACACACATTATTTTGGAATACAGTTTTCTTTTGTTAAATGTGTCTAGAAAAACACACAAGAATTAACAACACAATGAGAAAAACATTCAATGTGTAGTTAAGAAACTAGTCTTCATTGTTTTTTTTTAAGAGATCTTTGCAATAGGGCACATGCTGTCACCAGAGAGACAGACAGACAGAGAAACAGAGAGAAATCACCCCCCAGGGGGGATAGCCACACTGCAATCCCTTCTCCTCCAGTCTCCTCTCAGGATCTGGGGTGCACATGCACACACACGCACGCACGCATGCACGCATGCACCTGGCCTGTCTTAAGCCATTGGGTCCAGGACTCGAATCATGGTCAACTATGTAAGAGTACAAGAATGTAACTATTATGCAATCTACTCATCCCAAAACAAGTCTTTTTCATTTTAGTCATATTTTTCATTTGTCCTGGCAAGTGTCTGTTGGTTTATAAATATAAAAATCGAATCTAATATCAGTAATATTAAAAGAATTATACATTTAAGCAATAAGAGATGACTTAAAACAATCTGCTTGAAAAAATATTAAAAGTATATCAATTACTCAGTATTACTGAAACAATGAAGAAAAACACACACCTATAAACTGTTGGTAAGAGTGTAAAATAGAACATTTCTGAAGTATTATTTAATGATAAAAATAGAAATACTTTTAAATATATCTATTCTTTGACTCAGCAATCCATCTCTAACAGTTTATCTTGATGACATAATGGGAACAGTGTACTATACGTATATATGTATATATTATGACAGCAAGAAGGTAAATGCTTTATGATGTGTGTGTATATATGTATATCATGGCAGTGTTATTTATTTTGAAAAGTTAGAAATAATAAATAAATGGCATAAATAAAATGTGGTAAACAATACATAATATATCCAAAGAATAAATGGTATGAAGCCAGGAAGTCATTATTTAAATTTCATTTTATTAATAAATTGATATATTGATGATGATAAGAACATTTCTTGGAGGAACAAGTCTTTTCTGTCTTCCAAGTGTGTGTGAGTGTGTGTGTACATGTGTGTGGTCTATAAAATTCAAGAGGTGAGTAAAACATGTAAGCTCGATAGAATATCACATACAGAAGAGAGCACCTTCCTAGTCTCTGCACTTTTGTCTCTATTTGAAAAATTGCAGTGTTTTCTTTATTTTTCCACACAAGACTACACTCCTTTTTAAAAAGAAAAATACATAGCAATATTTAGGGTGGCAGCATTGTGGATGTTTCTTCTCTGTTATTGCTTAGCAGTGAACACAAATTATTTGGCACATTTTTTTAAAAAATAAAAATGAACAAAAATTAGATTTACAGAAAATCATGCTAGGTTTGTTACTTTCCCAACCTTCAGTTTTATCCAAGTGTTGCTGACAACTCCAACTCCTCTCCCAGAAATACTCGCCCTTCAAAGCCAATTCTTCCCTGGGGTTCATGGACACAATAGGTTGTACCTCAGAAAACCCTTGGCTCCACATCCGACTCTTCACTGCTGATAAAGTGTGAACATCTCTCTTCCATCTCCTGCTGTTTCCATTTTTGCTGTTACCCAGAACTGATATTTAAGTCCCTAGCAATTTTCCTGGGCTGAGTTCTTTTTTTCCCCTTGTCTGAACACCAATCTTCTGGTTTGGATTTTTGTGTATAGGAATGTACAAATCTACCTGTTCCTCTTCACCTTGGCCCAAACCTCAGTCCCTCACATCTGTCCTCATACCTGCTTCTGGCCTTCTTCTGCTTTTTCATTCCGTGTCTCCCTAGACTCATGGCATAATTGGTGTGGCTATTGCTAATAATTTTCACCCATCTGATTTACATAGCAAAATGCTCACATCTGTCCTATCTCTTGCCTAAATCAAATATCTCCAGGTTCTGTACTGCTCTGGTGCTGCCTAAGTATGAGAAATCTTAGCACAGAAAATAAAACCAGGATATTGTCAATCGTGAATGTTGGTCTATAATTTCTTTGACATCTCAATATTCTCAGAAATGGAGCATGTGACTGGAAGAAAAGCTTGACTCAGGAGCTAGATTATCTGGACTCAAATCTAGGATCTGCAATTTGGTAACGATGGCATTTTAGACAAATGAAGTGTCTCAGTATTATCATTTGTAAAATAGGACTCACATTGGCTGTGAGGATTAAATGAATTAATATGAAGTCCATAGAGAAATACATGACACACAGAAATACTAATTTAGTATTTGATCTTATTACTAACTCTAGTATTCATTTTTAACTTCTTTGAACGTAGCAATGACTAAACAAATAATTGCAGGTGAAATTTAGAATGAATATTAAATAACAAAAGAATAATAAACACAAGAAAATTATATCATGAATGAATGTGTGAATTCATTCACTCCATTAGTAAATATTTATTGAGTTTCTGAGATAAGGCAGCCACCGTGCCAGATACTGGGAATATGACCGAGAACAAGATAAATGAAGCCTTGACCCTTGAGGCACTTATATTATAATGGAGCTTAAATTTGAATTGATGAATGAATGCATCCATGGCTTTGTGAATGCCAAGGAAAATGACTGTAACCTTTATTCTAAAGCATTTTTCTCTTCAAGTAAAGCCATCCTTGGTGTGTTTAACTATTTTTTAAATTCTGTCTATTCTTTTTGACCTTGAAAGCTGATTCGTGATTACATATTTATTAATTATGTTAAAAGTTGCCAACTCAAAAGATCTAATTTTAATAATATTAACAAAACCACATAGGGGGTTTTGTTAAATAACATCAAAATAGCAAGTAAAATATTAGTGATACAAAGTATTGGGGGTTTTGTTTTATTTTTCCACAAAGAAAAAAATAGCCTTATTTTTTTTTTTCCATGAATGAGAGAGACAGAAACAGCACTCCTACATGGTCTTGACAATATAATCTATCCCCAGCTTCAACTAGCCTATGATCATCGACACAAGAATACCAGTGTACTCAGGGAGGTCTCTGTATGCAATCCTAGAACCTTCCCATGTGGGTCAACTTCACACAACTTTGAGTTTTACAATTGAACCGCCATGTTGCCACATTATTTTCATTATGCTTTTACGATATATTTTATTGACAATTTTTTAAATTTTTTTTTTCTTGAACTTGCTGGGAGGAGACAGAAAGAGAAAGAGAAAAAGCACACACACACACACACACACACCCAACACACCATTGCAGATGATCACCACAATCCCTTCTCAGTTGCATTTTTCCTTTGAGGATTTTGGTACACATGCACACGCATCTGGCATGTTTCTCAAGTCACGGGTCTAGGACTCAAACAACACATTTGGTCCCGTGAGTTCCAGCCATCTTAACCACCATGCCACGGTGTAGTCATATTGACAACTTTCAATAATAACTTTCTAAAAAATAAAGAATAAAACACTGATGGAAATCCAACTCTGAGGTGAACACTATTGTAATTTCGTGATTGTCTTTTTATAAATCTGGTTTATTCATATGTGTATACTTCAACATAAATGAGATATAAATATCATACAAGAAGTTTTATCCATGAATACCTTTTCTTCCTTCGTTTTCTTCTTCCTTCATTTTTTGCCTCTATAAATAATGGTGAACATATATATTTGAAAATTATGTGTGCATAATTGGTACATAGTTTAGATATTGGTGCTTTTACTTCTACAAGTTAAAATCCAAAGGGAGGATTGCTAAGTCAAAGTGTCCATATAGTTTCAAGTTTAATGATACTGCCAATTGCTTTCTAGTATAGTCATGTTAACTTACCACCTACCAGCACTTTATGAGAGTATGCATTGCTTCTCTGTACCAACACTTGGTATATTCAATCTTTTAAATATTTTTAACAATATATTAAATGTAATAGCATATTATTTTAATTTAGCCTTATAGTCCTCTGATTTAATCTTCTCTGTATTGTCTATTCATTTTGGAGTGCTCACTGGCCTTTCTAAATAACTTTTGTCTCTCATTAAATCTAGAAAAATTCAGAAATTAATTAATATAATGCTGTTTCTTTTTTTATATTCCCTGTTCCCTTTGTCTGGAAGGCTATTAGACATAAAATGTTTTCTCCCACCCTCTATGTCATTTAACCTCTCTTTCATATTTTTTTATCCTATTTATTTCTCTGATGTTTCTATTTAATTTCTTCAGATCTCAGTTTACTAACTGTTCTTCAGTTATACCTAAGCAAGAATATAATGTCTACTGAGGTTCTAATTTCAATATTCTAGATCTTTCTGGTAGATCTTTTTTATTTCTTTTTCAGACGTGAAGTTATTTTTGCTAAGCTTTTGCACTTTCACATTACTTTTAATACCTCTTCTATTCTATTAACTACATTAAGAATCTTTATAGTTTGTGTAACTTATCATTCAAAATCTGTAGTTTGTGTACATCCGTTTTTGCAGAAATCTTGTTTGTTTGTAATTGTAGTTGTTTTTTTTAATAATTTTTATTTATTCATTTTAATGATTATTTATACATTTAACTGCTATATATCATTTAGATTGTAAAGAGACTTTAGCCAGCATGACACACACCTCAGTCCAGCCCAGTTGAGAACATACGCACATCCTCGTCGACAAATAATAAATCATATCCGTGTACCACAAATGCCTTACCTCTCCATTTTTTCCCCAGATTTCCTTTTCTATGCTCTTGCCCTCCCCTACTCTTTCCACTTTGGCTCTAGTGTCCCTGACAGTTTTTAATGCTTGTAATATCCTCCAGTCTTTTAGTCTCTGCCATAGAGTGCTGACAGTCGGTATATGTTAAGAGGAGACATACAATGTCTCTTTTATAGCCTGACTTGTTTCACTCAGCAACAGATCTTCCCTATTTGTCCACTTTCTATCAAATTCCAGGGCCTTGTTTTTTTTTATGGCTGAATAGTATTCCATGGAATACATATGCCACACTTTTTCAATCCATTCATTTGTTTCTGGACACTTGGGTTGGTTCCTTTTTCCATGAACAGGGCTACAATGAATATAGATATGCAAGCGCTTTTTCAATTGAGCATTCTCCTGTCCTTTTGATAGTTACCCAGGAGTGGAATTGCTGGATCGATCATATGGTAGTTCTATTTGAAGGAACCTCAATATTGTTCTCCACAGTGGCTGTACCAATTTATATTCCCACCAACAGTGTAGGAGTGTTCCCCTTTCACCACATCCTCTCCAGCATTTAAATATATATATATTTAATATATATATATATATATTATTATATATATAGTTAATCTTCACCATTCTGACTGGGGTTAGGTGGTATCTCATTGTGGTTTTGATCTGCATCTCCCTTATGACGAGGGGTTTTGAGCATTTCTTCATACACTTTTTGGCTGTTTGTATGTCTTCCTTAGAGAGTTGTTTATTCAGCTCATTTTCTCATCTTCTAATTGGGTTAATCATTTTTTCCAAATAAGCTGCTTGGGTTCCTTATGTATACTGGTTATCAAACCCTTATCTGATGCATAGTTTACAAAAATATTTTCCCATTCTGAGGGCTGTGGTTTTTTTTGCCATAGAGCACATGTACTTTCCAGACAGAAACAGTGACTGTGAGAAGAAAAGTGAGATGTCATCCCTGGGAGGATGGCCATGCCACAATACATTCTCCTCTTGGGATTTTGGGCACATACACACATGCACCCAGCATGATTCTTAAGCCACCAGGTCTGGGACTCAAACCATGGAGTCAGCCATGTGAAATCCAGTTCCTTAACCTCCATGCTACCTCCTGACTGCCCTATTT
Organism: Tupaia belangeri chinensis; assembly: GCF_000334495.1. Lineage (NCBI taxonomy): Eukaryota > Metazoa > Chordata > Mammalia > Scandentia > Tupaiidae > Tupaia > Tupaia belangeri. Next base: position 2,046,017 of record NW_006159915.1, read on the forward strand.
TTAAAACTTGCCATAGGGTTCATGAGGTTGCCAGAGAAAGACAGAGGAGTGGTAGAGGTATGAAATTACCTCCCATGAGGGATGAACACACCACAATCCTTTCTCCTCCATTTCTCCCTCCAGTTGAGATTTCAAGTATGCATACACACATGCCCAGAGTGTTTTTTAAGGCACTGGGTCTGGGACTCCAATCATGCAGTCAAACTGTGCAGTCCGCCATGTAGGACCTAGCCACCTTAACCACCATGCCACAGCTATCCCTCTGTCTTATTTCTGATAGCTTTTCTATTTAATCACATCTACAACTCCACTGTTGCAAATGCTGAATGCTAACAAACCTACTACATAAACCAAAAACATAAGCCAAAATTCATCAGAAACTCAAAAAAGCACAAAATGAAATGACAATCTGTACACTTAGTATTTAACACTCACTCTCAAAAAATTACATATGCGAAGTATTATCTGGACATCTTTTAAAAAAAGAAATATTTAAAATACAGAGTCCTTAAAGGGGTATTGAGTATTACCCATGTCATAAGTCCCACACAGAAGACAAGAAAGGTTGAAAAGACATAGTGAACAAATGCTCAAAATAATGTGAGAAGGTTGTGACAAAATAGTTTTGAAAACTAAGAAGCAGGTGAGTGGCTGATGCTTAGTTTCCTATAGTTTCTTTGAACAATACTACAAGCTTGGTTACAAAATCCTTATAGTTCTAGAAGTCAGAAGTCCAAAATGACTCCTCTAGACTACACCAAGGTGCTGATAGGGCCACACTTCCTTGGGAAGCTCCATATTAGAATTTCTTCCCTTGTCTTTTCAATTTTCTAGAGATACATTCCTTGGCTCGTGGCCTCTTTTTCCATCTTCAAATCTAGCAGCAGAGTATCTTAAGATCTTTTTCTGTTTCCATCATCACCTTTTTCCTCTTTTATGATCAAATCTTCCTTGGCTCCTTTTCTGAGACACTCATGATTACATTTAGAGGCCACCTGGGTTATTTTACCTGGGTAATCTTTTTTTGTCTGAAGATCTTTAACCACCTCTTCCAGGTCCCCTTCTATCATATAGAGTAGCATTCTCAGGTTCCAAAGATTAGGTCTTAGATACCTTTGAGAGCCATTAATCTATCACAGTTGCTAAGGAGCTTGGTAAAACATCAAAATGTAAAACTACAATATCATTAAGGAAAGCAACAGGAGCAAGATTACTTTGTCATAGAACCAATAGTAAGGCCCAGGAATTGAAAGCAGTAGGCAGGTACCTATTCAAACGGGTTAGTGGGCAGGTAGAAAATAGAAGAACCAGTTAGCTATGAAAGATATCACACTTCAGCTCACCTTTCCAACCCTTCGCAACCAGCTCATGGTTCCTCTCCTTGTACGGTGGACACTGCACATTGGTAAGGGCAAGGGCTCTGCATGCAAATTGAGGACATTTCTTAGCTTATCATTGAAATCCAGCCATCTTCCTCCATTTAGCTCTAAAGATACTTATGGATAGGTTGATGTACCTCAAGAAGGCAGGAGGATGGCTAATTATTGTCTGTGGGAATGTAATAGGAGACTAGGAGAACGATCAATACAGACAAACACTGATCTTTCAATAAAATCAAATTAAGCCCCCTACAGTAAATCTCACAAGTGGACAATAACCATACATCCACACACACCTTGAAATTAGATTTTTATTTTCTTTTTCATATCTGAATGAAAGTCTTATGTAGCCAGGACTTTGAAGAAAGTCTCTAATGTGAAGCATAATGTCTAACGTAAACAAAAGAGGATAGAAAGAATCTCAGCAAAACAGAATTTTTTAACATTTCTTTTTAAAAGATTTTTTTTTTTTTAGATCTTCAGAGAGCTGAAAGCTATATTCATAAGATGAGAACATGCGGCATTTTTTTTTAAATGCTAAGAACAGGACCAAAAAAGTCTTGGAAAGTAAAATTGAAGGTAGTTTTCAAAAAGTCCAACAGAAAGGTCAAAAATAAAACTAAAGAAGTCTCTCAGAAAGCAATTTAAAAAGAAAAAATAGAAAAGACTAGAATATTATCCTAGGGCTGACCACATTGAACACTTAGAATTCCAGAAATAAATCTGAGAGAACATGGTAAATAAATAATTTTCAGAGGAAAGCTTAAAATTTTTCTAAGCTATAAAAAATACATTTTTACATTGAGAGGGATTGTCAAATGCAAAGTGTGATGACTGTGTAAGACTCACACACAATCATATCACTATGAAATTTTAGAGCAATAATTACCAATAGAAGACTTAAAAATATCCCAAGCAAAGTAAAAAGTGTGTCCACATTCAGGAATCAGAGTGACATCAGGGGGCTAGTGGTGGCACAGAGGCAATTCCACATGGGAAGGTTCTGGGTTCACATTTATATACCTCCCTGAGGATAACAGGCCAGCCTGTGCCCTTAATCTGGGGCTGGCTAAAGCTGGAGGGGGATCATGGCATCAGGATTTCATGGGGTGGTTTCATTTTCTGTATCTCTCACCCTTGGAATACATAAACAAATTTTGAAAAATCAGAATAACATCAGACTTCACAATAGGAATTCTGGAAGTTTAAAAAGTGGAGCAATATCTTAAAAAGTCACAGAAAGAGTGATTTTCAAGTAAGAATTATAAGCAGAGTACTTTACTAAATGTAATAGCCTCAAATAAAACATGCAACTTTTTTGTAATTTTGCCACTCATGCATTGCATCTCAAAAAGTTACCAGAGGGGAACCAGCAGTTAGTGTAATGGCTATGTCGCTGGACTCCCACGTAGTCGACCATGGTTCGCGTCCTGGACCCGGTGGCTTAAAACCCACGCCAGGCGCGTGTGCGTGCGTGCTCAAGATCCCCAGAGGAGAATGGAGGAGAAGGGATTGCGGCGTGGCCATCCCCTCTGGGGGTTGATTTCTCGCTTTCTGTCTCTCTGTCTCTCTCTGTCTTTCTGGTGAGCGCACGTGCCCTATGGTGAAAAACCTCTCAAAAAAAAAAAAAAAAAAAAAAGTTACCAGAGGATTTAATTGACTAAAATAAAGAGGTTAGCCAAGAAGAGGAAGCAGGAAATCCAAGCAACCAAGAATCCATAAAAAATGATTCCTCATGTCAAGAAAAGTGAAAACAATCCTGAAAAATACAATGATAAGAACAGCTAGAACAGTTTTTTTTTTTTTTCCAACTGATTTTGTCTCCTAGGAGACATATGATAATGTCTAGAGACAATTTTGTTTCCGTGAGTAGAGGAGTGGGAGAGAGTGCTACTGTCATCTAGCGGGTAGAGGCCAGCAATGCTGTCAATTGTTTTACAATGTTCAAGATAATCCCCAATAATAAACAAGTATCAAGTCCAAAATGTCAATAGTGTCAAAGAAGATAAGAAACCCAGTCCTGAGGCCAGTAGGTAGAGTGGTGGTTAAGGTGCTAAACTCCCACATGGCCAACCATAGTTCAAGTACTGGACCCAGCAACTTGAAAATCATGCTGGGTGTGTGTGTTCATGCCCCAAATTCTAAGACAAAAATGTAGGAGAAGGAATTGTTCTATGGCCAACCCCACCCCCCCAGGGGGGGCAGTAATATCTCACTTTCTCACTCTCTGTCTCCCTCCAGCAAGCACTTGTACTTTCTGGCAAAAATCTGGGAAAGAAAAAATAAAAAAGAAGCCCAGTCCTAGTCCAGTAACTGAACAGCAGGGTGAAACAGACTCCAGTATAACTTCAAAGGAGGAGATTTTAATTCATTGTGTACTCATTTTAGAATGACTGACTTATTACAGCTAAGCCTCAGAAAATATGTTTTAATAAGTAAAATTATGGTTTAATATGAACAATGTGGCTATAGAGCCAGGCAGAAAGCATTTGGAGATAAAAACTGAGCCATATTCTTTGGTTCTTATTTGTTCTAATATTTTGCCTAACATAAAAGACTCTTCATGGTTTTGCCATAAACGAACATTGCAGCTTCATCTCCTGTCATTTTTCTCCTCTCTTACAATTCAGGATTTTCTGAATACATAACAATTTAATATCCATTTATTACCCATAATGTTCTTTATTCATGTATTTCTCTGCCTAGTCCTCCCAAGGAATTCATCACTATCTCCAAAACCGAGCTCTAAAAGTCAAACATAGCAATCTCTTTAAACAATGAATAAATTGGCCAGTAAATAACTGTGCATTCTTACTTAATTTTAAATAATACATATTCATTATGTAAACAATTGGTAGATGTATTTAGGTAAGGTTATGTCAATCACAGCCCAAAATATACAGTAGCTCAAGTATAACAGAAGTTTCATATGCACTCACATAAAATATCTTTCCTTCGGGAATGATTCACAGTTCTGGACACCTGTTTTGTAGTTCCACCTTCCTGCTTTCTTTATTATTATTATTATATTCACACATTAATCACTATACATCATATGGATTGTTAAGAGACTTTACCCAGCATGATACACACCTCAGGTCACCCCGGTTGAGATCACCATTCACATCCTTGTCAACAGATAATAAACCTTATCTGTGTCCCACAAGTGTCTTACCTCTCCATTTTCCTACCAAATTTCCTATGCTCTTCCCCTCTCATACTCTCTTTCCACTTAGTCTCCAGTGCCCATTACAGTTTTTAATACTTTTATGTTTTCGAGTTTTTCAGTTTCTACCATAGAGTGCAAACAGTATATGTTAAGTGGGGACATGCACTGTCTCTCTTTCAAAGCCCGATTTGCTTCACTTGGCAACAAATCTTCCATAGTCATCCACTTTCTATCAAATTCCAAGGCCTTGTTGTATTTTATGACTGAATAGTATTCCATGGAGTATATGTGCCACAGTTTTTCAATCCATTAATCTGTTTGTGAACATTTGGGTTGGTTCCATGTCTTAGCAATTTTGAATAATGCCACTATAAATAAATATAGTTGTGCAGAGCTTTTCCAACTGAGCATTCTCCTGTCCTTTGGGTAGATACCCAGGAGTGGAATTGCTGGATCATATGGTAGTTCTATTTTAAGGTCTTTGAGGAACCTCCATATTGTTCTTCACAGTGGCTGGACCAATTTACATTCCCACCAACAGTGTAGGAGTGTTCCCTTTCACCACATCCTCTCCAGCACTTATCATTATTTTTTTTTTAATCTTCACTATTCTAACTGGGGTTAGGTGGTATCTCATTGTGGTTTTGATCTGCATCTCCCTTACAATGAAGGATGTTGGGCATTTTTTCATATGCTTTTTGGCTGTTTGTATGTTTCCTTAGAGAGTTGTTTATTCAGCTCATTTTCCCATCTTTTAATTGGATTTATCATTTACTTCCGGGTAAGTTGCTTGAGTTCCCTGTGTATTCTGGTTATTAGTCCCTTATCTGAGGCACAGTTAAAAATTCTCTCTCCCATTCCGAGGGTTGTCGATTTACACTAATTACAGTGTCCTTTGCTGTGCAGAAACTCCTTAGTCTGATGTAATCCCACCTGTCTATTTGGAGGATTATTGCCTGTGCTTGGGGGGTCTTGCTTAAGAAGTTTTTGCCCACCCCAATGTCTCCCGGAGTTTTCCCAGTGTTTTCCACCAGTAATTTTATAGTTTGTGGTCTTAGGTTTAGATCTTTGATCCACTTTGTAAATGTGCTTGTTAGCATTAAGTGAGTGGATAAGTAAAGATATGTAGAATAACTGCAGGAAGATTTTACAGTCCAGGCCTCATGGCATACTTTACTGTCACTCACTCCAGACTGGCTAAACTTCAGTTACACATAACTGAAAGGAAAACTGAGAAATACTGTCTACATGCATGTCCAGAAGACATATATGTAATTACTTATTATAACATAGCTATTGAAATGACAGGGCAAAATGACAGGGATTGTAAGTATTAAAATAGAATTTCAAGGTATAAAATAAAGGAATAGGGGTGATGAACAACTAGTGTCAATTAAACAGAGAGGATACTGTTGGAAATTGTAGAGAGTGAAATATCACCATAAATAGCAAGAAGGGACTGGTATTTCACCTGTAAGTCAGGAGGATTCGAAGAAAAAGCTCTGTTAAAAAACAACAACAACAACAACAACAAAAAAAAAACCTAGAAGGCCAATTTTGTCAAAGGAGTGGGTCAGATTCAAAGATGGGATGGCTTGGAAAATATAAAAACACTGAAAGGGATTTTCTCTTAATACATGAGGGATTTTCTTAGTGTGGTGCTGAGTTAGGTTGAATTGTATGAAAAAGAATGGTGATGATGATAATAAAAAATAAAAGAAAAAAAAAAGAATGGTGGAGTAGGGAAGATGAAGATGCTGGGCTTGAGGCTCTTAATAAGGTGATCATTTGTTTCACAGGCTTAGAAGACCGGGGTAATTTAAAGTTATATTAATGGTTTAATTTTGCGACCTTTTATTGTAACCTTGTTTTGGGCTAGGCGTTTCATCATCTGATTCTTACAACAAGCGCATTGAAGCAGGTGCTCTTATCTCATGTTTTCCACGAAGTAAACAAACATTCACCGCATATCACACAGCTCAATAAGAGACCGAGTTGGGATTAGAACCTGGTCAGGCTGCCTCCACTGTTCCTTAGCTGTTCACTCAACCATCATTTTTTATTTTATTTTTGTTCATCTGTTAGTCATTTTTTTTTTAGTTTTTTTTTTTTGTCTTTTTTTCCTTTATTTTGTCTTTTTTTTTTATATCAAGCCTTCAGACTATCATAGGAACTGCTTGGAATTAAAAGAATACCATAAAATTTCTACACTATGAAGTTTATTTTTTCAGTATTCATTAAAATGGTGACTATCAATCTAAATGGTTAAAAATAAATGCATGCTTTAGCTAAAATTTTTGAAGAAGGAAACAGGAACACTTAAGTAGAAAATAAATTATAGGGCTTCTTGGAGTTCTTGACTGCCATCCTATTTTTAAACATAAGATTTTCAAATGAAAAAAATGTTTTGAAAACTGCACTCACCAAATTTAATTTAGAATACGGTAGTGGCTGCACACCACTTACATCATGAGTTATTTAAAACTTCCACCTGAAGTAGAAAATATCGCCAACCTCAACTATATAAAGAGTCCCATAAATTGTCATTTGGACACATATTTCTTAAAATGAATTTTTATGAAGCAATTAATTTAGGAAAGGTGTCACCACTAACATTTAATTGCTACTACAATTGCTATTTATGAATTTCAGCTCTTTCCTTCCTTTTAAAAATCATGTTACGAAAATGTCACTAGTGAAAAACATATTAAGAAACTATCCTCTAATTAAGGGAAATGGATTTAAATAAAATGGGATTTCTAGCCTCTCACATTTAGAATATCCTCTATCCTGAGAACTATAAAAGTAAAATTGTCAAACTCAGAAGCAGAGAGTAGAGTGGTGGTTGCCAGGCCAGAAGGTGGGACAAATGGGAAGATGTTGGTCAAAAGGTACAAAGTTTCAGCCATGGAAAGTAAGTTCTGGACATCTAATATATAGTGTAGTTAATATTACTGCATTGGCTATGTAAACTTTGCTAAGAGGGTAAGCTCAAGTGTTCTCAACAATAGAGAAAGAAGGGCTCACCCTATATTCTACTAGTTATGAGAGTAAGATCTCACACGGCTGAGAGCTGGAATTCTGGCCCCAGAGAACTGGAAAACCTGCTGGGTACATGTACATACATGTCTATAATCACAGTGGAGGAAAAGAGATTACCACATGACTGATTTCTCTTTCTCCCTCACTCTGTCTCAGGCAAGTAAGTGCATGTGCCCTCTAGAGATTATAATTAAAAAAAAAAAAAAAAAGGAAAGAAAGGAAATGTCAACTACATGAGGTAATATTGATGTTCATTAGCTTGACTGTGGTGGTCATTTCACAGTGTATACATATATCAAAACATCAAGTCGTACACCTTAAATATATACAAGACCTATATGTCAACTATATGATAATAAAGTCAAAAATAAAATAAATTAAGTAATTTTTAGGTTTTTTTTTTTTTATAGATTTTTACCGTAGGGGACATGTACTTGCCAAAGAGACAGGAAGAGAGAAATCACTTCCTGAGGGAATGCCCAGGCTGCAATCCCTTTTCCTCTATTCTCTTCTTGGTATTTTGGGCATGCACACACATGTGCCTGGTATGAGTTTCAACCTGCCAGATCTGGGACTTGAACCATGATTGACCACATGGGAGTCTACTGCCTTTAACCACTACGCCACCTGCATTCCCCAAATTTAGTTTTTTGTTTGTTTGTTTGTTTGTTTAAAAGAGAAGGAGACATTTGAAATGCCTGGAATGTACTCTGCTATTTCTATTTCTCAGCTAACAAACTTCCATCAGATTGAAATGCAATTGTTACTTTTGTTACTTCATTAAAACCTTTCCAGATCTTCCAGATGATGTGAAATATACACAACCAAGACTGTACTTAACTTTGACACAATTTTGTTTGAATAATTACTAAATTAAATGTTTTAATATATAATATATCCTCATACTAAAGGAGGCCAAGATACTAATCAGCTTTTTAAACTGTCAGCACCTAATCAAGCTCTTTACCCATCAGAGTCACTCAGTGCATTTGTTGAACAACGAATGTCAGACAGAGTTAGGAATTATCCTTTGTTACCCCAGATCCTTTGGAGAAATTTGTTTAATGTTGAAATTATTTCTTTTTATATATATTTGTAACAGCTTCTCAGGGAAGACATTTGGTCTTGGGATTTTTTTTTTAAAGGCAATTTCTGCTTGCCAACTTCATTTAAAAAAAAAAAACATGTTTTTTGAATTTTATTTCTATTTCTGTATAAGTCAAATGTAGTAAAACACTTTTTTTCTAGGAATTTGGCTACTTAACTTAGTAGCTTAAAGTTGCTCTTTCAATTAAGAAATATATATATATTTTGTAATATTCATACAAAAAAAATGATTAGCCCTCATTCCAGAAATCCATTTTGGCTGGATATAGAAGGTTAAGTTATAATTTTTCAAAATATTTCAGATATTCCATTGACTTTTGGCTTCCGTTTTTGCTGCTGAGAAACCAGCTAGAAATTATGTAGTTACTCTTTTTCTAATATGACTACTTTAAACTTTTTTGCTATTTTCTTTGGTGTGTGAATTTTCCCTAAAAAATCAGTCTCTAGAAGTATATTTTATTTTATGTATTCGTTTATTATATTTTGGGAATTTGGAATCTACACAATGGTGTTAATGATTCTGGAAAATTTTCATCAATTATCTTTCCAAATTTCCACTGATGATTAAAGATTTTTAATTTTTTTGAGACTGATTGATTAGTTACATGTTTTCTCACATTTTATTTTATCTCTTACCCTTTCTCCTGTAATTCCCAACATTTTCTCTTTCAGTGCTGTATATTAATTTTTGTTGACCTATCTATGAGTTTTCTAATTATCTCCTCAGTTGTAGCAGCTTGCTACTTAAATTGTTCTTGATTTATTTTAGTGATTATATTTTTTGTTTCTAAAAGTTTCATCTGTAAGTGTACAGAATTGCTGTTAATTTTTTTCAGTTTTCATTATTTCCAGGTATTCATGACATTGTCTTATTTTTTTTTTTTTTTTTTGAGAGGGTTTTGCTATAGGGCACAAACGCTCACCAGAAAGACAGAGAGAGACAGAGAGACAGAAAGCGAGAAGTCACCCCCCAGGGAAGAAGGCCACGCTACGATCCCTTCTCCTCCATTCTCCTCTCAGGATCTTGGGCACGCACGCACACATGCCTGGCAGGAGTTTAAGCCACCAGGTACAGGACTCGAACCACAGTCGACTACATGGGAGTCCAGTCATAGCCATTACACCAACTGCTGGTCCCATGACATTGTCTTTTACCTACTTAACTATGTAAGCATATGAGGCCAGCAGGTATAGCTGGACTCCCACATGGCTGACCACAGATTGTGGCTTTAAACTCACACCCAGCATGTGTGTGTGTGTGTGTGTGTGTGTGTGTAGGCATGTGTGTGTGTGTGTGTGTGTGTGTGTGTGTGTGTTCCCAAGATCCCAGGAAGAGAACGGAGGAGAAGTGATTGCGACATGGCCATCCCCCTGGGGTTAATTTCTCACTTTTCTGTCTCTCTTTCTCTCCAGTGAGTGCAGGCACCCTGCAGCAAAAATCTCTCAAAAAAAAAAAAATAGTGGGTTTTCCCTCTAATATAATAGCCTGTATCTGAATCTGAAAAAGATTCAAAGAAATAGAATTTTTTTGGTATCTTCTCAATGATGATATAGTATAACTTTATAGACTATGATTTTGATTGTTTATCTTTTGTAAAAAAATCTTAAATGAAAGTTTTGAAACTAGGATACAGTCCTACTTCCCCCCAAAATTTATAATTGCTTCTGCTAGCAGCTTGGGTATACTGACAGTCTCAATTCATCCTAAAGCACATGTAGAGACCAGGATTCCCAGACTATCCAGGCAATGTGAGAACACAGTGCAGACCCACAAATGGCTGATTAACTTGGGGTTGTTATACTTTGGATAAGGCTGTCCCCCAAAAGGTGCGTGTTTTGGAGTTTGTTCTTAGTGGCAGTAGTTGGACATCCCCAGGAATTCCTGAGTTGAGACTTGATTATATGATACAGTCACAAAGTAAAACATGATATCTTTCCTGGTGTCCCGAAGCAGGGACTTCGGGTGTGACAATGTCAAGATTTAATTCTGGTGTGCATAAGGAGAGGACATGAGGTACACAGAAGCCACGTGAACACAGACCATTCTCCACTCTGCTCAAAGTTCTGCCTTCCAGCATGTTGTGATGTCTTCAAATTTTGCAGCCAACAGAACTGAGTTTTACAAATCACCTTCTATTATTCTTTTAATAAGTCACTGAGATGCAGATAATTCCGTTAGCAACACCATAATGGACTAAGACTAAGACTCCTCTGATGGTACGGTCCTTAGTCATCCTGGACAATAGCGGGGGAGTTTCCCTATAAGCTTTCCTGCCTATATGGCCTCTGTGCTTTGGTTTATCTCCCTTTGTCTCATAAAACATCAAAATAAGAGTACAGATTTGCTGAGATGGGCAAGTGTCTAAAGTGCCAAAGCAGATTTATGTGTTTTGTTTTGTTATTTTTACCCCTCTGGGTTCTAGTGATTTTTTGTTTGTTTTGTAGTAGATTGTAGTATAAATAACTTAACTTGTCTTTACTAGAATCCTCTACCAAAGGCCTTCCTTATCATCTACCCTGAATTGACACCTTGAAATAGAGAACTTTTCGGCACCAGCAGTTAGAGTAATGGCTGTGTCGCTGGACTCTCATGTAGTCGACCACAGTTCGCATCCCGGACCCGGTGGCTTAAAACTCACGCTGGGCACGTGTGCGTGCCTGCCCAAAATCCCGAGAGGAGAATGGAGGAGAAGGGATTGCAGCGTGGCCATTCCCCCTGGGTGGGGTGATTTCTTGCTTTCTGTCTCTCTGTCTCTGTCTTTCTGTCTCTATCTCTGTCTGTCTGGCGAGCGCACGCGCCCTATAGCAAAAACCTCTCCAAAAAAAAAAAAAAAAAAGAAATAGAGAACTGTTCCTTCCTAAAGTAGTACAAAGAATAGGAAAGAGAGGGTCTATTCTACTAAAATTCTTTTCTGGCTTAATTTCACATGCCTTATTTATCTTCTGATCTTAAGGCTTATCAATGTGTCTCGCACAATAGGTGTTGGTGTTTACTGCATGAATAAATACAGCAATTTACCAGATGCATGAGGCTGCATTTATCCACAGGAATTATATAGAAGCACAAAGAACATCTTAAACCCACCACTGTGTCATCTGAGTTTGCCATTAGATGCTCATTTCCTTGGAATAGTGATGGTAGGAGGAGGGAATCTTTGGGAGCTTAATTTAAACAGAATGCTAGAAGTCAACAAGGAGCCAAAATATTGTATTGCATTCTTCTCCCATGGGGCAGGGAAACTGCGATTCTAGGCTGGTGGGAGAATGAGAGCCTGTGTTCTCAAACTGGCCTGACAAGCTTCGAACCTCAGATCTGCTGCTTTCTAGCTATGCAACCTGGGGCCAGTTATTCAGCCTCTTGTAAGGAGATGATAATCATATGTGGTTCATTAGTACAGAAAATTCAATGGGGATAATGGAGGCAACATGAATTGTGAATCTTGACCCATAATAGGTGCTCAATAAATACTAGAGATTATCCTAGCCTTCTGTGTCCTGAGAAATAGTTCCTATCTCTCAATATAATTTCTTACTATTAGTTAACCAAACAGAAAAGGAAAAAAATTAAAACCTTACATATCAATTAGAGAAAAATTCAGAGGAAAGAGTACCATGTCTGATGATCAGTGTCTTCCATGAACAAAGTCTTAAGAACTGAGAGCACAAGGACTTTTTTATATGCCATAATTAACATAGCTGATTAGAAGGCACTAGGTGAATATTCCTAATACACCTGTAATAGCAGCAATATTTTCCAGTCTATGCCAGGATTTACTTACCAGTTTTTGTTCAGATTATAACATTTTCCCACATATACATTTTGAATGCCCACCGTTTAATCCATATGCACTAAATTGTCTCTGCTCGGAGAACTAAAATAAATAATCTGCAAATGCCAGAAAGTCCAAGATACCATCCCGATTTATTTAGAGAAACTCAGTTGAACACTAGCTAGCCTGACCACCTAGCCAAGTTTACAGTGGCTTATTTGCTACTTTCTTTTGCAAGTCAGTTACAAAGTCAATTTGTCCTATCCCTTGACTTTATTATATGCTGCTGCAAAGACTCAATATATGATTATGCATTTCAGTATTTTTGCTTAATTGTTGCCACAATGTTATGAGACCACCGAAAAGTCAGCTCAATTTACAGAAATTTACTTACATTTTGTGTATATCCAGAGCCCATCACAGTGCCTGGCAAATAATAATAATGAGCCATCAGAAGGCGTTTGTTGCATGAATAAACAGATAAATTGCTTAATTTCTACAGCACAATATTCTTTACTTTTATTGTAATACATTGCTTTTATTTACTAAACCACACAGTGATTTAAAATAAAACTTTCTATGTTACCTATACATTTAGTGCAACCACTTAAATAAGAACTAATTTTACTTCAATCACTCTCCAACGCAGAAGTCTATATTTTGGTTGAAAAGATGCTGAAAGTTTCAAAATTTCAGAGAAGGGTCTACTTTTGAATTAATTCAAAGGCCATGAGTATCTAACATCCTGATCCATCTGGCAAGACATAAATGTTCTTACAAGGATACTTTCTAAAGTTACTTTTGAAATCCCACTTGGTTAGACTACGTCGTTATGAGTGTGGCACCGTGGGTTATGTAGTCTGCATCACATCCCTACTCCCCAGAGGCTGACCTTCTTTTGAAGCATTTGAAAACTTTAAAAATAGACTCTAGCATAGCTGGCTCATTACCCTATCTCACACCCTTTCTAGGCTACAATTGCAAAGGTTGGAAATTCTGTAGGTTTTTTAATTCTGATCTTTGTGTAGTAAATTGAGAATGGATGTACCTTTAATGATATGAAAAAACACTACCCATTCAATGGGTAGAAAAACCAAATCTCCCTCCCACTGCTCAGATATTTTACTTCCTTGAAGTCCAACGTGATTCACTGTTATATTCAGCAGTAAAACACTACGGAGGCAATTGGGGATGAAATAGTCATATGTTTTGCTGTTTCTCATCTGCTCCGATCCCATGTTCAAGAAGACGAAGAAAGGAAAGAAATATGGAATGGCGGGGAGGGGGAGACAGGGGGAAGGAGGAAGAGAGAAACCTCCCATCATCATCATTTTGAGTTGTGCTGCCTCTTGAGTGAAAGACTTGAGTTTATTTCCTCTGCAAATCAATCTGACGCCTCTGAAACCAGGCGCATTCACTTGCCTTTTCAATTATTTCTTTAGAACTCAAATTCAAAGATAAGCACTTTAGGAGAAAACAGCTAAACAAAACCATCTCCTGCATTATATCAAACTCTTTCAGACAGAAAATTCAGTCAACAGAGATCATCCTGCAGAGTCGCAGATGTTGCAACTGTCACTTCCACTGGGTATTTCCCTCCAGGAGACATCTTACTTTTCCAGAGAGGAAAATGCTTTCCCAAATATTTTCTTTGGCGTATGCAGACTCCAGGCATTTTAAATCAAAGCCATGGTCAAGTTAAAGGGGGCAATAGTAGCTCCCTCTTGCTACGAGAACATGAAGATCCAAGAAGCAGTTCCAACAAATATAGCATCCAGCTAGAAGCCTTGGGCTGGAAAGACTTTTGCTCTCTGTTGTGTCAGCTAAAGACTGTGTTGCTCCAGTGAGTCTATTTTTGGAATCGCAGAGCTGATGCTACAAATTATCGTGAGGTTGTCTTACCAACTGCATTAAAATTTCCAGTCACTCAGGAGCTAGATGTTTCCCTTCAAATCTAGCAAGGGTTCTTGTTTGACAAAGAGCAACATGACTGTGATTATTAACAATGGTTACCTATTTTGCAACCCAAACAATGTTGACTAATATCAGGAAATCTAGTGACTTTTTTGGGGGGTGTTGGAGGGGGTTATTTTGTATTTTTGTTACGATGAGGGCACAAACCACATTTTAACTCCTGGTTCCCTGATTTGATATGCATTGATATGCAACCTCAGGAATTCTTTTTTTTTTTTTTGGGAGAGGTTTTTGCTATAGGGCGTGTGTGCTTGCCAGATAGACAGAGAGAGACAGAGAGATAGAAAGAGAGAAGTCACCCCTCCGGGGGGGATGACCACGCCGCAATCCCTTCTCCTCCATTCTCCTCTCAGGATCTTGGGCACACACGCACACGCGCCCAGCGTGAGTTTAAGCCACCGGGTCTGGGACTCGAACCGCGGTTGACTACATGGGAGTCCAGTGATATAGCCATTACGCTAACTGCTGGGCCCAGGAATTCTTTGTTTAAAGCATTTGGGCTTGAATGTTTTCATGTTCAAAGGGGGATAATATATGATAATAATATACAATAATGTAGCAAGAAGTGGTTGCAAGATGGAAAAAGTAAAGGTATGCAGTGCATATGTGAGATACCTGACATATATGGAAGCAGTTAGAAACACTAGATTTCTTCTCCTGTTCTGTTCAGAAATTATGGTTCATATTCAAAAGAGCTCCAACTGGGCAGAAGATGACTGTGAACTCACATCAGGCATCTATTGCTGTTTAGCAATCCATGTCAAAAATCAGTGGTTTAAAACAACACAATTTCCCTCCTACAATGACATAAGCCAATCGGGCATGTCTTCTGGCCAGGGAAGGCGAGGCTAAGGCCAGCTATTTCTACCTGGCAAGAACGTCCACTGGGACAGCTAGGTGGCTGTCATATTCCAGAAGGCCAGCGGGACTGTTCATATGAGGAAGCAATAATGGAACCTGAAGTAAGAGTCCAAATCTCATTGCACTGCACTTTCCAAGCTTTTGCTTGTAACGCATTAATTTTTACGTAATTGTCAAACTTAGCCTGGTGGCAAGACCCAAGCCAAGTGAGTAAAACAACAACCCAAAGGGTATGGACACCTAATTTGTCATAAGTTTTACTTTGTTTTGTAATGTTTTAGCATGAAAATGTTTATTTTTACTGCAGTATAGTTTTCATTATTTTCCTTTATTGCATGTGGAACATAATTCCAAAGTCAGAAGGTCTCTCCTCATAATTGTGTTATAAAGGAACTCATCCTTTTAATACCTGCTGTTTGTACAGTTTCTTTTATCATATTAAATTTATTTCTTCTTTCTCATTTAGATCTATAATCCATTTGGAGTCTACTGTGGTATATATTATGAGATATAAATCCAGTTATATTTTTCCCAATCATTTATCAAGTTGTCCTACTACAACTTGTTCTCTTCTTCTACTTCTTCTTCTTCTTCTTTTAAAGACAGGGTCTCAAACTGTTGTGATCCTCCCACTCCAGCCTCCCAGCTAGGACTACACACACCACCATGCCACATTCCCTTCCTTAAACAGAATGTTACCCCATTATGCAGGCCATCCTTCAGCCATGATTCTCCCAGCCCAGGATCCAGAGCAGCTAGAACAGCAGGTATGCACAAGGCCTCTAGGTTAGACCAGAATTGAACCTGGGTCTCCCATGTGGTTCCAGCACAGCAAGCACCTCCTCAGGTGAGTCCCAATACCACTTATTAAAAAGTCTGTTTCCTTCAGAGCTTTCAGATGTGTTACCATATAATTAATGCCAGGGTGTAGCTGAGTCTATTTCTTACCTTTCTGCTCTCTTCTGTTGATTTGCCCATCAATTCATGAGTCAATATACTGATAAGCCAATATTTTAATAATTGAGGCTTAATATATAGTTACTATCTCTTAGGTCTGGATGTTAAAGATGCATGCTGTACATTCATTCAGTCTTACTGTGATCTTATTTTCATTATTATTCTCCCATGCTTTTTTTTTTTTTGCTTATTTTTTCTACGTATACTTTGGAATCAATATTTCTAGCTCTGGGCAAGAAATCACCCCCCCCCCGGGGGGGGATGGCCACACTGCAATCCTTTCCCCTCCATTCTCTGCTCGGGATCTTGGACATGCATGCACACACATGCGCCCGGCATGAGTTTAAGCCACTGGGTCCAGGACTCAAACCGCAGTTGACTACATGGGAGTCCAGGGCCGTAGCCATTACACCATGTGCTGGTCCCATAAATTGTTCAGAATTTGATTGACATGTTTATGATGTTGAGACATTATACTCAAGAACAAGGAATAATGCCTTTCCATTCATTCAAATCTACTTTGTGTCTTTCACATGTGTTTTAACATTTCACAAAGATTTTATAAATACCTTAAGTTTCTTTCTAAGCAATTGTAATTTGATTGTTATTACAAATAGACTTTAAAATTCATTATATTTTCTAAGATATTTTTATTTATGATATCTAACTTTTTAATATTAATTTAACATATTAAATTAAACTGCTACCTTAATACATTCTTTTCCTCTATTATTTGTATTAAATTTAAATTCTTTGAGGCCAGCAGATGGCGTGGTGGTTAAGGTGCTGGACACTCCCACGTGGCTGATCATGGTTTGAGTCCCAGACCTGCTGGTTTTCTTTCTCTTTCCCGTTCTCTCTCTCTGTCTTTCTATGATCAAGTTAAAATGAATGAATGAATGAATAAATAAATAAATAAAAATTTAAATTCTGTTAGATTCTTCAAGAATAATATCATATTATTGGTAAAAAAGAGATTGTTTTCTGTAGTAGAAAGAATAATGGACTCCCAAGATGTACATATCCTAATCACCCAAAAGCCATCAATGCTATTTTATATAGCAAACAGGATTTTGCAGACACAATTAAGTTAAGGATCTTGAGATGGGAAGATTATCCTGGATTATATTGGTGGGTTCAACATAATCACAAGTATTCATTATTTATTCATGTATCAATTTACTGCCAGAGAGCGTATCTAATCATGACAGAAAGAGAGCTCTTAATGGCACACGGATCATGCCACAGTCCTTCTTTTCTCATTTCTCTGTCCTGTCAGGATTTGGGGCATGTACAGAGTTGCTACCAGCCTGTTCCCCAAAATACCAGAGTCAGGAATCCACAGTCATCAACGTGGAATCTTGCTCTATGCACAAGGCTTAATTGCCGCACTATGGGGAAAGCCTTCACAAGTATTCTTATAAAAAGAAGACAGGAAGGGGACTCAGAGTCAGAGAGGAAACGTGGCAATGCAGGTGTTGTGCTATAAAGATGGAAGAAAGGGCCCCAAGCACAGGAATAAAGAAGCCTCTAGAAGCTGGAAAAGACAAGGTCACAGATTCTCCCCAGAGTCTCCATGAGGAACACGGTCCTGCCAGTGCCTTAATTTTAGCCTAGTGTGACCTATGTCAGACATCTGACCTTGAAAACCATAAGCTAATAAATTTGTGTTTGTCTAAGTCACTAAATTTGTGATTTGTTAGCAAAGGGAAATCAACTAATTTTCTCTCCTCCCACCATTGTTATGACTCTAATTCTTTTCTCTTCTATAATTACACAAGATAATGCCACTATTAACTGTTAAACAGATATGAAAATATTGGGTGGCCTACCTGATTTCTAAACTACATGGGCCAGATGCCTTTTTTTAATGAATTATCCATTAAATACATACATGCATATACACCCCCACACACACACACACAGTTTTCAAAAAGTTCATAGAAAATACATCCTTTGAGATAACTATACATGGATTTCAAAATATTTTGTACCAAAATAAATTCCTATTTCAAATCCATTTCCCACAAACTTTTTGAAGCCCCCCTTTATATATACATTACACTTTTAGAATCAATTTGTTCAGTCCCAGAAAAATAATTGATTTACTGCCACCCTCATAATGCTGCATCATTCCTGTGTAAAAGTTTTTCAGAATCAAAATGAAGTCATTTGTGTCAGCTCTGACCAAAGTGAGCCATGGAGGAGATATTTCATCATGCTAGCACACTTGATAACAAGAACTGTCATTTAAAGAAAACTGCCCAAACCACTACTTTGCACAAAGACCACTACAACCTGCCAGGATGACTACTGCAAAGATGTCTGCCCAGAAACTGTCTGTCCAGCTGGTAACAACAGAAGCCAATGATGACACCTGAAATATGCTCATTTGGGCTGTTTGGCAGCTGCAGTCGCACTAAGTTTCTTAGAGTAATTCTCTTTCAATATTTTAGAGTTTGGTTACTTCTGTCTACACCAACACGATGTAAAGTTTGCACAACAGGAAGAACCTATGTTGGATAATCCCTGTCTGACCTAGTCGATTTGCCTTTATGGAGGACTTTGAGTACAAAATGCAAAGAAAGTCAGCACACAACAGAGAGGCAGTGAGTGAAGTGCCTGCATTAGCTACGAGAAGCAGAAGCCGTGCAGTGTTAGGTGTCGTGCTCAAGGGAAGGATATGAAGAGGCTGAGACTGGATGAGGGCTGAAGATGTTCTCTGCTCCAGGATTAGTATACTTCTCCACAGCATCCGCTGATATGCTTTCGAAAGCCATCATTTCAGGTGTTCTAATCTTTTCTAGATCTGTTACTCTGGAATTTACACAGTAGTTATGTGAATCAATGAATGAATAAGTAAAATAAAATACCATTCACATAACTAAAATGTATTTAAAAATAAACAATAACTTCCTGTAATCCCAGAGACAGAAGAGATAAAGCTAGGAGCTGCTGCCCCTTGTGTTCTGCCCCATCCAGAGCAACAGAGATCCAAGCCACTGAGCTTGCGCACATCAGAAACCCCCACCTGCTCTGGGGGGCGGGGGGCTACTCTGGCCTATGCGGCACATAGCACCATGTGAAATAGTCCAGCACATTACATTCTGCCTATCTATTGATGGTCATTGGAGAAGTCACAATGTATTTTTCCACATTTTTCTATACAAAAATAATGAAGTCATGGTGTATTTTTCTATGTTTTACTATACAAAAATGAGTCATGACTTTTCCAGTGACCTAACAGCTTAACCTCCATCCATATTGGGAGTAGAAAGATTGGGTATATAGAAATCAAACACCTGAAGAAAGGTGACTTTGGAAGAATTCTTTCCCCACAATGCTCCTAGAAATAAAAGGAGAGGAACTCCTCTGTTCGAAGATATTTTTTAGTGTTATCAACTGGACTAGGGAGAAAGGTTCACATGTTGAAATATTTACTTTGTAAGCTAAATAATGTGATTGAATGTATAAAATAAAATGAAATTTAAAATGTAAATGAAAAATATATACATATATAAAATTTTTGAAAAAAGGAAGAAAACCTGAATACAAAACTCCTACTATGGGTTCCACACTCCCACTGGCATAGAGTTAACACACACCATAGAGAAGGGCATGGGCACAAAACTACAGAAATATACTCCTAGAATTAGGAAGAATTGCATATATTGCCAGAGGACTAAAAATCAAAACAGAGTCTCAAGAAATAGGAGAAAACCAGGAACTAACTCTCCCACGAGGGAACATAATGACTCTTTACCAACAATGTATAAAACATAGATCATAGAAATGTCAGAAAAAGAATGCAGGATATTCATTGTGAAAAAAAAACTCAGTGAGATGCAAAAAAAAAAAAATAACATAGACAACTAGTTCCAGGAGATGATAAAATCCTTCAATGACTTGATGGAAGAATTCTCTAAAGACATAGACACACACAAAAGCATCAAACAGGAATTCTGGAGATGAAAAAGAAAATATGATGTAGGATATCAAGACTGTAAAGACATAGACACACGCAAAAGAATCAAACAGAAATTCTGGAGATAAAAAAGAAAATATGATGTAGGATATCAAGACCTCCCTCCAAAAGTATCAACAGAAGATTAGATCATGCAGAAGAAAGAAACTGTGACCCTGAAGACAAACAAGCAAGCAAAAAGAATGGAAGAATAATCATTAAAAATCAGGACCACATATGAGAAATCCCAGACCACATTAAACAGTGAAATAGCCACATAATAGGCAGACAAAGTGACAGGCAAAGATATAGCATATCTCTTTCCTGATATATTAGCTGAAAAATTTTCAAATTTAGAGAGCATGTGAACATTCAAATCCAGGAAATGCAAATGACTTCAAATCCATATAATATAAGAGGATCCTTTCCAAGGCTGATCATAGTCAAATTGGTAAAAATCAAAGACAAAAACAATAT
Organism: Tupaia belangeri chinensis; assembly: GCF_000334495.1. NCBI lineage: Eukaryota > Metazoa > Chordata > Mammalia > Scandentia > Tupaiidae > Tupaia > Tupaia belangeri. Next base: position 2,066,717 of record NW_006159915.1, read on the forward strand.
TCTAAAAATGACAAAAGGAAAGCACAATTGCTTACAAAGCTACCCCATTAGACTGACATTGGCCCTCTTAACTGAAACAATGTAGGCAAGGAAAGAATGATATATTTAAAATGCTGAAAGAAAGACAGCTTCTGCCAACAGTACCGTATCCAGCAAGGTTATCTTTCAAATGGGAAGGGGAAATAAACTCATTCCAGATTAACAAATGCTGAAAGAATCTGTCAAAACTAAACCAGCTCTTCAGGAAATCCTTAAGGATTACTACACCAGGAAAAATAATGGGAAATAAATAGAAGTAAGAAAACAACTAGAAAAGGGGGATAAGCCTGCATATGTCAATAATACTACTGAATGTCAGTATTAAATTTCTCTACTAAAAGGCTAAAAGTGCATATTTAACTATTCTACACAGAAGCAGATTTAGATTTAAATACAAATTCATCAATTATTTGATAGATAACTGTCTCCACAGGTGTTTATATATATATATATATATATATACATATATATATATATATATACATACATACATACACACATATATTATGTGTATATATAATATATATGTGTGTATATATAATATATAGTATATGTAATATATGTATATATTATATATAGTATATTATATGTTATATATATAATATATGTATATATTATATATAGTATATTTTATATATTATATATATATATATAAAATAACCATTATTCATGATATAAAACTACATAACAGAAAAATCTCCAAATGTTACCAGTAGCTGAATTTTTCTTTGAATGAATTTAAAGATGGCTATAAACCAAGAATGTTGTAAAGTCTATAAACCACTAAATCACTGATTTTACCATGCCTCCACTTCTTTCTTTTAAGGTATTTTTGTCATAGGGCATGTTTGCTCATTGGAGAGAAGCTGAGAGAGACAGTGAGAGGGAAAGTGAGAAATCACCCCCCAAGAAGATCACTACACTACAGTCCCATTCCCTCCATTCTTTTCCTTGGATTGTGGGCATGTATGTGCATGTGCCCAGCATGATTTTGCAGCTGCCAGGTCTTGGAATTGAACTGTGACTAGACATGTGGGAGTCCAGAAGTAACCACACTACCTGTTGGCCCCCATGTCTTTGCCTAAAATATCTCTTTCCAATTTTGTTTTGTTATTGCTTTTGAGAGTTCTTATTTATTTATGCATGGTACACTACCATGGCCTTACAAGAACTCTCAGTGAGTAAGTAAAAGTTTTTCTTTCCTATCTCTTCCTAATGAGCTACTGTTACGTACAATTTTACCTATCTCTAACTGGGCCAATAATACCACAGATCTTTTCAGACTATAAACTCCTATCTCCCACAGTCCTCTACATGGAAATTACAAATTTTTCTTTCATTAGCTATATTAAGATTATCTTTGTTGGGAACCAGCAGTTAGCATAATGGCTATGTCGCTGGATTCCCATGTAGTCAACCGCGGTTCGTGTCCCGGACCCGGTGGCTTAAAACTCACGCCGGACGCGTGTGCATGTGTGCCCAAGATCCCGAGAGGAGAATGGAGGAGAAGGGATTGTGGCGTGACCATCCCCCCGGGAGGTGATTTCTCGCTTTCTGTCTCTAATGTCTCTCTCTGTCTGTCTGGAGAACGCACACTCCCTCTAGCAAAAATCTCTCCAAAAAAAAAAAAAAAGTAAAAGATTATCTTTGTTTTCAAAAATCCATTCTCACTAATATATAAGAATTTCTGTTGTCTGATTTCTAATCAATTTATTTTTCTTTAGAACTATATTTCACAGTAAAGAATGTCATAGACAATCAGTACATACTCCTAGAATAAGCAGTGGAGTAGGTCCTGAATGTTTGCAACATAATATAATGGTAAATGTTGGAGCCAGCAAGTGGCATAGTGGTTGAGCAAAGGATTCCCCACATGGTAGACCACATTTTGAGTCCCAGATCCGTCAACTTGAAACTCACACCAGGCGCATGTGTATGCATGCCCAAAATCCTGAAAGGAGAATGGAGGAGAAGGGATTGTGGTGTGACCGGGGTGGGGGGTGGGGGGGTGGATTTCTTGCTTCCTGTCTCTCTATGGCTCTCTGTCTCTTTGGTGAGTATCCACAACCTATAGTCAAAATCTTTCAAAACACAAAAATTAGTAAATGTTACTATTGTCAATTTATTTATTATACACTGCATACTGGCTTCTAAAGATCATTCTATACTCTACAAAAATGTGTAATGATTTATGTAAATCATAAATTGAATAAATATTTTTTTGAAAAATTAAAAGTAGTAAGCAAAAAGTAACTACAGCAGAGGTCTCCAGATGAGAGTTTTCTATGCATAGAGATCTCTGAATGTATCTGTTATATTCTCAGTACCTGAAATAGGGAAATATGTTTTTCAACCATAGTGGGAGAGGGAAAGTCTACACTGCTCTAGACAAACACCAAAGAAAACATTGCATAATTTACACTTTAAAACAGATGGGAGAAGGCAGTTAGGGAATAATTGGACACGTGGGTTCCATTCTGAGGCAAAATGGCAGAATACCAGTGGAAATGATTCATCCAAATTTGTAAAGCTCCTATTTGCCTTTCCTTTTCTCTTATCTATCTGCTTCTGCAAATTGTGCATTCACCGCATTTCTCCCAGTGCACTGTCACGTTTTACTCCCAATTAGCTGAAAATGCCATAAATCAAGATGTATTCTTAACATTTTGTTGTTGTTGTTGTCTAGAGCATAAAGTAAAGATACGTATATATTTAAAAGCATTTAAAATTCTGGCACTTTCTTCCCCTAAACATTTGAGATAAGGAGTGGAGAAGTGGGGGAAGGGTACCCACAAACATCCTCAGGTAGCACCCACTTCAGAGGTCCGTGTTTAAACGGACTTTGCATCTTTTATTAGGGAGGCCACATTAGCAATGTCACTTAACATCTCTCTCATGTTTAAAAAACATTCACATTTATTTAAGATCATGTATTCATTTTTTAGGTTTATTCATTTTTTTCATTCAGCAAAGAGAAATAGAGAGGCACCCCCACGAGGTTCTCATGCCATGATCCAACCCCAGCCTGAGCCAGCCTGGATCAGTTGCATGCACTGAGATACCTGGAGCATGTACAGAGATGCCTGGAGATGCAAACCTAGGACACTCCCAAATCACTGAGTATTGTATCATTGCTGCACTGTCAGCTGGCCCCCTAACAGCACTAAGTTGTGTTTTTCTGATCTAGATAATATTAAGGTTGTTAAATAGGTTAAATTAAGTCAAGTTACATGAATGAGACATTTATAAAATTATTAATTAATTTGTATGTGTATATGTTGCTTTAAAATATTGTAATACACAAATACAAACATTTATATTGCACACACACATATATATATTTTTTGAGAGACAGATTTTTGTCATAGGGCACATGCACTTGCCAGAGAGACAGAGAGACAAAAAGTGAGACATCACCACCTCCACCCCTTTTCCCCCTCAGGGAGGATGGCCACATCACAATCCCTTCTTCCTTCTCCTCTTGAGATTTTGGTCACATACCCATTGTGAGTTTCAAGCCACCAGGTCTGGGACCTGAACCATAGTTGGTCATGTGGAAATCCAGCAACATGACTGCTACACCATCTGCTAGTCCCATATTGCACATGTATTAACTGAACCTTTAGATAGTAATTATAATACAAGATGTCAGACACTAGTTAAAATATAACTCATTTAATATGAACTAAACTTATATCACAAATATAAAAGCATTGACATATTGAAGTGAACACACTGGGTCACATGTTATATGAACTTCCAAAGGAGTATCTAGAATGCCATAGTGGGAATGATGGTGAACACAGGAAGTAGTAGTTAAGGTATACGTCATCTTTCATATAGTGTCCTCACTTAGCCTTCCCCTGAGGCAGGCTAAGAGCTTATGATCAAATATACCATTCCAAAACTAATTATTTTAAAAATCAGTCAGTAGCTTTCATTTAGACTTGCATTAACCCTGCTTCTCTAATGAGCATTAGATGCATGCAGAATTTAGATTATTTTTCAAACATTTTCCTTTAGTTCTAAAGCGAGAAAATTTAGGAAAGTGTGATTTATCTTATTCTTTATAACTCAAAAATATAGACATCCCTTTGTGTAAGATTCTAAACAACATTTTACCTCAAATTAATCTTAAGCAGTTTGGTTCCTAAAGGAAACTTAGGGGAAAGAAAATTATCACAAAAGGGAGAGGATTGCAGTTGGGTAGAAGATAACAATGGGTATCTGTCCAACACAGTCATTTTGTGTCCCAAATTGCTAAGAGGCCAATCGTAATCTGACTTACTAAATTAGTCTTACTAATTATGTAAAGAGGAAGAAAAAAAAGTTTTGAAAACAAAGAAAAATCCTGGGAAACCTAGATTTCCGTGGGGGTTAGAAGGAAACAGAGCTGGTGAGAGGGCCCAGTCATGCCTAAGAGTAGATTTCTGACAAGGGACCCCTAACTCTCATAGTGGGAAATGAGGGAGGGTGAGAGGAAGGGAATCAAGGAGAAAAAGAAAGAAACAAAACATTTAAGCGACTTGAAAAAGGAAAATGATCAGTTGATGATAATATGTGTGACAATATTTTTAACTGGACTAATATGCAATGTATTCATGTTGGGAAAATGCATTTTACAAGCTGTAACAATATACAGGTGATAGAATGTATAAGAAAAAAAAAACTACGAAAAAAATTCTGACGGGATGGAGAAATGGAGGAAAAAGGATTACAGCATGACCACACCTATTGAGGGGTGTTTTCTCTTTTCCTCTCTCACACACATTTATTCTCTGGTTATCAGAAAGAAAGAAAAAAAAATATATTATGTCTTAAAAATATTTGAATGATTTTTCAGGCAAGAAATAATTTAAAAGAGAATTAAGTCTTAAAAGTCTTTACGTATGCACAAAATAAGTTACATTAAATAATGTAAAGCAAAAAAAAAGACTTAATTTGATCTAGAAATATATAAATCCACAGTGATAATTGAAGATTATAACCCAGGAACTGATAAACAGACTAAATTAGTAAGGGTATAGAGAGCTATCTCTTTTTTTTTTTTCCCTCAGAGAGGTTTTTGCTATAGGGCGCCTGTGCTCACCAGAAAGAGAGAGAGAGAAAGCAAGAAATCACCTCCCAGGGGGATGGCCACAATGCCATCACCTCGCCTCCATTCTCCTCTCAGGATCTTGGGCATACACACACACACAAACACACACACACACACACACACATGCCCAGTATGAGTTTAAGCCACCGGGATCAGGACTTGAATCACGGTCGGTCGATACATCAGAGTCCAGCGACAGCCATTACTCTAACTACTGGTTTCAAGGTATAGAGATTTAAACAACAGAATTAATTCATTTGACCAAATTGACTGATATAAGCACTATAGTCACATATGCAACTCTTATAGTTCTATCTGAGCCTCCACTTCAACATCCTTGAAATTTCAATTTACATAATAAAATGTGTTTCTCATTCATGCAGTCCTCTGTTGATTTAAGTGACTCTCTGGGGCAGACACCCTCCCTAATCTGGGAACCTATAAATATCCCTATAAAGGATATTTATAATTTAGCAGAAACTTCATACTTCTTGAAACACTGAAGATCCACCCTTTAAGACAAAAATCAAGGCGAGAATGCCCACCATCTCCTCTTCTGCATTGTGCTGGAGGAGCTAGGCAAAAGCAGAAAAGCAATGAAAAATATAAGAATTGAAAATGAAGAAACATAATTTAAATTATTTGTGTATTACATGATTATGTACAAAGATGACTACATTAATTTACAGTGTATCCATGATGGGAAAATTATTTTGTATGTAGTAAAGATGACAGTGATCAAATGTTAAAAAAATAGGAAAATCAAACAAAGAAAAAAAAGAACATCTATATGTCAATTGGAAAAAAGTAGAGTTTCACTAAAAAATGGAAAATATTTATGTCATTTACTCAGATCTAATAGTTAATAATGTAACCTTGTACTCTGAAAAACGTTTTTTTTTTTTTGAGAGAGAGAGAGATTTTTGCTATAAGATGCTGTACTCCCCAGAGAGAGACAGAGAAACAGAAAGTGAGAAACCTCTCTCCAGGGATCTAGCCATGCTGCAAGCCCTTTTCCTCCACTCTCCTCTCAGAATTTTGGGTACACATGCACACAGACCAAGTGTGAGTTTCAAGCCCTGGGTCCAGTACTTGAACCGTGGTCAACCATATGGGAGTCCATTGCTTTAACCACTACGCCAAACTGTTGGCACCCTCAAAAGTATCTTAATGTGCTTCATAATTCACATGTTTTTTCAATCAAACTTTCTATTTTCAAATCCTTTTATCTCTAACTTTTTAAATATCTGAAGCCTCTAATTTGAGAGTATTTCTGTAGTTAAACAGAATATGGGTTGTTGTTTTTTTTTCTCTCTTTTTGCTTCTAATACTTGACTTTTCCACCTGCAGTTTTCAGCTTTCTGTTCTTTAGTTTTTTAGTTCACAAATGTTATCCATATTATTATCCATATTATTTTCTCTTTGTCCTCATAACTATATTGGGTCATTAGGAAAGTCATGACACATTTTTGGTGTAGAAAAGCATAGAAAATTTATGTCATGACTCCTGATGACCTAATACAATCATTTATTTTTTCACCATCATTTCAAGAAAATGGATGAATTCAAAGTACATACTGTACTGAAAGTATTCATAACTGTTCATCATTTAAATGTCTTCCTGAATTCATATCCATTTTAGAAATCCTTTTCACATACAAGAAAAGAAATGTTGATTTCTTCTTGAAAAATAAGATTTTGCTCATCATCTTGAAAAATTCATTTTCCTTTTTTGCATATTTGATCACATATTCCTGCTAAAAAACCTTACTGTTTTACTGATTTTAATGACTATTTTTCAGAATTACACTGATCCACACTGAGAAGGAATTAATGCTTATAAAACAAGAATCTGTACCACATTTACAAAATTGTTACTTAGAATAATGTTTACGGGCCTCTTGGGTAAACTGAGATCTCCATAGTCTTTGATGTTTGAGATTCAATAGCATTTGCTGTTTTCAGTCTTTCTTTTCTCCTTTTGATTTTTATTCATAAAAAGCATTAAGGATCCTTTATTAACTTGTTAAAAGCTACTACCTGTTCAAAGACATCAATCTAGTTTCTAGAGACATAAATAATTGGCTGAAGTAATTTGATTACTATCTGACAGAGACAGAAGCCTTGTTCTAATTTTCAGTTCTCTAGCACCAAAGAAGGGCTCCATAACTGTACTTGAATAGATACTCAGAGGCCTATCTGTTTATGATCCTTACACTGAATAGAAATACATATGCCATTTTAACTGAGAGTGATGTACTGATGCAGTTCTACTTACTCCCTCTAAATTTTTATCTTCTTGATAATAAAAACATGAGATGACTTGTCTGAAGAGAAATGCAGTTATATCAGCATTTTACATAGGTTTGAGTGGGTACATCTGTCCTAAGACAGAATTTCTGTGAACTAATAAGTTTCTTTAGAAGATGAGAGTTTGAAAATAGAATCTTTTTCTTATGGAAAAAAAAAGGAAGAAAAATGAAACATTTACAACTGCTGGATACTTCATTTCTAATTTTACTGCCATAATGAAAGTATCACAGGGAAGTGTCATTGTGAGGGGAGCAGATAATTGCTTTCTATATACTTGATATTATATTCTCAGGTTCAAGCACAGTTGTGAGCCTTAAACTGCGGTATCTTCACTCACAAGAGGAAAATAAACCTGTCTTTAATAATTTCACAGCAGGCTGTATCTGTGAGGAAATTTTCTCAAAAAACCTCTGTGAGAGGTAGGCCAGGGTAAGGATGAACAGCTTTTCTTGAAAGCAGCTGAAACTGAGAACAGAGAATTTAAATGATGCGAATAAAATTGCTCTGTCCATGGTGGGCTGAAATTAGAATGCAGATCTCCTGATTTAAAGTTGACTACCCTCGGGGGGCCAGAGAGAAATCTAAGTGCAGCAATAGAAAATAGCTCTTGCCAAATACATAGTACCTCTGAGTGCTGGGTGTGCAAAGAGCCAGCTCTTCATTATACTTCCCACAGAGGAGCCGGACTTTCAAAGTACAACTCCACTTTTCCTTTGACAATTTCTATCTTCGTAAAGTGTAGGATAGACAGTGACCTACAAAGTCCTCTGTGGTGTGCGACTAGGAACAGATTAGAAATTGAACATTGGAGGGGCCAGAGGGTGGTGCATGGTATGGCAGTGTCTCAGCTGAGCCCACCTGGGTTTGCATCCTTGAACTGCCCTGTATGTGTGTACCATGATCCAGGGGGACTGAGATCATGGGGTAGGGACCCTGCGTGAGGGTGCGCCTCTCTGTATCTCTAAGAAGAAACAGATAAAATAAATTTAAAAGAAAAAAAGGAGAAGAAAGAGAACACTGAATGAATTTGTGTCTGAATGGAAGTATTGAAAAATGTATGGAAGGGGACCAGCAGATGGCATAATGGCTACGTCGGTGGACTCCCATGTAGTCCACAGTGGTTTGAGTCCTGGACCCAGTGGTTTAAACTCATGCTGGGTGCATGTGTGTGCATGCCCAAGATCCCAAGAGGAGAATGGAGGAGAAGGGATGGTGACTTTGCCATCCCCGAGGGGATGATTTCTCACTTTCTGTCTCTCTCTGTCTTTCTGGAAAGCACATGCGCCCTATAGCAAAAACTTCTCAAAAAAAAAAAAAAATGTATGGAAGGACTAATGAAACACTCTGACTCTTACACTGGCAGTATGCATTTAAAATAAAATAGCAATGAATAGTATACTATCATGTTTCCAAGGTTACAAATTAATTTTTACATATATCAACTTATGTGATGAAATCTTCAAGACATTTCTTTATAACACATACTGCCATTCTAATTCTATTAATGAATACATAGGCTCCAAGAAGCTAATATCTTGCTCAATATCATCCAGATATTGAATAGGAAGGAAAGTAAGAGTAGTATTGGTATCTCAAATTCACGTATTTTCTTTTCTTTTTGCAGTAGGGAAGGGCAATAGAAGAATAGTGGCAATGACTGTGGCTTTAGAGCTGTGTGAATAACTTTGAGCAGAATATAATAGCCTCAGTAGGCTTTTAATGATAAGAAGAAATTACATGTAGCTTTAAGATGAGCATCACTGGGACCTGCAGATGGCATGATGGTCACATCACTGGACTTCCATGTAGTCAACCATGATGCGAGTCCCAGACCTGCAGCTTAAAACTCATGCTGGCTGTGTGTGAACATGCCTAAAATCCTGAGAGGAGAATGGAAGAGAGGACTGCAGTGTGGCATTCCACTTGGATGGTGATTTCTGGCTTTCTGTCTCTCTGGTAAGCACATGCGCCCTATAGCAAAAATCTCTCTCAAAAAAAAAAAAAATACACAAAACAAAAAGATGAGCATCATTCTTTTAAAAATCTAGTAGGGGAGCGGGCTGGTGGGTGGTGGTTAAGGGCTCTGGACTCCCGCATGGCAGACTGCGGTTCCTGTCCTGGACTGCGACTCGCTTTCTCACTTTCCCTCTCTCTCTCACTCTACCCCTCTCTGGTGAAATTAAGAAGGAAGGAAGGAAGGAAGGAAATGAAATGAAAAAAAATAATTCTTTTAAAAAGAAATCTAGTAGGGGACCAGGAAATGGCGTAGTGGTTAAGGTGCTGGACTCCCACATGGCCAACCATAGTTCAAGTTTCAGACTCAGTGGCTTGCTTTCCCATTCTCTCTCTCTCTCTTTCTGTCTCTCTCTCATGAATTAAATATAAATAAAAAATTATTAATAAAAAAAATAGTAGAAAATATAACCCTTCTTTTGGACCATTTACAGTTTAATGAAAGAAAATAGTCATGCACACCAGCCCAGACACTGGATCATCAAAAATATTTGGAAACATTTTCATTATGAACCACCCTAATGGCTCCAAGTGGAGAAAGTTTTATCTAATATTTGCTTAGTAATTACTTCAGCTTAAAATGCGTACTCCTTAATTGTGTGATGCACTTTTCTAACGATGAACTACAATGACTTCAAAAAAGAGAAAACTTCTGAAAGCTTGTGAGAGAAAAGTATATGTTGTTGATGCATCAAAATTATCTAGGTAAATACTCAGGACTCCCCCACAGTAACTGAAAAGTGTCCCATCAACCAGGGGACCATCCAACTTGTCCACAGAGCAACTGAAATAAATCAATAGGGGACCTTTGACAAACACTATCTGGAGATGAATGAATATTGATATCACAGAGGCAGCTCACTCATAAACTAAACTTTTACAACTGAATACTAAACTCATATCTATTATTTTTAGGGGGCAAAATTGCCTGAATATGGGACTAGCAGTGGCATAATGGATAGATCCTGAGAGGAGAATGGAGAAGGGATTGTGGCATGGCCATCCCTCCTGGGGGGTGATTTCTTGCTTTCTCTGCCTCTCTCTGTCTGTCTGGCAAGCACATGCACCCTATAGCAAAAAGCCTCTCCAAAAATAAATAAATAAATAAAACAAAAAATTGCTTGAATATATCTGTACATTACATTCAGACATTTAGGTATTGAAGGGTTAAAAAAAATAACCCTTTGTAAATGTCTGCTCCTCCTGACTTGGTACACATTATATTCTACTACTTTATAGTTTCCTCTGTCTAAACTGTGGTAATAATAGCTACTACTTTTCTTTTTCGTTTTTAGTTTTTTTTTTTTTTGAGAGGTTTTCGCTATAGGGCGTGTGCGCTTGCCAGACAGACAGAGAGAGACATAGAGACAGAAAGTGAGAAATCATCCCCTGGGGGGATGGCCATTCCACAATCCCTTCTCTTCCATTCTTCTCTTGGGATCTTGGGCACGCACGCACATGCACCCGGCGTGAGTTTTAAGCCACCAGGTCTGGGACGCGAACCGCAGTCAACTACATGGGATTCCAGCAACATAGTCGTTACGCTAACTACTGGTTCCCTCTTTTTTAGTTTTGCTAGGGTGTGCATGTACTCACCAGAGTGAGAGAGAGAAAGAAAGAAAGAGAGAAATTATCACCCAGGAGGGATAGTCATGCTGCAATTTCTTCATTCTCCTCATAGGGTTTTGGGCACATGCCCTGGCATATTTTCCAAGCTGCTGGGGCTGGGACTCACACCAGGCAGTGGGCCATATGGCATCCAGCTGCCTTAACCACCATGCCACCCGACTGGCTCAATAGCTTCTACTTTTCAAATACTAGGTATTTCTTTGGACAATTCTTCATTTATATCATCACGGTAATCCAGTAAGTGAGTCTCATTTTACCAACAAGGACAGGGTTTACGTTACATACTCCATGGAACGTAACAGATCTAGGATTTGACCTAGAATTAAAGTCCAGAGAGAGAGGTAGTATCTACTGTATATCTTCCATATGAGTAACTTATATATGTTCCTTGTCAGGGTGTACATTGAAAGGACCTAAAACACTTAGCACACTTTCCCACTTCTTACCATCAGGAGATCCTGATTCCGCTAGCTGAGGATCAAACATCAGCATCCACATTTCTAACAATTCCCTGGGCATGTTCTTATGCAGCCAGCTGGAAAACGTGTTATTGAGGATTACCCTATTAATGTCTCTCATATAGTGGGGGGGAAATGAACTCCAGATATCAAGCTGGGGTTTCTTTGTTTCGTAAGAGTCAAAGGTTCTTTTCATCAGTGGCACACAATACAAGAAAGGCAGAGCTCTTCCTTCAAACTCCAGAGAATTGGAAATGGCTATGGTCAGAACACACAATGGTTGCACAGGAAGACAGGAACAGCAAGTTAGAGCTGCAAGGGGTTAAGGTAGGTTTCCATGGCGTCCTGTGGACTGGTTAATTTGAATAATAGTGTGGGCCCTCAAGGCAAAGGGGCTGTCAGCTGTCTAGTGTGTGGACCCTGGGTAATTAGGGCAGGTGTATATCCGCCTAAAGTGTAGATGCTCCTAAGGGAAGTACTTGGAGGTATGAACTTAATTAGCTGCTCAAGAAAGATGGCTGATGCCCTCTAGCCAGGGCATCAAAACTGTGTCAAGAAAGCCCGCTTAAAAAAGAAAAAAATATATATATACACACACACACACACACACACACACACACACACATTTTGCTCCTGAATATTTTGCTCAAGATTGGTCCAAACCTCCAATTCATAATTTCTAGCTAGCTAAATCCTCATCAATATGCCTGCAGTTTCCAAATGCAGGGAAGTGAAGGAGATAAGTTATGCCATCTGGCCACTTCTGGCTCTCACTTTGAAAACTAGTGAATTCTTATTCTTCGGCCTAAATTTTTAATTTGTTATTGTCTGTTCTGGAGTTAACAGCAGCATTTTCCCTTGTTTTGCCTATTAAAAGAAATCATAAACACACACACATAAACATACAAAAAGCACTTCCAGAAGGCACTGTGTGAGAAGCACACTTAGATGGAGATTTGCAGTTTAAGTCAAGCAGAGTTTAAATTGCTACAGCAATAACAGTTTAACAATCGTTGTTAGACATGGCTGTTTCCAGGCTTCTTGGGCAGCTTCAGCGTGTTACCCATTCACTTCCTTTCTGTTAGCTTTCTGCTCTGCATGTGTGTACATTCTTTATACAGTGGGGCCTTGCTCTCTTTCCTGTGTCCCGGACTTCCTCTGTCCCTCTTCTCATGGCCTCACATTCCACTCCACATAACATCTGAGTCTTTTCCTCAGGATAGAATGTTTTCACTGGTGCCAGTCATTAATATTAATATTTATTTTCATTCTGCTACTGAAGACATTTGCCTTCTCAGGGGAAATCTGAAAGATGTCCTATAAAGTTCATATTTAAATTATCTCCCTAAGTAGGTTTCATTTTGTATTGTTTTTCATAATAACTGTAAAGTACTTACTTTGATTTCTACTGAATAGCCTCTGGGAATAAAATAAAATAGCAGGGAATGACTACAGTCCCCTCTACTTTCACCAATAAATTCCGTGTACACTCTAGAACATGCGGTTTAAAACAGATTTCACTGAACTTCTATATCATGGTTTATAAGGTCAGAAATAAATAATGACCAAACAAAATAAATGACATGAATAGAAGTTCTAGTAAGTATAAAATATCTGATAAAATATAAACAAGTAAAAAATTAAGCAACACAAGTTGCATTATTTTGCTCAAATTAAAAAAAGAAGAGGAGGAGGAGGAGGAGAAAAATTTCTTCCTTAACCTCCTTGTCTTCTGAACCTCACGATTTCAGAATGTGCCCAGGTTCAGTTCTCATCTAGTCCTGTATGTTGATGCTTGCCAAAGAAATCTCCAGTCTTGGAACCAGCAGTTAGCATAATGACTATGTTGCTGAACTCCCATGTAGTCCACCGTGGTTTGAGTCCTGGACCCAGTGGTTTAAACTCTTGCTGGGTGCATGGGTGTGCATGCCTACGATCCAAAGAGGAGAATGGAGGAGAAGGGATTGTGGCGTGTCCATCCCCCCAGAGGATGATTTCTCGCTTTCTGTCTCTCTGTCTCTCTCTGTCTCTCTGGCTAGCACATGTGCCCTATAGCAAACACCTCTCAAAAAAAAAAAAAAGAAAGAAAAGAAATCTAAAAAGAAATAAAAATTAACCTCTCAAAAAAAAAAAAAAAGAAAGAAAAGAAATCTCCAGCCTTATCTTCCCCTGAACTCTGCTCATGCCATGTGCCTACAAACTCTAAGCTAAAATGGCCAAGGCAAAATTTTTTATTTTCCCTTCTAGGTTCCCAATCTTTCTCAAGTTAATATGTCCCTACCATTTATTAGATGAATCTTTGATTCCTGCTTTCACTTACATTCCTCCTCACCATCAGAAACACATTGGCCATCTTCAAAATACACTCCAATTTCTATCATGCCTCACTGTCTCTGCCAGTAGTGCAGGCTGCTACTGCTGTTGGACTGGCCGAGGATGGTAGACTGGAGGATGATTTGCCGCCCAACAAGAACTAATCTTGAGAGATAAGAGTTGGTGAATAAGGAAAGGAATTCATTCAGTGGGGCAAATAATGGGAGAGAGTGGACCTGAATCCAAGATTATCTCTGAAGTACTAGGTACAGCATGAAGC
>NW_006159915.1:2083714-2095558 GCF_000334495.1 Tupaia belangeri chinensis
AAAAAGGTCAGTGTGTGTGCATATCTAGAAGCAAAGGGTAAATTATTCATGGCCTTGAGGTAAAATTATAAGGAGGAATGGTCGCTGTCTTTGGACAAAATCATGAAGAGGCCTTCTAAAGTGACAGTTTCCATTCTCTGTATGGAATATTTTCCTTATTCTGGCCAGTTTCAGTTCTCCTGCAATGGACTCAACGGTGATCTATGATTAATAAGAAAACAAAATGGCATCAGTCAAGACAATGCTTCAGTCCTATTTTAGAAGTAGTGAGGGTCTATGTGTGGCTCTGCAGTGCTTAAGCTGATAAAATCTTCTTAGTTGGTCATATGGGAGGGGGCTATCTCTAACGCCCAATATCTGCGTTAGAAGTAGTGAGGGTCTATGTGTGGCTCTGAAGTGCTTAAGCTGATAAAATCTTCTTAGTCATATGGGAGGGGGCTATCTCTTACGCCCAATATCTGCGAAGACTCAGAAGGTTATTGTTAATTATCATTAGTTAAACACAAGGCTTAAAAGACAGAAATAAGGTTGACTCTCCTGAAGATTAATTGACTAAGAAGGACTCCAAGACTAGGTACAGTATGGTTATTTTGGTTCTCTTATGGCTCGGTTACACTATCATTTCCTGCCTTCATTGCTGCAATAGGTTCCTAATGATTCTGTCTGAGCTTTCTAGTCTACTCTCACAATGTTTTAAAAAGATTACATCAGCCGGTGGCATAGTGGTTAAAGCATCTATATCCCACATAGTCATCTGTGCAGTTTAAGTCCGCAACCCAGTGCCTTGAGAAATGTACCAGGAACATGTACTGCATGCCCAAAATTCCAAGAGGAGAATGAAGGAGAAAGGACTGCAGCATGGCCATCCCCAGGGGGACTGATTTCTCATTTTTCCTCTTTGTGTGTCCTTTCTGGTGAGTGCACACATCCCATGGTGAGCACATGCTCTCTCTGTTAGTCTCTCTCTCTACACACACATACTTATATATGTCATAACAAGATATTTTCCTATTCAAACACTCCAATACCTTTCTATCACATTTTGAAAAATGTAGGGCCATGTTGTCATTATCAGTATCTCCACATAGTCTAACCCCTGATTCCCTCTTTGACTACATCTTTGATGGCTCATATTCTCTCTTCTTCACCTGTATCACCACTGAAATTCTTTTAAACCCTTGAATATTCCAAGCTGTACCTTCCTAAGACTATATGATTCTGGAACCCTTTACCCGTAGTAAACTTTCTAAATTATCTCTTCTCATCAAAACACATATCACCACATGAGCCTTTCCTCTCTCTCACTGAAATTTACTGTATTTCTTCTGCCAAACTTCACACCTCATGATGGCAAGGGCTATGTCTACCTTCTGACATTACAAGCTCAGGGCCTAGAAAAATGGCTGCCATATATTAAATGCTCAATAGACATTTGCTAAATGAATGAGTACATGAATGAATCTATTTCTCAAATCTCAAATAAGTAAAGAGAATTAGATACGGTAAGTCATAAATGTACAGACAATAACAGTTCCTAAAGCAATAATTTCGTATTGAGTTTCCGTAACATAATAAGCATTATTTATTATGTATTATTTTTCCTGCATTGTAATATTTTTGTCCCACTATTCTCTCATGACGACCCTCTGAAGGCATGCTCTTAATTGTTCTATATTATAAATAAGCACCCTGATATTCAGAGAGGTTAAGTGACTCGTTTTCCCATTGTCACAACTTTTAAATGATGGAGTTGCTTCTCGAACTGATTCAAACTTGAACCCCCATGCTTACAATAACTGTAGTACACAAAGATATCCTGGCAAGTTTCTTTATAACTAGACTATCTGAACCCCTGCCTATAATACTTACAGGTGTTCAGGATCCAATAATTCTTGAAAAGAATCTGCTAGAAATGCATGAACATACTGTAAACAGCATAAGAAAAGGTAGTGGGAGTACAGAGTACTAGTGTATAGAGTTCTAACTTTCTATATGTTGCTGTCTAGTTTTGTAAATCAGACTTCAATCTCTTTTTCCATAAAAGTCAGGAATTAAGACTAAAAATCAAAGCTTTGAAACTGGGTAATTCTTAAACATTTCACTTCATAGGCATGTTTTCTTAGACTCTATTGTCTTT
This sequence comes from Tupaia belangeri chinensis, assembly GCF_000334495.1. Classification (NCBI taxonomy): domain Eukaryota; kingdom Metazoa; phylum Chordata; class Mammalia; order Scandentia; family Tupaiidae; genus Tupaia; species Tupaia belangeri. The sequence goes on from NW_006159915.1 coordinate 2,085,852, forward strand.
TTTCTTAAAAAAATGTTTAATGGATAAAGTTGTATGTATATACCACATACAACAAAATGTTTTGAAGTACACTTACATTGTGTAATGACTAAATTTAGTAAATTAACATATACTATAGCATGTCACAGAGTAATTATTTTAATGGTCAGAGCACTTGACATACACTCTGAACATTTTTCAAGAATAGAAATTAACTCTCATTCACCGTATTATACAAGAGATCTCTTAAGCTTATTCTCCTATCTAACTGAAACTGGGTGTCCTTTACCAGTATCTCCCCAACCTCCTTGACTAGTTTTAAAAACATTTGCCATTCTTTTTGGTAGAGAATTTAGTTTACTCCCAATCAAATGTTCCTATTATCTTTCATCCAGCCCTTTTAACTCACTAATATTTCCCACTTTAGTCCCTCAGAATATTTGATATTGTAACATCTCAGCTAGATTTTATGTTCAAACATACTTTTATTTTTAAAAATTCTAGGAACCAGCAGATGGCATAATGGCTAAGTCACTGGACTTCCACACAGTTGACCTCAGTTCAAATCCCAGACCTGGTGGCTTGAAATTCAGGCTGGGAATATGTGCATGTGTGTCCAAGATTCCAAGAGGAGAATGGAGAAGGGATTGCAGAAGGGCCAACCCCCCAGTGTGGGAGGGTGTGATTTCTCACTTTCTGATTCCATTTTTCTCTCCAGAGAGTGCATACACCCTATAGCAAAAATCTCTCTCTCAAAAAAAAAAAAAAAAAAAACATGAGATGCTACTAATGGTATAAATACAAAAACAAAAAACAAGACCCATTTTAGTTGTATCAACATTTTCCAATTGTCAGGCTATCCATAAACAACTCTTATTCATATCTTAAATAGTTGTATAAAAAGTTTAGTAACTGGACACTTATGGTGAATGTCTTTAAATATTTACATTCAAACATCACTTTAGCTTTGACTGACTGATATGTGAAAGATATCATTCCATTGCTGCTATTTTTAAAACTTTCACATTCTAAAGAATTATGACAAGAAATAAATGTTTCATATAAACAGCCAAGAGAATGTCTGTAAGAGTAAAATATCCAGCTGCAAAGTGGAAAATCCAGTCATGTGACTTTTTCTTTACAGAACACCAAACATCTGGAAGTTTGGGGAGAATGTCATAATTACCTAAATATTTTATTTCTTATTGGGATGATTATTCTGCAGCTGCAATTTAATTTGGCACATTGTCAGTAAGTAAGTGGCATGTGAGGGCACTGTTGGATTCTAAAGAATCTTTGTTTTTCCTGAAGAACTGTTTAAGATATTATTGCTCAAACATTTTTTGAAAGAGTTTTATTCTGATCAAAGATATTTCTTAAGTTTGTAACACACACAGTATAATCCTAAATAATGAAGCTTTCGTTTTGCTTCATTTGTCTTTTCATAGTGAGATACACTGCAGAGAACAGAAGAGTTGTAAATGCATAATCTTTTATTCTTGTTAAACTTGCATTAGTCCAGTTACACTGGTATATGTAAATACGTTCATTAAAAATACTTGGAGGAAAAAAACTAAATTTTTTATTATAATGTTTTGAATGTTGGAGGATTCTGTTGCTTATTTTCTATAATAAGTTAATAGTAAATTTAAAAAAACTAGTCTTTCAGCTAACCGCAAATATGTATAGATTTCTTTTCTTTTTTTAGACTTAGTTTCTATTTTTAAAAAATCCCTTTTTTCAAAATCACATTCCAACATAATTCTGATCAACATAGTTCCTAAGAGTATCCAGGTTTCTGGGAATCTAAGCAAGATGTAGAGAGTATTAATTGATATCTGTTATGAGATAGACAGTGTCATTCCTCTCAAATGAAGGCAAACATTCCTGGGAGCAATAGACTCTCAAAATACTAAATGGACAAATTACCTAGGAACTTCCTGTTAGAAGACTTAAAAATACTTAAATATATTATTTTTTAAAATTATTTATTCATTTGTTCCATTTATTTTAATTTGATCAGAGAGAGACAGAGCGAGAGGGAAAGTGAGAGAGTAAGCCAACAGGTCCAGGACTTGAACTGTGGTCAGCCATGTGGGAATGCCCAGCACCTTAACCACCACACCACCTGCTGGTCCCCAAGAATACTTAAATATATTATTTTATCATCCTTAAAAAAATAAAAGCACTAAATTCTTAAGAAAACTAGATAAGTTCCATGAGATTAATCTTGACTTTTTTAGCTTCTTCATAAAGATCAACTGTGGTTTTAAATATATTAGGAAATAGAAAAAGATATTAGGCATACCTAAAGAAGATCTATCAATTCAGATACCTAAATATTCATCATAATACATTAATAATCATTTAATGAAAGAATTTTGTATTCAGTTCTTAAGTCTAAAGCTATTCACAATTTACTATACCAAATAATTTCTTTTTTTTTCTTTTTTTGGAGAGGTTTTTGCTATAGGGCGCGTGCGCTCGCCAGATAGACAGAGAGAGACAGAGAGACAGAAAGCGAGAAATCACCCCCAAGGGGGGATGGCCACACCACAATCCCTTCTCCTCCATTCTCCTCTCAGGATCATGGGCACGCACACACATGCGCCTAGCTATGCCACCGGGTCTGGGACTTGAACTGCAGTAGACTACATGGGAGTTCAGTAACAAAGCTATTATGCTAATTTCTGGTCCCACCAAATAATTTCTTAGTGAAATAATGCATATTAAAAAGTGTTCAACTAGTTTGTGGAAAATGTATTTTATACAAAGAGTAGCATGGTTTTAAAATTTATTTTGCACCAAAATGAACTTGTACTTTAATTCTATTTTACATTAACTTTTTTATATGCTCTTGTGTTTTCACATTCTGGTAAGAGATACTATTAATAAACTGTTTAATGGGTCACAGCTATGGTCCTGTGGTAATAACAACACGCCCAGCAGTAAATCAATGAGAAAACACCAGGATCTTCAGAATGAACTACCTGTATATAATTCTTAACTCTTGTATGATACTCAGCAAATTCACAGCATGCATTAAAATAAGCAACTATATAACAAAGAAAGCTATAGGAAATGTGATTACTTTCACTTATTCATTAGTTTGCTTATATTATCATAACAAAATATCATAGACTGGGGAGTAACTTAAAATGGGAATTTATTTTCTCATATTCTGGAGGCTGGAGTCAGAGATCAGAGTACCAGTAAAGTCTAGGCCTATCAAGAGACCTCTTCTTGGTTTGCAGACAGCCACTGCCTATGCTATCACATGGTTTTTCACACAGCCCAGGTGTCTGTGTGTGTGTTGGAAGGAGAGGTTTAAGAAAGTATTAACTGGCCCGATATTGTCAAATATTTGTAATAGGTCTCTCCAGGACAAGCAAAAACATTAGGATTTTCCTAAAAAGTTTTCAATGCCAACTGGTAAAGTTCTTCATAGATCAGTGGACTCATGTCACTCTGTAACTCACAGTATAAATGGTCTGGTTTAAGCAAATAGGAAATTTAGATCCAAGTCAAAGCATGAATCTATTTCTTGAAACTTTCCTTCTTGTCATAGACAGTCCCTGCACTCTTAAGATTAATTTTCCTAAAAACCATTTCAGAACATTCAAAATATTGTCCTTGCCATAACTTTCAATAGGAAAGAAAAAAATAGGTAAAAATATGAGTAAATCCAAGTAATCTGCAAATCGTCTCAAAGAGAGGTTTTTTTGGTATTTTGCTGGGACCATGCAATTAACACAAGCTGAGTATAAAAGAACTGCCCCTCATGCCTATGAGCAAGGACTCGGCTGAGGAGAACTGTTTGCAAGGTCAACAGTTTTATGAGTTCTGATCCTTCATTGTGTCGCTGTATTGGCCTGCACTCGATCTCTCTGCCATGGGCCTTATTACCATACCCTGGTACCCCATAAAGGCACCCCCTGCCTTACTATAACTTTTACAATAATCTTAAAGGAATGTGGATCCACTAAGGTGGTGGCTGCGTAAGGCAGCAGCTGTGAACGGGAATTACTCCCATTAGATTCACCCCACCCTCCTGGAAAATGTCAATAAAAAATGCTACATTCACTACTCCTACTGTGGATTACATAGATAAGCATTAGGAAGATTTAGGTTATAGCTACTAAATTGGCAAAACAATCTCAGTAGCTGCGAGGGGCTCAGTGACTCATCCATGAGGTGCTGTTACCCCAAAGACCATGAGCCACCTTCAATCTCAGGACAAGTGAAGATTGCCATTCCCCAAGCCACAGCCATTGTATAGAGCAGCACGTAGAGGGTCCCAAGTACACAGCAACCTTTAGGTCAGTCATTAAGCTGCTCACAAGAACACATTCCTTTCCCATGTAGACATTAGACTCATCTTCTTAGCTGTGGATTACCCCAGAGATAACATAGATATTCCACTTTAGTATATGCTAACCTTGTCTTTACTAAACCAGACAGGATTTATTTCTAGGCCCTTATAACCAGCAAATTGCTGCCACCCTAGCCTGAGGCTGAAGTTCTCAAAGCTGACCTGGGGTTCAAGTTCTCAAGCCAATCTGGGACTAAAGTTATCAAGTCAGCCTAGGACTGAGGTTATTAAGATTCCTGGGAGCCCTCTCGTCCAAAGACCTTCCCCGGTAATCAAGATCTAAGGAGAGAATGCACCAGACAAATGGACTTCCTCATTCTAAGGATTATGACTGTTTATACCTAAACAAAACAGACGTCATGTTTTATGATTATTGTTCCTATACTTTGAATGCATTACCTTTTGGAGTAAAATCTTTCACTTACTTCCCCTCACCCATCCTACTCCTGTAAAACTCCTTCTATAATAAATACACATGTCTCCTGGCCATCAGGGCTGCAGTCTTGAGTTTACTCTGGCTGTAGCTGACTGAGAACATGCTAAGGGGCATTGAGGTCTTGGCCTGACTTTGTTCACCCGTGTCGCCTTCCTGTGCACCCACCCCGGCTGGAGCATGGCTTTCAGCAGTATTTTATCTTTGCAAATCATATATATGTATATTTATAAATGTCATCATGTATACTTTAATCCTAACAAACATATATAATTAAACCAATCTGTGGAATAAACTGCTACACAACAGTTTAATGTTTAATTTCAGAATGAATATGTTCTATTTTTCTTCTTCTCTACGGTTTTCTGTCGAATGATTCCTTTCCTTATACCTCATACACCTCCTCCACCACCCACTCTCTACCATTCACTCTCTAGCATGTACACCCATGCTCTCCACCATCACGTTTTCAAGTTTCCTAACCTTATTGGAGAACTCAGTACAAATTGAGTGGGGAATAGACAGTATGTATGTTCAAAAGTCTGGCTTACTTCACTCAACATTAAGTCTTCTAATTACATCCATTTGGAGTCATATAACAGGGTCTCATTGTCTCTTTTAGCTGTGTAATATTTCATAGTATATATGTGCCACAGTTTTTCAACCCAGACATCAGGTTTTGGACACGGGTTGGTTCCATGTTTTAGCAATTGTAAATATCGTTGCAGTAAACATGGGTATACAGATGTCTTTCTGATTAAGTGTTTTCCTATCCTTTGAGTAAATACCAAGAAGTCAGATTACTGGTTCATGTGAAAATTCTATTTGTAGGTTTTTGAGAAAATTGCATATTGTTTTACACAGAGGTTAGACTAATTTACTTTCCCACCAACAGTGTAAGAGAGTTCCTTTTTCATCACAGCCTTACCAACACGTGTCATTTTTAAATTTTTTTTGATCCTAGACATTCTAACTAGCTTTCTATTGAAATAAAAAGCTGATTTTCTGAGATTATGAACAAAATCGATAAGCCACTAACTAAGAAAAACAGAGAAAAACACGAGATAGATAAAATCAGTAATGAAGCTGGCAGTATTATAACTAATATATTCAAAACAAAAAATTTATGAGAGAATATTATGAGCAACTATTTGGCCTTCTGCATTTTTGTATGGTAAAACACAGAAAAATATGTCATGACTTCTCTGTAGACCTAATAGATGCCAACGAAATAGGAAACCTAGATGAGATGGATAAATTTCAGGAAAAGTACAAGTTACCTAGCTTGAATCACAATGAAATTAAAAAAACTGAGTAGATCAATAATAAGTGAAAAAATTGAAGCAGTGGCAAATATTCTCCCAACAAAGAAAAGCCCAGGTCCAGATGGCTTCATTTCTGAATTATATAAAACTCTTTTAAGAAGTGCTAATTCCAGTTCTTCTGAAACTATTTCTAAAGATTAAAAAGGAAGTAATCCTCCAAGACTCATTTTATGAAGCCCCTATTACCTTGATACAAAAATCAGACAAGACCGTAACAAAATAAAACTACAGACCAGTATCCCTGATTAATACTGATACAAAAATTTTCAACGAGATACTAGCAAACCAGATCCAACAATGTATCAAGAATATCCGCCATGACAAGACAGGCTTTTCCCCAGGGATGCAAGGATGGTTCAACATGCATAAAACAATAAAGGTAATATACCAGGTTAACAGAAAGAAAGATCATTAAAGTTTATCATAGCTATAGATGCAGAAAAAGGATTTGATAAAATACCACATCCCTTCATGATCAAGACTCTAAGGGGAAACTGGAGAAGAGACATTCCTTAACACAATAAAAGCCATGTATGACAGGCCTACTGCAAACATTATACTGAATGGGGAAGGGTTAAAAGCCTTCCCATTAAAATACTGGAACAAAATAAGGCTGCCCACTCTCCCCACTCCGTTTTTTATTTTTTCCTTTTATAAAATATTAATTCTAAAAATAAAAAATCACACTGTACAAATTTAGGGAAAACATTCTCAATGCTCAGATCTATAAAAATGTGAACATAACAGAAAGACTAGAGTTAACGGGCAAACTTCCGATGTTACTTTCTTTTTAAATTAGAAAGAAAAAAGTGATGTCCCCACATAGATAGCAATAGTAAATGCCTAAAAGATATCAGACGAGCTAGCAATAAAAAAGTGGAGATTCACCTGCTGACTCTCCCAGTTCTGTTTTCCCCAGTGGGCTCCAAATCTAAAAGGGATGAGGTATGGCATTCCCCATGGGGCGACACCCCACACTCATGGAGATTCCCCACGCTGGTCACAGCATAAAAGGTGGTGCCGGGAGGAAAAACCAGCACAATGTGTTCATAATTTCCTGTTTCTCTGACAAAGTGGATTTTTTGTACACTTGTTACAAAGGTCTGTACAAAAGCACAGAGCTGCTGTGAGGTGTTATTTCTCAAAGACAACTCAGGAGGACACCCGCTCTCCTCTCTTAGCTGCCGGGCAGCCCTAGAACATGGATAGCCAGCAGCTGGTCTCTCTGGTTCAGAAAACTATCACTGACATCATGACCCACTTGCACAACCTTGCACAATTCGAAGGTGTGAAGAACAAAGTGAACACCCTGGTGGCTGCTGCCAACAGCCTGGATAACCTATGTCACATGGACCCCACCTGGCACCTGTGGCTGTGACCATGGCCGTCCCACTCTGGATTGTGAAGGGCTCCTTGAGGGCTCTAAGACTGTTGGCTTTTTTTCTCTCTACCTTGTTGATTTTACTTACAAACATCCTGAAATTTTACTGGGTTACAATTATTCTCCTGATAGTTCGTGTGTGAAAGAGGGCAAATTTAGTTTTAGACGGAGCCAAGCTGTTCTGACAGCTAGGTGACTGGAAATGGCAGAGCTAAAACTTAATCTGAACATTTAAAATAAGCTTTTAAAGAAAGCACGATTCCATGTCCTGAAATTCGTGAATTCTTTTTTCATAGAATTCCTTCCTCTGTGTGAATGTACAGATTGAACTGTAGAACCCATCTCCCCACCATCCATTTTCAATTCTCCACTCTTTTTTAACATAGTACTGGAAGTCCTAGCTAAGGTAATTAGATAAGAGAACATAATAATAAACAGCATTCAGATAGAGAAAAAGTTAAACTGTCCCTATCTGCAGATGATAGAATTATATACATAGAAAACTCAAAGGAATCTATGAAAAAACTCATAGAAGTGATAAATGAATTCAGTAAAGTCACAGGATACAAAGTCGATGTACAAAAATCTATAGCATTTTTATACATCGACAATGGACAGAATGAGACAGAATTAAAGAAAGCAATCCCATTACAATAGCTAAAAATAATAATAATAATAATAATAATAATAATAAGATACCTAGGTATAAATCTAACCACTTGGGTGAAAGACCTCTACAAGGAAAAGTAAGAAAAGCTGAAAAAAGAAATTGAATATAATTTTTAAAAAATAGAAATATATCCAATGCTCTTAAATTGGAAGACTCAGCATAATCACAATGTCAGCCCTACCCAAATTAATTTACATATTCATTGTGATTCTGACATAATTACCTGAGACATTCTTCACTGAAATAGAAAAGTTTAATATATAAATTTGTCTGGAATCTAAGAGACCTTGTATTGGCAAGGCAATACTGTACCAAAAAAATAAGAGGCATCTCACTACCTTACTTTATATACAAAGCAGTGATAATCAAAACAGCATAGTAATGGCACAAAAATAGACATATAGATCAATGGAACAGAATGAGAATCCAGAAATAAACCCCAAATCATATAGTCAACTGATCTCTGATGAAGGGTGGTGTAAGACAATGCAGTGGAGAAAAGAAAGTCATTTTAGCAAATGGAGTTGGATTGCAGTGGAGAAAAGAAAGTCTTTTTAGCAAACGGAGTTGGATAAACTGGATATCCATCTGCAGAAAAATGAAACTGGACCCCTATCTCTCACCATGACTAGAATTAACCAAAAATGGATCTGACTATAAAATACCTAGTAAACATAGGAGAAACTTTTGAAGACATTGGAGTAGGCAAAGATTTCTTAAATAACACCCCTAACCCTAAAAAAAATAAATGGGATTAAAAAAAATTAAAAAAAAAAAAAAAAAAAAAAAAGCTCACAGCAAAGGAAACTATAACTAGAGTGAGAAGATAATGCTTGGAATGAGAAAAAAATATTTGCAGATTATTCCTCAGATAAGGTATTGATTTCTAAAATATATAGAGAAATAAAGTAGCTCACCCTCCCCCCAGATAATAATAGAATAATAAAATTAAGTGATGGGTAAATAAGTTGAATAGACTAAGATCCAACTAAGATTTAAGAATGGCCAAGACACACAAAAAACACATTCAAAATCTCTTATCATAGGGAAAATACAAATTAAAATGCAAAGAATATCAGATCAACACAACAATGAGATACCACCTAACCCCAGTCAGAATGTCTAAGATTAAAAAAACAAAAAATGATAAGTGTTGGCGGGGGTGTGGTGAAAGGGGAACTCTCTTACACTGCTGGTGGTACTATAAATTGGTCAAATCACTGTGGAGAACAATTTGGAGATTCCTCAGAAGTCTACAAATAGAACTACCATATAATCCAGCAATCCCATTCCTTGGCATCTACCCAAAGGACAGAAGAATTCTTCATTGGAAAAGTGCTTGCACATCGATATTTATTGTGGCACTTTTCATGATTGCTAAGACACAGAACCAACCCAAATGCCCCTGTACGGATGAATGGATTGAAAAACTGTGACACATATATTCTATGGAATACTATTCAGGCATAAAAAGCAATAAAATCCTGGTTTTTGACAGAAAGTGGAAGAATATGGAAGATTTACTGCTGAGTGAAGCAAGCCAGGCT
>NW_006159915.1:2095606-2097158 GCF_000334495.1 Tupaia belangeri chinensis
CACTCTATAACTGAAACCGATGGGCTAAAGGATGTACAAACACAAGAGATGGGTGTGAATGCCAGATGTGATGTGTGTGGAGGAGGTGTGGGGCCTGGGGAGAAACATTTGGAGGAGGTATACAGAGACAGCATTGTTGAGACAGGAAGGTAGTATTGTTATATTTTGATCAACTGGACCGGGGAGAAATGTTCACATATTGAAATGATCACCTTGTAAGCTAAAAAATGTGATTGAATATATTAAAAAATGTAACAAAATAGTGTAAAATAAATGCAAAGAATATATATATATATACATATTATATATGTGTGTGTGTGTATTTAAAGTTTTTCTGCTATAGAGCATATGTACTCGCTGGAGAGACAGAAAGTGATAGGTATGTTCATGCCACAATCCCTTCTCTATTTTCCTCTTGGGATTTTGGGCACGCATGCATACATGACCAGAGTGTTTTAAGCTGCCGAGTCCAGGACTCAAACTGCAGTCGACTACCTGGGAGTCTAGCAACATAACCAATATGCCATCTACTGGTCCCAGCAAATCATATTTTAAAAATATGATAATATTACAAACAAGTCTTCAGATACTGGTAATGGGTTCTCTAATGTTTCAGGAAATAATATGCCTTATCAAACAAGCATAACTAATTCATGTTATACAAACAACAAACAATAGAAACTTGAAATATAAAAAAATCATTCAAGGGAACCAGCAGTTAGCGTAATGGCTATGTCGCTGGACTCCCACATAGTTGACCGCGGTTCGCCTCCCAAACCCGGTGGCTTAAAACTCAACACGCCAGGCGCGTGTGCGTGCGTGCCCAAGATCCCGAGAGGAGAATGGAGGAGAAGGGATTGCGGCGTGACCAACTCCCCTGGGGGGGTGATTTCTCGTGTTCTGTCTCTATGTCTCTCTCTGTCTGTCTGGTGAGCACACACGCCCTATAGCGAAAATCTCTTCAAAAAAAAAAAATTCAAAATAGCATCAAAAATATAAAATATTTTTATATATATTTGATAAAGTTTCATAAAATTTGTATACTGAAAATAAAAATATTCTGCAAAAAATTGAGGATTTAAATAAATGGAGAGCTATACTGATTATTTAGAACAGAAGATTCTTTTTTTTCACCATAGGCTCACTGGAAAAAGAAAGGGAGGGCGCCAGTGAGAGGGAAAATGAGAAATCAGCTCCCAGAAGCATAGCCATGCTGCAATTTCTTCTCCTCCATTCTCCTGAGAGTTTGGGCATGCACACATGTTCCCATCACGATTTTCAAGCCACCAGTCTGGGGCTCAAACCACAGTCACTCATGGAGGAATCCAGTGCCTTAATTAAGGAGTCCAGAGCCTTAACTAACATGATACCTGTTAGTTTCTAGATTCAACATTTGTAAGCTGTGTATCCTTCCCAAATTGCTTATATATCAATATAATTCCATTTAAAATCTCAACAGGAATTTTTGTAGAAATTGACAACCTGATCCTAAAAGTTATAGGTAAATACAAATGACCTCAAACAATCAAAACAATATTTTTATCTTTTCTTT
>NW_006159915.1:2097311-2128141 GCF_000334495.1 Tupaia belangeri chinensis
TTTTTTTTTTTTCCATCCTTGATTCCCTATCCCTCATCCTCTGCCATGTCTCACCCTCCTCCCACATTTGTCTGTGTTATCCATGGTTGCTTTCTATGCCTCCCCCCCCTCCCCACCCCCGATTGATTTGCTAATGAACTTAATTAGTCTAAATATTTCCAATAGCAAGCACAGCTGATATATACATATACATGAACCCAAGTCTGACTTTAGGCATAAACCTCAGTGAATAGAATGAACATACTATAAAGCAGTACCTAGCTGGGGCTATATAGCTTACTGCAGTAATCAAATATGCAATTTTTTTTAATTTCGATAGGAACAGTTTTAGAGGTTTTTTTTTTCTCCTGAGACTTTTTTTTAATTAATTTACATTCATTCCCTGAGCATCATCACAACATACGAAATGTGGTTTCCCATCTAGAGTAAACTGCATAGTGGCTTAATCATGCATGTTATCATTAATAATATTCCATTTCTAGTATCATATATACATGTATATATATATTTTTTAACCCCATATGATTCTCTGCCCTTTCTCACTCTCTTATTACACTATCTCTGCTGTCTACAGTTGTCTTCAGTTCCTTTTCCCCCAACATTTTGTTGATCACACAATATCATAAGTAATCTAACCACTTTCATTAGCAAATTCAGCTGATAATTTCAAGAAAAGCAGTTCAAAACAATATTGTAAAAGAATGAAGTTGAGGGATATACACTATCTGATTTCAAGAATAATTGTAAAGCTACAATAAAGACAAGGTTTTATTGTGGGAAATTTTGCATTTCAATGGGAGAAAAGTCTTTTCAACAAAAACAATTGAACAATTGGATGGTGCCATGTAAAACCAGAAACCTTGACCACCCATATGCAAAAATCATTCAAAATGTTATCATAGATCTAAATACAAAAGCTAGAACAACAAAACATCTATAAGAAGATATAGGAGAAAATCTCATTGTCTTGAGTTTGGAAATAATTTCTCAAATACAGCATAAAAGTCATGAAAGAGAGATAGAGACCAGACCCTACATGAGACTTTATCAAAATTTAAAACATTTGCACTTTGGGACCCACAGTTGGTGTAATGGCTATGTTGCTGGACTCCCACGTAGTCGACTGCAGTTCGAGTCCTGGACCTGGTGGCTTAAACTCCCACCAGGTGCATGTGCGTGCATGTCCAAGATCCCAAGAGGATAAGGGATTACAGTGTGGCCATCCTCTCTGGGGGATGATTTCTCGCTTTCTGTCTCTCTGTCTCTGTCTTTCTGGCAAGCACATGCACCCTCTAACAAAAACCTCTCAAAAAAAAAAATAGAAAGAAAGAAAGAAAAAAAGAAAGAAAGAAAGAAAAAAGAGGAAAAAAAAAACATTTGCACTTCAAAACATATTGTTACAGAAAGAAATGGCAAGCCATAGATTTTAAGAAAATATTTGCAAAACTGGTATCGAAATAAGTTCTGATTCAAAATAAAGAACATTCAAATTTCAAATCTCAGTCTAAAATATAAAAGTAAATTATTCAAACAGACATATTACCAAAGATGTACAGATGGCAAATAAGCATGTGAAAGATGTCATTGAAGAAATACTTATTGAGACTCAGTACAGTATCACTACACACATATCACAATGGCTAAAATGAAAATCCGACTATATCTGTTGGTAAGGATAGGGAACAACTGGAACACTGCATGCTACTAGTGGGAGTATAAATTGGTGTAGCCATTGGAGAAGTTTGACAGTTTCCTAAAATGTTAAGTATATACTAATCATGTGACTCAGCCATATCACTCTTTAGGTATTTACAAGAGGAAAATGAAAGAATATGGCTGTTCCCCATGGTTTCTACAAATGTCATAGAAGCTTTATCTGTTATGACCCCAAACTGAAAACAATCAAATGTCCATCAAAGGTAGACAAATTGTGGTATCCGTGGCCATCCCCCCTGGGGGGGTGATTTCTTGCTTTCTATCTCTCTGTCTCTCTCTGTCTGGCGAGCACACGCGCCCTATAGCAAAAACCTCTCAAAAAAAGAAAAAAAAAAAAGAGGAAAATGAAAGAATATGGCTGCCCAAAACCTTGTACACAAATGTCATAGAAACTTTATCTGTTATGACCCCAAACTGAAAACAATCAAATGTCCATCAAAGGTAGACAAATTGTGGTATCGTTATGTAATGGAATACTATCCACCATTAAAATGAGCAAACCACAGATGAACAAAATGACATGAAAGAAATCTTGACATAAAAAAGCTAAATGAAATAAGCTAGCTCTACCTCAAAAAATTAGGATATTATTTTTAAAGAGGCTCTATGTTATGCCTTTTTTACATTATATTCAGGAAAATTAAGTACTTATGTGATAACTAGGTAAGCATCTGACTTCAGTCCTCAATTTCACTAAAGTTCTCCTCCTAAGATGTTTGGTTTCATCCTATGCTTGGTTTTAGTGCTTCTCTAATGGAAAGGATATAATGCGGTAGAGTCAAGGATTTGTACTTGTGTTTTGTTTGTTTGTTTTTTTACATATTGCTATCCAATTGTAGTATCATCATTTGTTGAAAAGACTTTGTCCTCCATCAAAATACATTTCTCCCAATGCAGTTTTAATTACTGTAGTTTTACAATAATTTACAATATGATTCCACTTACAAAAAGTTTTAGGAAATATAAGCTAATCTGTAGTGACAGAAAGCAAATCAGTTGCTGCTTAGGGAAGGGCAGTATAAAGGTCAGCAAGAAATTTGGGAGATGGTAGATATGTTCATTATCTTGATTGCATGTGATTCATATACCAAAATTCATTAAAAGTGCACTTTATATATGTGATTGTAGTGGATGTCAAATATTCCTGAATAAATGTATAAAAAACAAACAAACAAATAAACAAACAAAGCTATGGGAATAGAAATGAGACTAGTGGTTTCCCTTGGTGAGCACTCAGTTACCAGAAGAGAGAGAAGCTTCTGGGTTTACAGTAATACTGCTTCTTGATTTGGGTGCGAGGTGCACACATAAGTTCCCTCTCTGAAATTAATTTAGTTGATACAGATGACCAGTAAACTTTTATAAATGTATGTTAGTTTTTTTGAAATATTTTACATTAAAATAAATTTATAAGGAAAAATTTGCCTTCTCAGTATAGACAAGACCAACAAAATAGTAATACTAAGTGTGTTTTGAAAAGATGAATTACAGGGACCAGCAGTTGACATAATGGCTATGTCGCTGGACTCCCTGTAGTCAACCATGGTTTGAATCCTGGACCCGGTGGCTTAAACTCACGCCAGGCGCATGTGTGTGCGTGCCCAAGATCCCAAGAGCAAAATGGAGGAGAAGGGATTGCAGTGTGGCCATTTCCCCTGGGGGGTGATCTCTCACTTTCTATCTCTCTGTCTCTCTCTGTCTTTCTGGCTAGCACATGTGCCCTATAGCAAAAACCTCTCCAAAAAAATTAAAAAGAAAAATGAATTACAGATGGGAAGAATGAAAAAGAGAAATAAAAAGCATAGTCAGCTAATATCTAAATTATATTTTACTGAGACATAATACAGAAGACTTGAGGGATTCCAGACCCTTTGGAGTAACTGTGAAGTGGATCTTGAGCCAAGATGGTCAACACCCTAGATCAGTAAGACTAAGATACGTCAGCAGAAGACAGAAGAGAACTGTTTTTAAGTGGATTTTACTTGGGCAACGTAGTTGGGGTCTTAATTCAATATTTTACTCACTAGACTTTCACCTCAGGGGAGATATGCAATGTGATAAGGACATAATAGTTATTACTAAAGTGCTTGATTTTTCCAAAGACTAATGTGATAAAGACATAAGAGTTGTATCAATACGTATGTTTGTCCTCCATGATGCCCACCATAAACTTGCACATAATGAGTATATGCAGTTATAGTAATGAGCATGGGGTGTCATCAGAAAGTGCAGTGTCAGTCGTGGAACTGACTCATTGTCCCATTCAAGCTGCAGAAGAAAACAAAGAAATAAGAAACGGCAACTGCATTAAACATTCACCAAAATAAAATATATTCCAATCAAGAAATTCAATGATATCTCAAAGAACAGGGACACGAGTGAGGGTAAGATAGTATTTACCTTGCTGAACTTCTCCAACAGTCATTTTGTGTGAGCGAAGTGTTCTGAAACCATGGGTATGAAAACCATTTAAATGCAAAGTCTCACTATGGCTGCCTGCTGCATTGTGTAACTGCTATTTTTAGTCCACGCTCATGCTGCTCTGGGTCAGAGTGGGGGACATCTGTGGAGAGAGGAATGAATTGCTTGCAGCAAGACAAGTTTTGATAAATAATTACTTGTGCTATAATGTGCAGGCAGGGCCAGCTCTATTCCACAGACTGAAAACTAAGCCTTCCAGGAAGTAAATATAGGCAGGTCCTCAGCGGCTGCTTATGGCTTCCAGCACTAATGACACTTGGCAGTGCTGCCAGGATGATCAAGAATTAATTGATTTGTTGTGAACTCTGATAAAGGTTAACACTAACGCTGATGTTATACAATCCAGTTACATTTTCAAAACGCGTTATGATCATGATTTTTTTGTCCTAATGCTCCACAGAAGTAAGTAAAGATGACCTTTCCTCGTATGTGTAAAGTTACCCTTTCAGCTTGTTTTTCTTTTCTCTTCTCTCTCTTCTCTTTTTCGTTTTTTTTTTTTAATTTTTTTTTAATTTTAGTTGTTGACATAATGTGTTTAGACTTGCCAGAGAGAAACAGAGAGAAAGAGGATGGGAAAGTGAGGTATCAACCTCTAGGGGGAATACGTACAAAACAATCCCTTCTCCTCCATTCTCCTCTCAGGATTTGTGGCCTGCACACACACACACACACACACACACACACCCTCAGTGTGATTTTCAACCCTCTGGACTGTGGTTAACCATGTGGGAGTACAATGCCTTAACCACCATGCTACCTGCTGGTCCCTCAAATTTGTATTTCTAAACTCTAGAGTTTACTACTAAGTAGAAAAGCTTTTTCACCAATTTCTTGTTTAAAGAACAAAATAAGTAAAAATGCTCTAGTTTTGTGTGTGTGTGTGTGTGTGTGTGTGTGTGTGTTAATTATTACAGGGCACATATACTTGCCAAAGACAGAGATGCAGAAAGAGAGGGAGAACGTACCTCCCAATGGGGCATGGTCATGCTGTCATTCCTACTACTCCATTTCTCCACTCTGTCCGGAGATGGGGCAAAAAATGTACATGTGCCCTGTTATTTCAAACTGCCAAAGCAGGATTCAAACTGTCGTAGGCCATGTGGGATCTGGCTTCCTTAGTCACTTGAGTGCAGGTCACCTCAAAATGTTGCTGTTTTTATTTACTATTATCTGTTCCTTAAAGCAGGTACCAGGTTCCTTTCTTTTTCTACTTTTCTTGTAACCCAACTTGCCAGCAGCTGACCAGCTCTATCTAACCTCCTATATACATCAGATGGTCCTTACAGGCTATGAGATACTTCACCCCTGATGGGGATGCAGTCTTAGGGAAGTCTGTTCTTTTTTAAAAATAATGAATTGAACAAATTAAATGACTATCCAGCAGATACTAGAAATATTATGTATTTGTTGAAGTTTTTACTATAAAATCATTATATATTTATTGTAAATTAAATTAGAAAAAGTATAGCTACTCAACATTTGGATATACAGATCAAATATCCATAATCCCAAAATCTGAAATCTAAATGGTTTCAAAAATGAAATTTGAGAGTTGATAAAACACTACAAGTAGAAAATTTCACACCTGACCTCATGTACAGATTCCAGTCAAAATCCTGCAATAAAAAATTAGTGTACAGAATTAACTTCAGGTTATGTGTATAAAGTGCATATAAAATATAAATAAAATTTGGTAGAATTAGGTCCCATCCCCAAAGTGTCTCTTTATGTATACATAAATATTCTAAAATATGAAACAATCTTAAATTTGAAACACTTCTGGCCCCAAACATTTCAGGTAAGGGATAATGAACCTGTGTATCATTTCATCTATTTCAATATGTTGATATTATGCCCAAACTTTTTTTAAAGGTATCATTTATTTATTATCATTATTATTATTTTTTAATTAGCCAAAAGGAATGCATGCTTACTAGAGACAGACAGACAGACAGATAGAGAAAGAGAAAGTGAGAAAGCAAGTCACCAGGTCCAGGACTCAAACCACTGTCAGTCATGTGGGAATCCAGCACCTTAACCACCACATTACTTGCTGACCCAATGCCCAAACTTTTGAACCTGATTTTTCATTGGATATTTTGTTAGCCTTTTTCTATATGCCCAGTCTCAAAAACATGATGTAAATGATTCTCTTTTTTTTTCTTATTTTTTTAGGGTCCAAGTTCTTGTTGGAGAGAGACAGAGACTGAGAGACGGGAAGTGAGAACAAGTGAAAAATCACCCCCTCCCCACATGGGAGAAAGCCATGCCACAATCCTTTCTCTTCCATTCTTATCCTAAAATTCTAGGCACAAATGCATACACACACATGGCGTGATTTTCACGTCACCAAGTCTAGGACTAGAACTGCATCTGGCTATATGGGATTCTAGCACCTTTTTTATCATTACATCACTTGCTGTTAAAAAAAAAAAAAAAAGAGAGAGAGATTTTCCAATATCAGAATCATGCACTTTCCAGAGAGACAGAAAGTGAGAAATCACTCACCAGAAAGGATGGCCATACCTTAATCCATTCTCCTCCATTCTCCTCTCAGGATATTGGGCATGAACACACATGCACTCAGTTTTAAGCCACCAGGTCAAGGACTCAAACTGCGTTAACTACATAGGTATCCAGCAACATAACCATCACACCATCCGCTGGTCCACTGGTCTCCTATTTTAATAAAGATATATTGGGTCATTAGAAAAGTCATGACGCATTTTTGCATAAAACAACATAGAAAAATATGTCATGACTTTTCCAGTGACCCAGTATAATGATTTACTTAATTAATTTGTAGTTTGAACATTCAGATTTTGTATTTTCCTTCCAATCTCTTTGTAGTAATCATAATTTAATGCATATTGCCCATAGTAATACATTTAAGTATTACTCTTTTTTTTTTCAGTATACATTTCAGAGTGAAGTTATTATACCAAAAATGTAGACATTTTAACTGTGATAGATACTGTTGAATTCCTTAGATCACTTTTCATTTTTTTATTTAAATCTTTATCTTAAATTGTTCACATAATTTTAGTTTATTATTTGTATTTGTCTTTATTTATGATTAGAGGGGCAGATATAATGAGGCTTCAAATTTTCATATAAGGAGATTTTTAAAAGTTGATGAAAAATGGAATTAAAGTTTTATTTTGGTGAAAACAAACATCTAAAATTTATGCATAATATTTTTATAGGATGCATTTTACATAAACTTTTTACTTTTTTTTTTTGAGAGGTTTTTTTTTTTTTTTTTTTTTTTTTGCTATAGGGCACGTGCGCTCACCAGACAAATAGAGAGAGACAGAGAGACAGAAAGCGAGAAATCACCCCCCCAGGGGGGATGGCCACGCCACAATCCCTTCTCCTCTATTCTCCTCTCGGGATCTTGGGCACGCTTGCACACATGCCCGGCGTGAGTTTAAGCCACCGGGTCCAGGACTCAAACCATGGTCGGCTACATGGGATTCCAGCAGCATAGCCATTATGCTAACTGCTGGTCCCGATTTTACATAAACTTTTTGAAGACCCCTGGTACAGTGAATTGTATGTATTTTTTTCATATTAATTTTTGTTTTCTTTTTGGCTTCTATGAGTCTATCTTCTTTTTTAAGTCTCTGTAATGAGCATAAAATTGGAATGCTACACAACCAAAACCTAAAACATATAACAATGAGTGCTATTCCACAATACCCTGACTCTGAGCCTGGAATATAGAGAGACTTAAAAAGTTGGGCTGCCTTTTGTCTAATAAAGTTAACCCAAACATATGCATAGGAAACCTACAATCTTTTTAAGAGAATATTATTAGTAGAAGCACTGTCCTTTCAAAAAAAAGATAGTGACAATTCAAAACGAAAATAGGACAGACCATGAGGTGGTATGGTGGTTAAGATGCTGGATTTCCACATGGCCAACTGCAGTTCAAGTCCTGGACCTAGTGGCTTAAAAAACCATTCTAGGTGTGTATGTATATGTGTTCAAAATCCCAGAAGGAGACTGGAGGAGAAGAGATTGCAGTGTGGCCAACCTCTTAGGGAATGGTTTCTCACTTTCTACCCTCTGTCTCTTCTGTCTCTCTCTGGCAAGCACAGGCAGCCTATGGCAAAAACAAACAAACAAACAAACAAACAAACAAACAAAAACCTCCTAAAATAAATAAATGAATAAAAATAGATCTTGAGGAACCCAATCTAACTGGGCAAGTAACAGGTTAAAGATACTTAGCTGCAAACATGGACCATTTGAAGTGGAAATGGGAAACTTAGAACTTAGAGCCTTAAGCTCACCGCTAAGAACTTCAAAAAATCACTACCAAGTAGGAAGACAGGGTCCTAACAATGGGTCCAACATATTGAGTCGTTGGGAAAGTCATGATATATTTTTTCCAACGACCTAATATATATGTGCACAGATGTATTTTATCCTGCTATGAAATAGTGACTGCCATCCAAGAGGACTTCAAAGCATCTGTAGAAACATGAAATTAAAGTATGAGTTTATTCTGGTGTAAAACATTTTAGAATCCTTGCATAGATTTTTTAAATAATATATATTCCCATAAACTTTTGAAATCCTTTATTTCTCTCTACCACTCTGTGAAGATATCTATCTAAATATCTAGATAGATATATATGATCCATAATATATAAATCATTAGGGAATCAACTAATAAATATAGGCAATTAATTAACTTATGTTCACTTCACTTATCTCATTTGTAAAATAAGGAAGTTCTTCTCAATTAGTGATAAAAGGCACTAACGCGTCCTGTGTAGGCCATACATGCTCTCCTCAACTTCCCAATATGACCTGGAATCTCATTTCAGAATGGAACATTAGAAAATTACTCCAGTTGGCCACTTCTCAAAGTGCCTAAATGGTAATGTTTTAATGACTACAACCCAACAAATTTACACAAGCTACTCTTTCATTTAATAAAGATTATTTATGGTGCAACAAAATAAATCTTCTGTGTCAGCACCTCTCCAATGCTATGGACTTCAGTAAAGAAATTTTTATTTAGGAAAAAATCTTGTATCCAAGAAAAAAAATATCAAACTACAAAAGCAATTAAAAAGCTATTTCCTTCCCATGGTCTAGACAGTTTCCAAGATTCTGTCTATTCTGTGATAGGAATGTCAATTTATGACTCTTTTGCGACCCCTTTTCTATCCATATCCCTAGCAGATGTCACTAACCATGGTGCTATTTTCTACCAGCCCAAATATGGCTTCTTGATCTTTTCAACACAAAATTCCAAAGTTTGTGCCTGCCAATCTGAGTTGGCACATACATTGACATTTATATTCATCCCTACTTCTCTCTGATATTTGTGTTCCCCGATCTCTGTAATCTACAGAAATTAGTATCCCAAATTGGTGATGAGCCACGAATGAGTCTGGAATCTCAGTTGCATTACCGAGAGAAACAGTAAGTGTACTGGAGGAGAGCAGATTGAAATTTCCTTCTAATTCTGTCGCTTAACCTCTTTGTACATCAGGTTCTTCATCCCTAAAATGTGGATGATAAAAGTCTTTAGCTCATTTATTAGTTATAATTAATTGAGAAAAGACATGATGAAAATTTTTTATATATATATATACGTATATATATATATAGTAGTACTAAAATAATGACTGGTGCCAAGTCATACTCAAATATGCTAGTTATTATTATTTTCACTATCATTGTTATTTTTACTTCTAAGTCCATATACTGGGAAATTACCTAACTATATTCTATATTTGTGGGCTAGAAGATATTTGCTAGCATAAATGTGAGTATTTCATTAATTCTATACATGCAATATAACACTTGATACATTGAGGTATTAAAATTATTTTCATGGAAATAGAATTTTAGAAAAATCTAAGTATGCTACATATTCTCCTATCTTGTGAACAGTGTATGCTGACTTTTCTTTACAGTTAAGGGTCAACAGTGTGCTGTAATAGTAATGTATTTTAGGATATATTAGCTTGATTTCTTACTAAATGACCCAGAGGACACCGCAGCTTTTCATTTTGTATGAGCTGTAGGTGTTGCTTCTCTCAAAGGCTGGCAAGGTGTATTGAACTATTTATTGCAGCTCTCTAGCCTGGTGCTGTGTTTTCTTACCCCTTCTTTCTAACCAGCTTTATTCTTGCTAATGCTGGTTCTCTCACTGTTCTCAAATTTGCATTTTTCTCTTCTAAACTCTTCTGAACTCTTGTACTACTTTTGTACATTTCTTGCCAGTATTAAAATAAAGCTCAGCATTGCTCCTATCTTTTAGGTTAGATTAGAAAATCAGACAATGGGAATTACATTTTGATTGCTTTTCCCATTGATCACAGACTAATGCATCTTTGTTCTGAACATCTATATTTATTTTAAGTTGTTGATTTTGCTAAAGATGTTGTCTTCCTATAAGTTAGTCTCATTATTTATAATGTGTAATACATGTTATAACTGAGAACTAAACTTAGGTCATGATTTTAAAAATATAGAGCTGTTCATTACAAAGAGAAATTCATATACCAGAATTGGATTCAAAAGTATTAATCATGGAGATGCCAAAGTAAGTCCCTTTCTCAATCATGTAATAGTATTAGAAGAACACATTAATGTACTGTTTTGGTACAGTGGGTCTTAAAGTATGGTTCCAAAATCTTCTTAGAAATGCAAATTTTGGGGCCACCCCAAACTTCTGACGTCTTGGGGTGAGGCTCAAAAGTATTTATTTTGATAAACTCTTCAAATGACCCTGATGCACACTTAAGCTGAAATCTATGACTATTATTTTAGTGTCTACTAAGTTTACTAATTAGTATTCTACTTGTATCTTGCTGTCCAGTTTAATTGTTTTCTTGTCTGATGCTACATGTATTAGAGGTTATAACACCTATCATTTGTAAGAATATAAGATTTGGGGGGCATTTATTTTTTCAGCCTTAACCTTATCTTAAGGATCTAGATCCTCTAGATAGTGTCACATAGCAGCTACCATAACTAAAACATAAGGTCTTATGCTAATACAATTTTGTAGTTCTTAATAAAAATAGAGCAAACAGTTGGAAACTATTAATAAAAGGATGCAAATAGGGTCCTGGATAAACAATGTACAGATTATTCTTGCATTTTCAATTGCTTTTTCTCACTTGTATTTTAGTCAGGTCATGTGGGATGATATGAATAAGGAGCTTTGGTGTCCAAGGGTTATATAATTGAAGGGATGCAATAAAGATATTGTCTGCAGCAGCAGTCTTTTCACCCACATGGACTCTCTCTTTTTTTTTTTTTCTTTTTATTGAGAGAAAGATTTTTGCTCTTGGGCACGTGCGCTCACCAGAGAGACAGAGAGAGAGAGACAGAGACAGAAAGTGAGAAATCACCCCCGGAGGGGATGGTCATACCACAATCCATACTCCTCCATTCTCTCGGGATTTGGGGCATGCATGTACACGTGCCTGGTCACTGTAAGTTTTAAGCCACTGGGTCTAGGACTCAAACTATGGTCAACTACATGAGAGTCCAGCGACTCCAGTAACTATTACACCACCTTCTGTTCCCTTGCATGGTCTTTTTTACAGGCTTCTTATCTTGGAGCAGCCAAGCTTTAATTCTTAGATTGGCAGGATGAGAGAGATGAATTGGTCTTTATACCTGTTTATCAGTCTCTCGGATTGGCTCACTCTAAGTAAACTCACAAGACAATTCTTGTACTGAATACAATGGCAAACCATTAACTGATAATAGAAGACATTTCTATTACTGTTTTCAAGTCTGCTCTTCACAACATTTTGTCTCTGGAAGAATATCTCTTGGGAAACTGAAACAGTGATCAAAGGCCTTTGTCTTATGGCTTAGAGGGGCTGATTCCTTAATGATTGCTTTTGCTTGTGAACTAACTTCATCAGGTATGTGTTGATGATACTAATTTAGCTCTCAGAAAGGAGTAGCTTATAATATCTTACTTTAAAAATATAATAATGAGAAAGTACATGCTTTCATGTAAAATCTCAGTAACCTTGCTAATAATCCCAATTTAGCATCAAAATATCTCATTTCATTTTTGTTTAATAAATTAACATTTATTTATTCATACAATGATAAATATGCTCCGGATACAAAAATGAATAAAAATACAGTTCTTGCCTCTGATATATTTACTACCCAATAAGGTATATGAACATTAATGTGTAAAAAGTAAGTTTGACACTATATAAGGAGATCTATCCTAGAAATAGAGTGTTATGGACACCCCAAAGAAAGAAACACATGAAAGAAGAAACAGAGATTCATTAAACTACCTTATCTTGTCTGTATTTAATGTCAAAATCAGCTGGTTTTGAATATTGTTAATTTTAAGGCAGCCAAATTTCTTTTCTTTTCTTTTTTCTTATTTGCCAGAGGGTGTGTTCATTCACTAAAGAGACAGAGAGAGAGGAAAAGTAAAAAAGCACCCTCTGTGGGGAATGGTGATGCCAAAATCATTTTGCTTCCATCTCTCCCTCTTTTCAGAATTTTGGGCACATATGCACACATATTCAGCATGCTTTTTCAAGTTGCTAGCACTGGGACTTTAATCACACAGTCAGCCATGTTGGATCTAGTCACCTTAACAACCATGCCATTGGCCTGTTCCAAATCTCTCTCTCTTTTCAAGTTTATTTGTTTATTTCTTCTATGATTGAGAAAGACAGATAAAGATGACATCACCAGTAGGATCATCATACTGCAATCTACCCCCACCCTGTTTGGGGCAACCCCAGGTCATGGGCACACATGTTCATGGACATCTCCAAATGAACCTGGAACCTCCCTATTTGGGTTATCTTTGCTGAACCTTGTGTAACCATTGTACCACTATACAGTCTCTATAGCCAAATGTTTAATTTTCAATCAGTCCAGATCAGGAATGATTCTGAATACAATGAGGTGGTTGTGTTTTTTTTGTTTTTTTTTTTTTTTTTTTTTTTTTTGTTAACATATTTTTTTTTTTTTTTGGAGAGATTTTCACTGTAGGGCGCGTGCGCTCACCAGACAGACAAAGAGAGACATCGAGACAGAAAGCGAGAAATCACCCCCCAGGGGGGATGGTCACGCCGCAATCCCTTCTCCTCCATTCTCCTCTCGGGATCTTGGGCATGCACGCACACGCGCCCGGCGTGAGTTTTAAGCCACTGGGTCTGGGACACGAACCGCGGTCGACTACGTGGGAGTCCAGCGACATAGCCATTACGCTAACTGCTGGTTCCCTAGTTAACATATTTTTGAGTTGTAGTTGAAATTTATTTAATTTAAATATACATTTAATCACATTTATCTTTACAGTGTAGGACATTGCTTTTTTCAGCACAAATACCATGCATAGTCAGTCAAGATAAGACATTACTATATACATTATCATCAGCAAATAGCTTTTTTTCTGTCAATTAAACATACTTTTTTTTCTTCCCTTGTTCCTGCCTCTCCCTCTATTACCCACCCCTGTATTATCCCATCCTTACTTTCTCTAGTATCTATCATTGCCCTCCCTGTTTCTATACCTTCCAAACTTTCAGTTTCTGATATATAATGCAGACAATCAGTATATATTGAGTAGGGACATACAAAGTCTGTCTTTCATAGTCTGGCTTGCTTTGCTAAGCATTAAGTCTTCCATATTCATCCACTTTGTATCAAATGTCTGGGTCTCATTGTTTTCTATGATTGAATAGTATTCCATAGAGTATATATGCCACATTTTTTCAATCCAGTAATCTATTTTGGGACACTTGGGTTGATTCCATATCCTAGCAATTATAAATAATGCTGTAATAAACATGTATGTGCAAGTGTTTTTCTGACTGAGATTTTTCTATCATTTGGGTAAATACCTATGAGTGGAATTACTCAGTTGTATGTTAGTTCTAGTTGTAGGTTTCTGAGGAATCTCCATATCATTCTCCAAAGTGGTTGTACTAATTTGCATTCCCACCTACAGTGTAGGAGAGTTCCCTTTTCACCACCAGCCTCACCATCACTTATCATTAGTTATTTTTTAAATTTTAGTCATTCTGACTGGAGTTAAATGGTATCTCATTGTGGTTCTGATTTGCATTCCCCTTATGCTAAGAGACGACAGCATATTTTCATATACTTTTGGGCTGTTTGTATGTCTTCTTCAGGGAATTGTCTATTCAGTTCATTTCCATAACTTCTAATTGGATTTTTTTGTGATTATTTTTTATTCAGTTGCTTGAATTCCCTGTATATTCTGGTTATCAGTCCCTTATCTGAGGTATAGTTTGCAAATATGGTCTCCCATTCTGGGGATTGTCTTCTCACTCCACTTACTGTTTCTTTTACTGTGCAGAAGCTTCTCAGCCTAATATATTCCCATTTGTCTATTTTTGGGACTACTGCCTATGCTTTGGAGGTCTTCTTTAAGAAGAGTATGCCTACTCCAAGATCTCCAAGACTTTTTCCTGTATTTTCCACCAGTATTTTTATAGTTTGAAGTTTTATGTTTAGATCCTCAATCCATTTTGAGTTAATTTTTATTAGTGATGAGAGATAAGGATCCCGTTTCTTTCTTCTGCAGGTGGATATCCAGTTCTTTCAGCATCATTTGCTGAAGAGATTTTCTTTTTCCACTGGATTGTCTTGTGTCCTTTATCAAGCATCATTGGCTGTATGTTTGGGGTTATTTTGGTGGTTCTCAATTCAGTTCTATTGGTCTAATTGTCCATTTTGGTGCCAATACCATGCTGTTTAAACTATCATAGCTTTGTAAAATGTTTTGAGGTTGAGAAGTGAGATGCCTCCTACTTCATTCCCTTTGCAGAGTATCACTTTGGTGGTATGGGAACTTTTATGCTTCCCCCAAAATTTTGTGTTTATTTTTTCTAGTTCTGTGAGGAATATTTCTGGTAGTTTTATTGGGATTACATTAAATCTGTAGATTAATTTGGGTAGAATTGACATCTTGATTATATTAATTCTTCAAATCCAGGAACATAGAATGTTTTTCCACATTTTTTTGTACCATTTTAAATTTAATTTTCTAGTGTTTCATAGTTTTCCTTGTAGATGTCTTTGATGTCTTTGGTAGGTTTATTCCTAGATATTTTATTGGTTTTCTGGCTATTGAAAATAGGATTTCTTTCTTCAATTCTGTCTGTTTGTCCATTGTTGGTGCATAAAAATGCTGTGGGTTTTTCTATGTTGATTTTGCATCCTGTCACTTTACTACATTCATTTTCACTTCCAGGATTCTTTTTTGTGGATTTCTTTTGGATTTTCTATGTATAGAATACATCTGCAAATACAGATAACTTCACTTTCTATTTTCCTATTTGGATGTCTTTTATATGACTCTCTTATCTAAACACATTAGCTAAAACGTCCAATACTAAAAAGGAGTGGAGGAAATGGGCAGCCTTGTCTTGGTCCAGTTTTTAATATTTAGTATGACATTAGCTATGAGTTTTCCATAGGTATTTTATATTGTGTTGAGTAATGTCTTTTCTATGCCAATTTTGCTGAGAGTCTTTATCATGAAGGAATGTTGTATTTTATCAAATGCTTTTTCTGCATTGATTAATATGATCATATGGTTTTTATATTTCCTTTTGTTAATGTGATGTATTACTATTATTGTTTCATGTATGTTGAACCATCCCTGCATCCCTGGAATAAAGCCTACTTGGTCATAATGTATAATCTTTTTAATATGTTGTTGAATACTTGTTTTTGTATCTTGTTGAGAATTTTTGCATCTGTATTCATCAGGGATATGGTATGCCATGCGGAATGTGTGAGAAACAAGTGTATTTTGTGGTAGTTGGGTGAAATACTCTGTAGATGTCTGTAAAATCCATTTGATATATAGTATCATTTAGATCTGGTATCTCTTTGTGGGTTTTTTTTGTTTGTTTGTTTTTTGTTTTTTGTTTTTTGGGTTTTTTTTGCCTGGATGATCTGTCCAGAGGAGTCAGTGGTTTGTTGAGATCCCCTACAATTTTTGTGTTGCAGCCTATCTCTCCCTTGAGATCTAACAGTCTCTCTTTGATATATATAGGCACTCCAGTGTTGGGTGCATAGATATTTACAAAGTGTTATATTTTCTTGGTGAACAAGATAATGTCCTTCTTTGTCTCTTCTTACATCTTTCATCTTTAAAGTCTACTTTTTCTGATACCAGTATCACTATTCCAATCTTATTCTGGTTTCCATTTGCATGGAATATATTTTTCCCAGCCCTTCACTTTCAGTCTACGTATGTCCTTATCAGTGAGGTGTGTTTCTTGTAAGCAGCATATAGGTGGCTTCTGTTTTTGTATCCATTAAGCTAGTCTTTGTCTTTTAATGGGAGAATTTAATAAATTAACATTCAACATAATTATCGTTATTTTGTTAGCCATTTTCTCCATTTATTTTTGGTTGTTGTTCTCTTATTTCTGTTTGTTTCCTTTTTAGTTATCCTGACATAACACTCCCCTCAGTACTTTCTTGTAAGCAGCATATAGGTTGGTGAATTCTTTCAGTTTTTGTTTATCTGAGAATACTTTTATTTGTTCTTCTCATTTGAAGGATAATTTTGCTGGATATAGTATTCTTAATTGAAATTACTTTTCTCTTAATGTTTCTAATACATTTTCCCATTCTTTCCTTACCTGCATTGTTTCAGTTGAGTGGTCTGATTAGCCTAATGGGATAATTATTATAAGTAACCTGATGTTTCTCCTTTGCCATTATTAAAATAATGCCTTTGTCTTTAATTTTTACTAATATGGCTATGATGTGGTAGAGAAGGATCTTTTTATGTTGACTCTATTTAGGGTCCTTCTTATTTCTTGGTTCTGAATTTCTCCATGTTTCTCTATATTTGGAAATTTTTAGATAGTATTTTAAGAAAGAGGTTTTCCATGCCTTTATGGTGTCTAGAATTTCCCTTATGTTGTTATCAATTTTTTTGGTTGTTTTTTTCTTTCTTTTTGATGATTTGGTCTATGTTGGAGACTTTGTCTTCCAGGTCAGAAATTCCTTCTTCTCCATGGTCCAGTCTGCTGTTAATGCTTTCTAGGGAGACTTTAACTTCTTGAACTGTATTCTTCATTTCCAGAAGTTGTGTTTGACATTTTTTAGGGTATCTTTTTTTTTTTTGGAGAGGTTTTTGCTATAGGGCGCGTGCGCTCGTCAGACAGACAGAGAGAGATAGAGAGACAGAAAGCGAGAAATCACCCCACAGCGGGGATGGGCACGCCGCAATCCTTTCTCCTCCATTCTCCTCTCGGGATCTTGGGCACGTACGCACACGCGCCCGCCGTGAGTTTTAAGCCACCAGGTCCGGGACGCGAACCGCGGTCAACTACGTGGAAGTCCAGCGACATAGCCATTATGCTAACTGCTGGTTCCCTAGGGTATCATTTTTTATGGAATTCGTCCTTCATGCCCTGAAATGATTTTCTCATTTCTTGAAATAGACTGTCTGTTTTATCTTATATCTTGAGTTTTGTCACAATGAATATTTGTTAACTCTTTTTTCTAACATTTCTGTGTATTTCTCTGTGCTATCCACTGTTGGCTACTATGCTCACCTGGGGTGGGAAGAATTCCACCTTATTTTCTCATGTTTCTTCAAAACCCGTGCTAGTTTCTAGTCATCTGGTGAAGTATTCACTTTTTTTTTTAATTTTATTTTAGTGGTGTAGATTCTGTAGTATTGGTAGAGGAAACTATACCCTTAGCTCCCAGGTGTAACCATACTGGTTGACTCTGTCTCCCAGGTCAGAGCAATTAGGGGTAACTTCAGGTGCTTGGCTCCTCTGCCAAATAGTCAGCTCTTGATGAGGTGGTAGCAAACTAAGGAGATAAAATTTAGTGATGAGGGTCAAGTTGCATGCTACACTCATGCAGTGTGCTGGTCAGTCTACCAAAAGACCCAACTTAGCTCCCAAGCCCTGAGCATGGGCTCACCCAATGAAGCCTGTCCAGACCAGGCTTAAATATCCCAATCGGCAGGGCAAGTCCAAGCTGCACTGGGTGAGGGTGTGCCTAAAGTCCCACAGTTGCTCCAAAGCCCCGAGGGTAGGCTCACCCGAGGAGGTCTGCCCATATCAGACGTAAGTGTCCTAGTGGGCACCAGATGAAACAAGCCCAGGCTGCCAGAGTGGTGAGGATCTATGTACTGAAAGTCCCAACATAGGTCCCACACCGTTAGTGCAGGGTCCACTCCTATTTGTTTTAGATTTACTGTAGGATAAGTGTGCTTGCCGGGTAGCAGAGAGTGGGAAATCATCCCCCAGAGGTGATGACTATTGTTCAATCCCTTCTCCTCCAGTCTCCTCTCAAAATTCTTGACAGGCAAGAACATGCACCTGACATGATTTTCAAGCCACAGAATCTAAGATGCATACTACAGTTGGCCATGTGGGAATTCAGCACCTCAACCACTATGCCCCTCCTGGTCCCTACACTGATTTAAAAAAAAAAAAAATTTATCATATGAATGCTGCTGTTTTTCTTTTTTCAATAAACAAGTAGTAACTCACTGTGAATAACATGTTAGAGCAAGCATACTGTATACAGATGATTATATATTAATTCATATAAATTATATAATACATAAAGACAAAAAGAAATCACATCTTGTGCTTTGGAAGTAGTAAGGAAGTTACTAAATTCATTGATACTAAATGAGATGTGCTCTTGAATGCTTTTTCTCCAATGGTCACTTGAGTCAGTTATAGAAGTGTTGAATTTTAGCACTCTTAATTTCCTGTTGGAAGCTAGATCCTATTAATAGATTCACAAGCAATTTAATTCATATTATGTGGTTTCACGTTTCTCAAAAATGAGGGAATAATTTCTGAAACTTTTAGCTACTAAGTATTTACTAGATACCTATAATCTATATAATAAAATATGTTTTTCAATAAAATAGCTTTTTTAAGAATTATTTATTTAATTTTATTTATCCATTTATTTATTTTAATTTGACCACAGAGAGACACAGAGAGCACAAAAGAGAGGCAGAGAAAGTGAAAAAGTAAGCCACCAGGTCCAGGACTCAAACCGTGGTTGGCCATGTGGGAGTGTCTAGCACCTTAACCACTACGCCACCTGCTGGTCCCAATAAAATAGCTTTAAATAAAAGGTATTCAGAGATACAAAGACAACACCTGTGTCACCAAGAAGATAACAAAGTAGGAGATCCTTGGACAGCTTAATGTATTTCAACTGACATTGTTCAAATAGACCTAGAGTGTTTGACTATATGAAGTTCATGGGCTACTGCAAATAGCTGACCAAGAATCTCTACTATATCCATCTATACTTAGAATGCAAAAATAAAGCTCAAAGATATCATGCAATCGAAATAAAATAAAAAGTGTCAGATATTTAAAAAGAAAATGGGGTGTACTTTATGATATAGTAGTTGGGGCAGCTGGTTCCCATAAGACTGACTGAGGTTTAAGTTCCAGACCCAGTGGCTTGAAAAATGCATTGGGTCTTCTCTAAACATTTTGTAGAATTCAGAAGTGAAGCCATTAGGACCTGGACATTTCTTTGTGGGGATATTATTTATTACTGCTTCAATTTCGCTGCTTGTTATCAGTCTATTCAGTCTTTCTACATCTTCTTGATTCAGTCTTGGTAGAGTATATGTTCCCAGAAATCTGCCCATCTCATCCAGGTTTTCTTGTCTGTCAACATAGGGATGCTCATAGTATTTCCTGAGGATCTTTTGCATTTCTGTTATATCTGTTGTAATATTGCCCATTTTGTTGGAAATTTTATATGATTCCTTTCTCTCTTCTTTATTTTGAGAGGTTTTTGCTATAGGGTGCGTGCGCTCGCCAGCCAGCCAGACAGAGACAGAGAGACAGAAAGCGAGAAATCACTCCCCAGGGGGGATTGTCACACCGCAATCCCTTCTCCTCCATTCTCCTCTTGGGATCTTGGGAATGCACGCACACGCGCCCGGCGTGAGTTTAAGCCACCGGGTCCAGGACGCGAACCGCGGTCAACTACGTGGGAGTCCAGCGACATAGCCATTACGCTAACTGCTGGTCCCCCTTTCTCTCTTCTTAATTAGCCTAGCTAACAGTGTGTCAATTTTGTTTATCTTCACAAAGAACCAGCTTTTGGTTTCACTTATTGTTTATTGTTTATATAGATCATTTATTCTCTATTTCATTTATTTCTGCTTAACTCTTTATTATTTCTTTTCTTCTGGCATTGTTTGGGGTTTTTGTTCTTGTTGTTATTCCAGTTCCCTGAGATGTGTTTTAGGTTGTCTATTTGCCTCCATTCCCATCTCTTTCTTATGCACACTCATTGCTATGGCTGCTTTCATTGTGTCCCACAGGTTATGGAAACATGCATTAATCCCAAAAATAGACAAGTGGGATTACATAAAGTTAAAAAGTTTCCACATAGCAAAAGAAATAATAAGTAGAGTGATTCAGTAACCCTAAGAGTGGGAGAATATATTTGCAAAATATTCCTCAGATAAGGGACTGATAACCAGAATATACAGGGAACTCAAGCAGCTTACCTAATAATAATAATAATAATAATCCCAATTAAAAGATGAGCAAATGAGCCGAACAGTCAACTCTCCAAGGAAGATATATGAACAACAAAAATGCATATGAAAAAAAAGCTCAACCTCTCTTTTCATTAGGGAGATGCAAATCAAAAACACAATGAGATACAACCTAACCCCAGTAATAATGGTTAAGAATAAAAAATAAAAAATAATTAAGTGCTGGTAAAACTGTTGTGAAAAGGAAACTATCCTACACTGAAGGTGGGAATGTAAATTAGTCCAGTTACTGTGGAGAACTGTATAGAAGTTGCTCAAAAATCTACAAATAGAACTATCATATGATCAAGTAATTTCACTCCTGTGTACCTACCCAAAGGATAGGGATATACTCAGGAAAACACTTGCACATCCATGTTTATTGTGGCATTATTTACGATTGCTAAGCCATGGAACCAACCCAAATTTCCACAAACAGGTGAATGGATTAAAAAAGTGTGGCACATATATACTATAAAATATTATACAGACATAAAAAAGAGACCTTGGCATTTGAAAGAAAGTAGATGAATATGGAAGATTTATTGCTAAGTGAAACAAGCTAGACTATGAAAGACATTGTATGTCTCCACTCAATATATACCAAATGTCTATACTCTATGACAGAAACTGAAAGATTAGAAGATATAAAAGCATGGAGTACAATTGTGGACACTACAGAGTGTGGGAGGAAGGTGGAAAATGGGGAAAAGAGAAAGGAAGGGAATCAAGGGGGTAAAAAAGAACCAAAACGTTTAAGGGACACAAAAATGGAAAATCACCTGCTCATGATAACATGCATGATATTTTCTTTGACTGGACTAGTATACAGTGTATTCATGCTGAAAAATGCTTTGTGCATGCTATAATGATATACAGTGATTGAATGTATAAAAAATAATTTTTTAAATAAATAAATAAGCTTTCTAGGAAATAAAAAAGGAAAGAAAGAAAAACATACTAGGCAGGTTTGTATGCTTGCCCAAATCACAAGAGAAAAATGGAGTAGAAGGGATTGTAGTATGTATCATCTCTATCTGGGACGACTTTTTCTATTATCTTTCTCTCCCGGTATCTCATCTCTCTCTATTGAGCACGTATGCCCTACTACAAACTCAAACAAGCAAATAAAAAAGTTTCAGATAAAGTTTAGGGTATATAGAAGACCAAAGGTATCAAAAATGAAAATGAAATAAATATCATGGGGGAAGAAAATCTCAATAGTCTGAAAGAGAAGAGAAACACAATATTATTTTTAAATATAATAAAATAATTATTTAAAATTACTAAAATTGTTATCTGCCAGAGAGACAGTGGGGTGGGGAGGATCTTCGAATGGAGATTGTTCATGCTATTATCTCGTCTCCTCCATTTCTTCATCCTGTCAGTGTTTAGGGCCCACACTTCTATGCTCCCAGTGTGTTTTTCAAGTTGCTGGACCAGGATTTGAACTACTGATGGACATGTGGGGTCTAGCTCCTTTAACTACTATGCTACGATGGGGCTAGCCTAAGTTTTATTATTTTAATGCCATACAGAGAATGAAAGAATTTGTTTCATTTGTGCTGGCTTAATTTGCACGCTATATTATCTCCAATTACAGGGAAACAGGCATTTCTATTTTCTTTCAAATAAAATAACACTTTTTTTAAGCATTCAAGAAATTGACTCCATTTGAATTTAAGAAGAAAACCACTAAATTAAGCTTTGTCCATATTATACCCATATATAAAAATCTTAGTAGAAGCTAAAGAAAACAAACTATAATGGTTAAAGTTTTTTTTTTTTTTTTTTTTGGAAACTCTTGGCCTCCATCCCCCCCATTTTTTTTTTTTTTTTTTTCTTTGGCAAACCCTGGCCCCCCACCCCCCCCATTTTTTTTTTTTTTTTTTTCTTTGGCAAACCCTGGCCCCCCACCCCCCCCATTTTTTTTTTTTTTTTTTTCTTTGGCAAACCCTGGCCCCCCACCCCCCCCATTTTTTTTTTTTTTTTTTTCTTTGGCAAACCCTGGCCCCCCACCCCCCCCATTTTTTTTTTTTTTTTTTTCTTTGGCAAACCCTGGCCCCCCACCCCCCCCATTTTTTTTTTTTTTTTTTTCTTTGGCAAACCCTGGCCCCCCACCCCCCCCATTTTTTTTTTTTTTTTTTTCTTTGGCAAACCCTGGCCCCCCACCCCCCCCATTTTTTTTTTTTTTTTTTTGAGAGATTTTCACTGTAGGGCATGTGCGCTCGCCAGACAGACAGAGAGAGACATAGAGACAGAAAGCGAGAAATCACCCCCCAGGGGGGATGGTTACGCCGCAATCCCTTCTCCTCCATTCAATGGTTAAAGTATTTTAAAGAAACAAAATTGTAAGGAATAGTTTGTCTTTGGGTATTGCAAAATTAACACACAATCAGAGAGAAGACATGCAGACTAAATTTTTGATCCAATTTTTTACTCTAGAACTTTCACATTACTAAAAGAAAAAGGCACAAAATAAAATTTAAAAACAAGGCAAGTTGGAATAGCTTAGAATATTCTTTGGTTTATCCATGCTGCATGAATGCACAACTTTCAAAGTATCTTTGTGGATGAGATGTTAGGTGGCAAACATTAAATTTATAAAATAAAAGCAGGAGGCAAAATGAGTAACATTGAGGGGCTAGCACATAGCATGGTGGTTAAGGTGCTGGACTCCCACATGGCTAACCGCAGTTGGAGTCCCAGACCTGGAGGCTTGCTTTCTCACTTTTTGCCCTTCTCTTTTTCTCTCGTTTTCTCTCGCATGCATGCCTTGTAGCAAATTAAAAAATAATAATAATGATAGACAAAACATTAAATAATTTTTAAAACACAAAACAAAATGAGTAACATTGAATAAGCACTGCTAAGCATTCCCCCTTAAAGGGATGGGTTAACTATTATTTTATATATTACATCACAAACTCTCCAGTAATGGCTTCCAGTAACAGAGAAACATTTTCTTCTCCACAAAGCAGCACAACAAAGGGCCAAATAGAATTCAATTACACTGGCAACACGCAGGTACAAGGCACTAACCATCCACTCTTCCCTGTGCATTTGTATTAAATATTAATTGGAATTGCATCTATATTTCATTCAGGTTCACAAAACCTATAGGAGCAGAATAACCACTTTGAGTTCAGAGACTGAACCATATTAAAGTAGAAACGTTCTCACTGTGCATCTTTTAAAAGATGTGGTACATAGAGATAACTAAGGCTTTAGACTCATAGTTTAGCTTATTATAGTCTCCATTGACCATCTGGGTGATTTTGGAAATTTCTTAACTAGAACTAAGGATAAAATTGAGGATTATTAAATGTATCTCTGATACGCTGAGACAATTTGTGTACACCGCCAAGAAAAAAAGTCTTGTGGGGGATATTGCAAAGTAAATGGAGATTATCATTATTATATGGAAATTATTTTAATTAGTATTACTATTCTATCTCAATATATTGGGCAAACATCAAGCTAATTAAAACATTTACATAGCAAAACCAGTCACCTATTCTAGCACTATTTTACTTTTATCTTGAAAAAAGACTCTTTTTTAGAAAAAAGGCTAGAATATGCAAAAAAAGAGATTTTTATGGATTTGATCCTTCTGAAAGAGTTGGTGGAAATAAGGCTTTTTGAAGGCACTAAAATTGGTTAGAAGTTAAAAGTTTAGAGAAAGTAGGCATGATAGGTAAGTTAAAATGTTTAAATTTTGACACATTTGTTTTCTGGTTTTGTTTTAGAATTACTAGTCGTAATTTTAGATAGTTCATGGTGCCAACGTACTAGTATTAAAGCTTAAGCTTAACTCTGCTCACCTACAAACTCTTAGTCTTGGGAAGTACATCACATCTGTTAGTCTCATTTCCTTGCTTTTGGCAAAAGTGAGCAATGCTAACTACAAACTGTAGTGGTTGTAATGTGAAATAAAATAATATTTGTAAAATGCCCAACTCATAGTGGGGATGGGAAATATGAGGGGTTTTTTCTTTCTATCCAGTCAGAGAAAAATATTTATGAACTTATGAGACCAGGGACCCCCAAATTTTGAAGCCTAGCAAATATTGAGTATCTAATGTTCATTACAATGGTCACATATAATTTGTAAAGAAGAAGGTAGTACAGAAAGAAAATTATATGAAGATTTAAAAAACTATTTATCGAGTAAGACTTTGAATGAGAAATAGGGATAGAACTATCAACTAATTTATACAACTATATAAAATTATTTACTATCTGATACTTCCTTAAAACTAAGAAAACTTGCTTCTTTTTTAAAATTTCAGCAATCCTATGATAGTTTTGAGAGAAAAAACAACTCTACTTTTTCTTGAGTTAAAAACAATGATTTCTGTTTTTAAGAACTAGTCTTGGCTTTAGGAAACTCCTTCATTGCTGATTTTGTTGCATAGAGTTATTAACAGCAAGATAGATCAGGTCTTTTCCTTTACTTTTACTATAGACTTCTAATGCCAAGTAGAGTTAATTTTGTTTTTTCCTTCAAGGCAACATTTGTATTCCTAGAACTGGACTATCCAACTAAGGCTATGACCTGAGGAGTAACATATTTTCAAGTGTTTCAGAGTATGAAAAAGAGCTCTCTGATATGTAGACATCACAAAGATGTTTGTGACTTTTGCTAGCACAGTGGGCTAAGGTAGCAGAGAATGAATCTTCTCTTGCTGCTATATAGAAATGTACTGGAAATGCTGACAACATATACCAACTAGAAATGCTGGACAACATATTAGGTTGTTGGCAAAGTCGTGACGTATTTCTATGTTTGTCATGACTTTCCAAACAACCCAATATATCAACAATAACAAAAAGCAATGAATATATAAGCTAAAAGAGAGAGAGAGAAAGAGAGAGAAAAAAAGGTATTCTTATGTGCCAGGAATATGTTGGAAACCCCACTGCAAGAGATAGGCATAACTTGGTATTAACAGTGTCTTTTTCAGTGTATTCAATTAAATTGGCACAAGTTATAGAGATAGGGGCTAAGATTGTTAATACTATTTGAGATCAGATGAAACCCATAGGAGACCAGGTGCTAAAAACCATAATGTCTCTTCCACGAAAAACTCAAACTGATTGCTCAAGAAAAAATAAGCTTTTCCTTTTAATCAAGGCTATATTCAAAGGAATAAGGTCATTTATAATAAATCAAGATCCCCCAAGTCAATACCACATACATGGGTAGAATTAGCATATGAATGAAATATACAAAAAGACTACAAAAGTCTATGAAAAATGGAATTAAAATATAAATTTATGGGACCATTAGAAGGCATAGCAGTTATGTTGCTGGACTCACACACAGCTGACCATGGTTGGAGCCCCAGACCTGGTGATTTGAAACACATGCTGGGTGTGTGTGTGTGTGTGTGTGTGTGTGTGTGTGCATTCATGCCCAAGTTCCTGGGGAGAGAATGAGGAGAAGGGATTGTGGCATGGCCATCCCCTCTAGGGGGTGATTTCTTACTTCCCTCTCACTCTGTCTCTCTCTCTTACTGGTGAGTACGCAACCTAAGGCAAAAACCTCAACAACAAATATACAAAATGGGTCCAGCAGGTGACATGGTGGTTAAGGTTTTGGACTTCCACATGGCCGACTGTGGTTCAAGTCATGGACCTGGCAGCTTGCTTTCTCACTCTCCTCTCTCTCTCTCTCCCCCTTTCTCCCTGGTCAAATTGAAGAACAATAAGAATTAAATTAAATTAAATAATTCTTTAACAAAAGAAAAAAAGACAAATTTATTTGGTGCCAAAAGATTTGAAATCCACAAAGAATTTTTCATAACATGCATTTTCCATGAACTTTTTGATGACTCCCCACCCCCATAAAACCCAGGTTGAAAGATTAGCATAAATACTAGTTCTGGACTGGTGAACTCCCAAGCATCCATTTAGTCCTGGTAAAAAAAATGTATGGGACACAATTCCATGGCCCAAGGCCTAAAACACATGAGATGCAGGTGCAGAGATATTTCTTACTAAGGAACAGCTCACAATTACACAGAAGAAAAAGGAGGAAGAGGAAGATGTCACAATCGGGGTAAAATGGAAATATGGAAGAATAAGCACCAGTAAACTAGAAATTATAGAATAATCTGAAAATTGGTAGCTTAAATGAATTAGAGGACAAGGGAGAGAATAAAAATTACAATGAACAAAAAGGTTTTAAAAAGAGGGGAAAACAAGCAGATCTGTAAAAATCAAACTGAACTCTAAAAAGGCAAATAATTAGATCCAACTAAAGAAAACAATTGTAAACTGAAAGATAAAGTGTTTGAAATCATAGAAAGCTTATTATAAATGCAAAATATTTAAAAGCCATGACAATTAAGCCAGAAGGTCCCAAATACCCAGCTGGAATTTTAGGGAAAAAAAAAAAAAGCAGAAAATTTTATCTTTAAAAGTAGTTATTAAAGATATAATAACAAAGAACTTTCCAGAATTGAAGAAATGCAAAAGTTGCATATATAAAAGAGAAAACATATGAGCAAGGCAAATAAACACAGATATACACCTATGTCCATCATTACTAAACTTGGTGCATCAAAGACAAACCGAAAAATCTTGTTAAGTAGACATTGAAAAAGAATTTGAAAACAGATTTTTCATCAGCTACTCACCCTTTCATCAGGTCCCTCTAGGTCATTAAAGGATATACCATCTCCAAGTTTTTCAGGCCCCAAACCTCGGAATCACGCTTCACTCCTTCAGGTTTCTCGTATTCATCTCCATTCAGCAAAGTAATTCTGTTAATCTCTACATTCTCAATGTCTCCTAAATCTGAAAATCTTCTGACCACCTTCACACTTCTCTCTAATCCAAGATCTCATAGTATTTCATGTAGAGGACCTAAAAATAACTTCCCACTGTGATTCCATTGCCCTGACCCCTATAATGAAGTCATACCCACAAAAACCATCCAATGGCTTCCATCTCGCTCAGAGTAAAATGTAAATTATTTGCCATAGCCTACAAAATCCTATATGATCTCACAATTCTCTCTCTGATTCTTACCAATTTCCTTT
Source organism: Tupaia belangeri chinensis (assembly GCF_000334495.1). Lineage (NCBI taxonomy): Eukaryota > Metazoa > Chordata > Mammalia > Scandentia > Tupaiidae > Tupaia > Tupaia belangeri. The sequence goes on from NW_006159915.1 coordinate 2,125,128, forward strand.
TTGTTAAATAACTTCTAGCCATATATTCCAAGTTTATTCTCACCCCAGATCACTGTTCTGGTTGTTTTCTTGGCCTGGTTGTTTTCTTCTCATCTACATCATCATAGAATTTGCTCTCTCGGGAACCAGCAGTTAGTGTAATGGCTATGTCGCTGGACTCCCACGTAGTCGACCGCGGTTCGTGTCCTGGACCTGGTGGCTTAAAACTCACGCCGGGCGCGTGTGCGTGCGTGCCCAAGATCCCGAGAGGAGAATGGAGGAGAAGGGATTGCGGCGTGACCATCCCCCCTGGGGGGTGATTTCTCGCTTTCTGTCTCTATGTCTCTCTCTGTCTGTCTGGCGAGCGCACGCGCCCTACAGTGAAAATCTCTCAAAAAAAAAAAAAAAAGAACTTGCTCTCTCGAATTTATTTATTTATTATTTTTAATTTAAAAAAGAATTATTATTTAATTTTTATTTATTTATTATTATTTTTAATTTTCTATAGGGCATGCACACCCATCAGAGAGAGGGAAAATAAGAAAGTAAAGTGTTAGGTGCAGGACTCCAACCATGGTTAGCCATGTGGGAATCCAGCATCTAAACCACCACACCACCTGCTGACCTTTCTCTTTTGTATTTAAATTTATTTTCAAAGATCTTTCTTCAGTAAAGCCTTTACTGAACGCCCTCCAGAACTATTCTCTAAGATTCTTTATAACATCTAAACATCTTAGAGTATGTTATATCATAATATTGTACATTTATATGCTTATTTATTTGTCTAAACCTCAACTAGAATGTGGATTCCAAGGAGACTTGTATTACACCATACTTCATAGGACTTAGAACAGTGTCTTCCACATAGAACCTCTTCAATAAAACATTCGCTGGATAAGCTCTTGCTTCCAATAAAGATTGAAATTACACATTGCTTTCAATCACACATGATGTATTTTCAATTAGCAATAATTGCGCCTCGGATAAACCTCATTGGCTACGATACCGCCACTGTGCAAAGCTACACATGATGTATTTATAAAAATTTGCCTGACACTGTGGCACAAAGGAAGTCCAGCCAATCCACAATAGGTCTCATACTGATCATGAAGAAGTAATAAAGAAGTCCACCTAACCTTTAAATTACAGAAGTAATAAAGTTCTCCTCATAAAACAAATTTCTCTCTGTCTAAACAGAAGCTATTACAAAGCTTACTGCAAAAAAAAAAAAAAAAAAGTCCAACAGCTTCGGTATCATTCATTCAGGAAAAACTTACTCAATATCTAATATTTGTTGGTATCATCCAAGATAAAATTTAACATTGTAAAGTTTGTAAAGTTACCTCTGATTGAGGGAAGAAGTTAAGTGGGCCTTAAGCTGGGACTTAATTGATATAAAACATTTAGCAGATACAGAAGAGGAAGGGAAAGAATTTCCAAATGGAAAGATAGTTAAGTGTAAATCTATGGAATCAGGACATTTTACAACATTTTTAGAGAAATAGCAAGCCATCTGACTTGATGGAAATACAGACTGTAACTGTTTGAGGTACAGTGATGGCAATTCTGAGTGCTTTAGAAGCTAAGCTAATGAATAGAGACCTTAACTGACAGGTGGTAAGAAATGGCAGATGGCTTTAAGGAGAAAGTGATATAAATCTAAATTATACTTTAGAAAATTTTATTTATATTACTGCACTCAGAACAGAGGATATAGAATTTGTGGAGCACAGATGGAAAAGTCAGGAGAAGAACAAGTGAACACCATGGTACTTGGCTGGGCTTCTCCAGCAGAAACTGTAGTGTCTATGTTTGTGTGAGCAAGTTGGCCACTTCAGAGAAGGGGCTAGGTAATGCCATGTAGAGGACATGGGCAGAAGGATTGATCACCAAAGCGTTCTCTAACCCCTGGGAGAGGGGTATAGAAGGAGGGAGAGAGAAAGAGGGAGGGGGGAGGGAGAGAGAGAGAGAAAGAGAGAGGGAGAGAAAGAGAGAGGAAAGAAATGTGTCTTATAAAAGTTCTGTCTAGAGGACATTCCTAGACTCTAATAAAGACAGATCCATGTTATGAATTCACATCCACACCTCTGTGGCAAAGAGGAAGAAAGAGCAGAGTCCCTTGTGATTTTACTAATTTCTAACCCATTAAAAAAGCTAGAGTGTAGGAACTCTTGGCTTAAGGGTAAATAGCTCTTGGCTTCCATCACTGAGAATAAAGAAATCTCTGTTTTCACCCTTGACTGGGAGGTCACTAAGTGAGATGAATAATGTTCTGCAATTACTGAGCTATGCAGGATATGCTGAGTAATATATTTATGTGCAATTTGCACAACTCCTTAATTAGTTTTAAATATCAAGCTTATCCTAGCTGACATCTAAGCTTTAATATTATCCAACTCAAGCCAAGAATGTGGTTTTGAATTTGCTTTGCAAATGGTATGTTCTTCAGGGTTGCTTGTGCAGCAATATTCTGATCTCAGTGGCTACATGATCTGTTTTAAGAATTCTGACCAGATAATTCTATTTAGTCATAGGGATAGAATACAAATTTCTAAAGAAATCTTCTGGGAAAAAAAAAAAAAGGATTCCAGAATATTATACTTAACAGACTTTAAAATTTATCTACATATCATTTCTTGGTTACAATGGCAGTTCAAATATATACATGTAAGTTAGCTTCTTCCAAAACAACAATAACACATGAAAGTTATTGCACAGGACTTTTGTAAAAAAAAAATATATATATATATATATATATACAAGTTCACCAGGATGAGTTAAATAGCAGATGGGCTCATGGTGGTCAAGCTGCTGTATGTGACGGGGGCAGGATGAGGGCCAGTGGGAGACAAAGGCCAGCTCTACACTGCCCCCTCACCAACTGAGACATGTATCCTACACAAGGATAACTGGCTTAGCACACTCAAGAGGACCAAAATTAAAGTTGGCAGTAGGGAAATCAAAGATCTAATACAATTTGTGTTTCAAGGAGCACAGGGATGATAGCACTGAGGATCAAAGACAGTAAAGACTTA
>NW_006159915.1:2128162-2132814 GCF_000334495.1 Tupaia belangeri chinensis
GAAATCAGGTCCCTATCCCACCCCTGCAAGTTTTGTGCCTGCCCAGGTAAAACATCTCTCTTTACTGGGGGCCTCAGGAGATGAGGAAGGATATAGCACTGAAACAGAGGTGACCTTACCATTGGTATTCCAGTGCTGAGTAAAGAGCTACCCCTTTCTCCCTCAGTTGGCTGCCAGAATTCTGGAACTCACAACCCCAAATTCTGGAACCCAGAGCAATCCCACTGCCTTAAGATGTAAACCTTAGGGGTTCCTCAAAAGGAGTTCCTTATCCCACTCAGATAAACTAGAGAAAAATTGTAAATTATTCAAAGATTGCAATCAACTTTCTGTTTCCCACTCTTACACAGTAGTAGAAATCCAAATCTTAATGCTGATGATGTTTGAGAGAGAGATACCTTCAGAATGGACTATGGCGATACAAGCAATCAAAAAGGGGGAAAGAACAATGTGAAGAAACAGACAATGAGGGACAAGAAAACATTACTATCTTAAAAAAAAAAAAAAAACTGGTCCTAATATAATACATAACTCATGAGTATTTATGTAAAACAGACACTACAAGGAAGACAGTCCTGGACTATAGAGAAACAGAGAAAGTGAAATAGAAAGTCTCACCAGAGAGAGACAGAGAGAGAGAGAAGAAAAGTGAGAAAGCAAGCCGTGTGGGTCTTGAACTGCATTAACCATGTGGGAGTCCAGTGCCTTAGCTACCACACCATCTACTGGCTCCCAAACCATTAATATCTTAATAGAACAGTTTTCCTTTAACTTTGGGATTTTTTCCAGCACCTCCAGTAGATGTCTGAAACAGTGAACAGTACTGAACATTATATGTACTTTTTCCTATACATACTTATTTATAAATTAAGGACAGTAAGCAATTAATAACAATAACAAATAATAAAATAGAGTAATTACAAGACACTGTAATAAAAGTTATATAAAGTGCTATCTCTTTCTCTGTAAATGTCTTATTGTACTGTACTCGCTCTTGTTCTTGAGATGGTGTGAAGATACATGGCTATGCGATAAGATGAATGGAGGTGAATGACACATGTATTGCTAGGTAACACTAGTCTACTCCTGACCTTCCGAGATGGTCTGAAGACATGTCATCTGCTTTGGGTGATCCTGGATGATTGTTAGGATATTTTTGGAGTCCAGTTGATTGTTATTAACTGAAACTGAAAAAAGTGAAACCACAGAAAAGGGGGAATTTATGCCTTTTGCACAGATGTGAGAAGATACTGCTTATATTGCATCAGGATATTTAAATAAAAGAGGAAAGAATTACTAGGAAATTAAAAAGATGTCAGTAGAAATGTAAAGTTCATAGGTGGATGGTTGAAGATAAAATTGAGGAAATTTTTTGGGAAAGCACAGAAAAAGGACAAATTATAAATAAAAAAAAATGTAAGAAAATCAGAAAACTAGTCCAAGCAGTCTAATGTCCAAAAGCATCTGCATCTCTTTTCCTATTTTTATACCTTTCTCACTGCTAACATGGAAGGACATTTATTCTTTTAATTATAAATAAAAAAAAATGTAAGAAAATCAGAAAACTAGTCCAAGCAGTCTAATGTCCAAAAGCATCTCCCATCTCTTTTCCTGTTTTTATACCTCTCTCACTGCTAACATGGAAGGACATGTATTCTTTTTTGAAACATCTTTGAAAGATGTATGTTGTTCTGGAAAGCAGGAAAGTTTGAAGATCATTCTTTCAGTGAGTTATATTCATTAGGGCCAAGGCTATTTTTGAATATGCAGATTAAATTATTATTCAGGTACCACATCCACTAACAAGAACAAATCATCCACACTGCAAAATTCCACCTAATTACATGCATGAGGGTCTTTCTCCCAGAAGATAATCTGCTTCCGTCCAGAAAGCAGGGGTCTTATCTCTCTGATTTACTTCTATGTTCCCACATACAGGCCTGCATGAGTTGGTACTCAGTAAACTCTCACTAAAATTTTATTGAATAATTATTAAATGAATTACATAAACATTTATGTAGCAAAAGGCTATGTTTTCCTTTGATATTTATAGAAATTTTAGGTGACTCAACAGCAGCTGCATTTAATCAAATAATTATCGCTTCCGTCATTTAATGTCCCTGGGGAGATTGTGGCAATGTAGAAGCAAAAACAAACAAACATTAAACAGCTTGGAAATTTATTTTACTGCAACTGTCAAATGGCACCATAATACATACATTCAGAATTGAACAATATGGAAATGTCACACTAATCAGTCTCTGATGGGATACTGGCCATGTCACTCATGACACTTGGAAGTTCCTTTGATTACCTAGTTACTGCATATTAAAATCACTCAAGGTGGGACAGGCACATAGATTGGCCCCTTTCAGCATCACTCTCAATGCCATACTTGCTGAATTTGTGCTTCCCGTCAATAAAATCTGAGGCTTAAGGGATTTGAAATCATAGCTCCTAAATACTTCTACCAGGAAAGAGAATAGGATTGCTCTGAACCTAAGTTACAGCTATTGAACAGGTAGGGAAAAATAAATGAGGAGATATAATTTTTAAAGATACCATTCTGGCAGGGATGTTTGACATCAATTCTGGTTATCCTAAGGAGTTGACTGATTCACAATGGTGTCTGGAGTGAGTACCTCTGGATATCTAGAGAATTTAATTCAGGTTACTTTGTGCTTCCATGACAAATGACAACTATAAATGGCTGATTATGATATCCATGGCTCAAGAAGAATAGAGAAACTGAGGACACCTTAGCAATGAGAGTCTGGTCACCCACCAGCAAAAGGCCTGACATATGAATTTACTGAAAGGATGAAAAAAGGTAGAGATTGGTATTGATTATGGCATTAGGATCAGTTGAAGCAGAGAGGTCTGAGGCTGGTTTATTGACTTTGGTATATATTAATTTTCATATAGGATTCTAACAGCCACTAACTTGAAAGCCCTAATGTAAGCCATGAGCAGATACTAGAGGTACCGTGTAGGAATGTCCTAGTCTTCTTTTATTCCTCATATCAAAATCCCTCAGTTTAATGTTTCATGGCAGTAATTTCTAAATAATAAATGCAAGCAAGTGTAATATCATTGCATCCCTCCTCAGCTGCACAAATTGATGACTTTCTGTCCCAGTCTTTTCTACCACCACCATGTGGAATGTGTTCAAAATCTTGCTCCTCCATTCTGGCACATACAGAAACAAGTAAAGGCACAAAAACTCATACTCCATGGAGCAATCTAGCTGATGGTGAATGAGCGCTCATGGATAAAACATACTTTATTCTTAGGCAGACAACACCAATGTGCATTATAAACAAGTTCTTGAGAGGTCTTTGGTGTGATTGATCCCTAGTTGTCTACAGTTGTGTTCAGCTCAATAACATGCTCTTGGTTGGCTTTCTGTCCTCTCTTTCATTCTGTCCACTCATTCTGTCGAGGTCCATGGAATCTCTCAGGAAAACAATCTAATTGCATGCAAACCCACATCTCCAGCTATGCTTTTACAGGGGGATAAGTTAGGTTATTAGGAACCTTGCTATATAAAACAATCCACCATAAATCAATCTTTCTGGATATACTTCTTCAGAAAGGAAAATTATTCCTTCTGCAAAAATATTCAGAAGAAAGGGAGACTCTCTTACCTGATTTGTTTTCTAGAAATGGTATGTCAGATGTTTTTATACTTAAAAAATTGTTATATTTTGCAGGCAATTGGGAGATACAATATTTTTTGGAATGATTTGATATTTTAACAATACATATTTTTAAGCTTTTTTTCTGATCTTTTAGAAAGTTTATTTATTTATACTATAAGAGAAAGACTAAAGGAGAAAAAAGAGAGACACGTACTCCCAGCAGGGTCCTTATGCCTTGCATTGGCCTCAGTCACCCCGGGTGACTTTTCTATTCTCACACCTATTAAAGTCATGTTTTTCTAATGGCATCCTAAATGTTAAATTCCAGAAAAATAATATTATTGAAAGAATTGCCTAATTTAACAGGTAAAGTAATCTAAAATACAGAAAAATAATAAAGAAAAAAAGATTGTAATAATTAAGAAGGCTGAAATTTGAGAAGTTTTTTTTTAATTATGTATTTTATTTAAATTTATTTATTTACATTGATTCACTATACATCATTACAGCAAACAAAATGAGATTTCCCATCCAGAATACACTGCATATTGGCTCAATCAAGCACATCAACAGACATGTTATCATGAACAAATAATTTTCCATTTGTTTCCTGTATATTTTGTTATTTTTGCCATCCTTGATTCCCTATGTCTCACCCTCTGCCATGTCTCACCTGCCTCCCACACTATCTCTGGTATCCATGGTTGCTTTCTAAGCCTTTTCTCCCTATTTTATTTATTTGCTAATGAACTTAATTAATCTAAATATTTCCAATAGCAAGCAAAGCTGATATATACATATCCATGAACACAAGTCTGACTTTAGGCATAAACCTCAGTGAGTAGAATGAACATACTATAAAGTAGCACCTAACCAGGGCTATATAGCTTACTGCAGTCATCAAATATGCATTTTTTTTTATTTCAAGAAAAATAGTTTTTATGTTGTTTTTTCTCCTGAAACTTTTTTTTAACTTTTTTTTTTTTTTGAGATGTTTTTGCTATAGGGCAC
>NW_006159915.1:2133340-2157316 GCF_000334495.1 Tupaia belangeri chinensis
TCAAGACAGGACAAAAACTTTTAAAACCGGACAACAAAGCCTAGAAGAAAAGCAGCAATATTTTAGTCAAAAGTCACAGAATGCTATTTCACCAGTTCAGTCTCATGTACTTAATCTATCTTCTGTTGTGTTTCAATCTTCCCAATTGAATTCTGGGAAATAATATTCAATTCCAGACTTGTCCTTATGATTAAGTTGGCCATCTTAATAGTTTTAAACTCTTATTTCTGTGTGATTACATTTAATTTTCCTGACATAGCACTCCCTTGAGAACTTCTTGGAGATCTGGTCTGGTGCTGGTAAATTCTATCAGGTTTTGTTTGTCTGAGGATGTTCTTGTTTTTTCTTCCCATAAGAAGAATAATCTTACCGGGTATAGTATTCTCAATTGAAATTGCTTTTCCCTTAACATTTTGAATATATTTTCTCATTTTCTCCTTGCTCCCATTGTTTCTGATGAGAGGTTTGCTGTTAGTCTGATGGAATATCCTTTGTAGGTAATTTGCTGTTTCTCTCTTGTTAATCTTAGTATCTTGTCTTTGTCTGTGGTTTTGTTCAGTCTGGCTATAATGTGTCTTGGAGGAGATCTTCATGGGTTGATTCTATATGGGGTTCTTTGTATTTCTTGGGAATGGATCTTTGAGTGCCTGTTTAGGTTTGAAAAGTTTTCTTGCAGGAGTTCATGGAATAGATTATTAATGCCCTTAAGAGTCTCTTCACCTTCCAGGATGCCAATTATCCAGAAGTTTTGACCTTTGATGGTATCTAGTAATTCTCATATATTTTTCTCAAATTTTGGGGCAATTTTCTTGGTCTTCGTGGTGGATTTTTCTAGGCCAGCAATTTTCTCTTCTACATCTGAGATTCTATTTTCAGTATGATCAAGTCTGCTTTTAATACTTTCAAGGGAGATTTTTGACTTTCTGTATTACGGCCTTCAACTCCAACAGTTCTACTTGATTCTTTTGTAAAGTCATCTCTGTTAGCTTCACCATTATGAATGTTCTAAATTCTTTATCAGACATTTCCATGATTTCTATTAAACTGTCTGTTGGTGAAGAGGAGTTATTCTTTTCTCTTGGAGGAGAGGTATTTTCTTGCTTTCCAATATTTCTTGTGGTCCTGTGGTGATTTCTAGTCATCTAATGGAAAGTGTGTTTCTTCCCAAACTTGAAGTTCAATCTGAGCATCCAGGAGCATGCAGAAAAGGAAACAAAGAGAGAGAAACAACAGCAACAAAAACAGCAAAGAAACAGAAAAAAAAGAGAAGAAAAAAACTAAAAAAAAAAAATTTTAAAAAGCAAAAATTAGAAATCACTATTTCTCAGGAGCCATGAAGGTATCTTCTGAGGCCTGCTCCCTTGCCTTTCGTAGGTTGGGAGGAGATAGGATTGTTAACAAGATAAAGGGAGAAGAGGTGCTGAAAGCCAAGAAAATGCTTTACCTTAAAAAATTGTAAAAAGGAAAAATTACAAAAAAAAAAAATGAGAAGACAGAGACAGAGGTAGAGAGAGGCAGAGGCAGAGAGAAGGCTTGAGGGAGCTCCTACCACTGGAGTTTGTAGGCTGGAGGCTGAATTATCAGTAGAAAATCTTCATTTTGTTATTCTCTGAAATCACTAGTTCTCAGGAGTCTTCTGAGGCCTGCTCCCTTGCCTTTCCTCAAGAAGTTTTTTTAATGTATGCACTATTCATCTCATAAGATAGCATCTATTTTTCTAGGGCACGTGCGCTCAATCAGAAAGACAGAGAGAGACAGAAAGACAGAAAGCAAGAAATCACCCCCCAGCGGGGATGGCCACACTGCCATACCTTCTCCTCCATTCTCCTCTCAGCACAAATGTATGCACTCCCAGCATGAATTTAAGCCACTGGGTCCAGGACTAAAACTGTGGTTGACTACATGGGAGTTCAGCAACGTAGCCATTATGCTAACTGCTGGTCCCTGTACATATAAAATTTTGAACTTAATTTATTTCATACACATAAATCCATTTTATGACTGAAAAATAAATGGGAATAAGTTTGCTGTTTTTAGTATTCTATAATGAAATAAGAGAACCATGACCAACAATAATAAGCTTCCACAGGGTAGTTGTTTTCACTCCTTTAAAGCAATAAAGCGCTGACACTGCAAATTTAAATTTCCACATAACAGTTATAAGAAAAGGAAAGAGGCCTATTCAATTGTTAGTGATTAAAATGATAAACAGTGTAAAGTAAAATATCAGAAGACATATGAAGGCATTTTCAAATGTTTCTGGAAAATGAAAATTAAATTACAAGTTGATGTCGGTACAAAAAATATTTTGCAATCCATGCATAGTTTTTTCATAACACACATTTCCCATGATTTTTTTCAAGACCCCTCTTACATTCTATCTGATTTTTTACACATGGTACAACTGCAACTTGTACCAATATGCTACATCATCAATACACATCCTGCCAACCTCCATTTGATTTGGTAGGCAGTGTTTAGGGATGGTACCCATGCTTTCCACCCCCTGGGTGTGCTCTGTTTAAAACCTCACTTTCTATTGACTATGGGAAACTGTCTGAGTAGGATGGAATTCACTCCTGGGAATGTCAAGTTATGTGAAAAATGTATCACACTATATGAAGGATTTTGCAGATAAAGTCCACAGTTATTTTGAGGTAATCAAAAGGAGCATACCTTGGGTAGATCTGACCTATCAGACAAGGCTTTAAAAGAGACTGTGATGATATGTATGCTAATATCTTTGACTGGGCGAACATATATTGCATTCATGCTTGGAAAATTCATCTTCTATGTTGCAAAGATACACAGTGATTAAATGTAAAATATAATTTAAAAAATTTAAAAATCACTCTAGTTTGGGAAATTAAATATTAAAAGCAGTAATTATAGTTAAAAGGGGGTGGTAGGCTGTGCTCTTTCCGAAAGAAGAAATATGAAGGGTAAGATTTTCATGCTGACCCCAAAGAAGTTAACCTCTATGTTGGAAGAGGATGGAGCTACGTATGTGGTGAGGCCCTGAGGAAGTCTAGTTGGTGAGAGTTGTCTGCAGGCAATTGCTAGCAAGGAAGTGAGGGCCTCACCATACACATGCAAGCAAGTAACTTCTGGAAATAATAAGAGCTTGGAGTAGAACTATGAGTTCCAGGTGAGAATAGCTCATCTTACACCTTTTTTGCTTTGTGAGATCATAGCAGAGAACTCAGCTACTCTGTACAAGACTTTTGAAGTATGGAAAGGATAAAATAATGAATGGGCATTATTTCAAGTTACTAAGTGTCTGGTAATTGGCTATGCAGTAATACAAAACAAATATCCTGGTAAACCAGAATGAAATATGTCTGTTTATTTCCAACTAAATTTTAGCAATGCAGGCTCTAAGGATAATAAACAAATATTACTGTTTTAAGAGTGTGAAAAAAGATTAAAGTTTTATTTTTTTGTCTTGTCTTGCATTCTTTGAAAACTAAGCAATCTAAAAGTAATTTAAATATCAATAAGTTACTTTCTGAAAGTAGGACACAAGGTGAAAAATATTACCATGTCAGTTTGAAATTTTCATTTGAAATTTCCATTTATATGTGAAATTGTATGAAATGATAAGCTTATTTTCCTTATTTCAGGGGTAATTTTTAGTGTCTACAATTTATTTCAAACATGTTACAGTGGCATTAGGCATTCTTACTTAGAAAAAATGAGGATGCTAATGACATGAATGCAATTGGTTTAAAAATAATTCTAAATATGTCCAAAAAGATATAAGAAAGTAATATTTGTGAGCATGTACATATTTTCCACGGGTCTAATTTTTTTATGTATAGATTCTGTTGCTTACATAAATTATGAAAAGGCAATCTTTTAGAGATTCCAGATCTTGAAACACAAAGATTCGAGTAATTTGTGTATTATCATACAGTTAGTAAATGACAGAGCTAAAATTCTTCCTTTAGTTAATCTGATTCAAAAGTTGACTGTCAATGTTACACTCTGTGAACTGACCCAAATGGAAAGGTCTGGGTTTATGACTGGAGACTTCCCTGAGTAAGCCAGGCACAGGTATGTCCTTGATTTGGGACTGGCTAAGGCTAGGGGTGGATTGTGACATTGAGACCCTATTGGGGTACAGGTGCTCGGATTCTCTATCTTTCTCTCTCATTCATGAAATAAATAAATGAGGGGCCAGTAGGTTTGATGATGGTTAAGACACTGAACTCCCACATGGCCAACTGTGGTTCAAGTCCTGACCCCAGCAGCTTGAAAGTCACTCCTGGTTGCATGTGTGTGCATGCCAAAAATCCCAAGAGGAGAATGGAGAGGGGATTGTGGCATGGTCATCCCCCTGGGGGATGATTTCTTCCTTTGCTTCTCTCAGTTTCTGTCTCTCTTAAGTGATTATATGTACCCTATGGCAAAAACTAAATAAATAGGCAGGTAGATAGATAATTTTAAAAATATATCACCATCACATTTGGTCTACATTTAATTTAATTTTGTTTTGTACCCATCTACAAGGTTTAATTCATCACATACTGGGTGTTACAACATCCCCATATAAAGTGTAATAAGAAATAACTTTGCAAAGGCAAAGGGAGTATTTTGAAAGATACATTAGCAAAGAATAGGTAAAAAGGTAGAAAGACGTTTATTGACTTAGAAGTTTTTTAGAGTGCAGATTCCCTTCCCAGATAGTTCAGACATCTATGGAGGGATCCATTGCTCTGAGTGATTAATAAGTGCCTAAGAAAAATCTCAAATTTGTTGAACTTTGAAGGTAGTCTCAAACTCTGAGAAATATGGTCTAAAATAGCCAGATAGTCTAAAATAACTGAATATGATCTAAAATAACTACATCCTATTAGCAAATCTTCATTGCACAAATGTTAGTATAAACCACTTTTTATTTGTTGCTTTGTCCCAAGTGGACAATGTAAGCTTATGCCTCACAACCTACTGTCTGAACAGGTGAGATCTCTCCTGATTCTTGCATTACTGACTACACTCAGTGGTCTCTCCCCACTCTAACCCTTCATTTAAATCATCATTCAAAAAAGAACTTCTGAAAGTGAAATGGGATCTCATTAGTAATTTTACTGGTATTATCTCAGGCATACTGTGACATAAAGTAACCTTTATTTTCATCCATTTTATTCTCTCATTCTTAATGAACAGGTTCCCATCACCTTTGAGTACTCTAGCACCTTGATTTTTCTGTTTTTCCAGTTTATCATTTTCTTTTATGTGCATCTTGTCTCTATATTCAACTTGTACCCTGTAATTAACTAAATCAATCACACTTTCAAAACTCTGTGCTCTCCCAACTTCTTTACCTACTTATCCCACCAAGTGTCAATCTTGAAATAATCTAGATTTGTTTTGTTTCACTGTGTTTAAAATTCTTAATCCAAAGTTACTGTTCATTAATAAACAAAAGATATTAGTGTAAATTGAGATCTTTTAAAAAGGTCATTCTATTCATTTTCACCTTAGTCTTTTCACTTTTGAAATCATTTTAGTAATTCTAGTTTATTCCAATTTGGAAATCCCACACTGCTGTTATTTTAGACTTTTCCTCATTCTACTCATATCCAAAAATTTACTCTTTTACCTTCATACTTAGCAGGTAATCTTTCAACCTACTTGGATAAAAAGATGGGCAACATTTATAGGTAATTCCCTCAACTGCATTTCCCATATCTCTAGGAGTACAATACTATACTATATTTTTAAAAATATGCATATGGTTATAAAACATGCTATTTACAACAAGTGCAAAATTAAAAAGATGTCTCAAATAAAAAGATAAAATTGTCCTCTGAGGGCCAGCATCATAGTCTAGTGTTTAAGAGAACTAAATCCCACATGGTCGACCATAGATAAAACCCTGGCCCTGATGGCTTGATAAATACAGTGGGTGCATGTTTGTGTGTGCCCCAAATCCTATAGGGATGGAGAAGTGATTGTGGTATGATCATATTCCATTGAGAGGTACATTCTCTTTCTTCTATTTCCGATGAGTCATGTGCCCTCTTGCAATAAAAAACAAACAAATAAACAAATAAACAAAAAAGAAATGTAGAGGAAAAATTATTCTTTGATTCCGTATCTCCTATTCTACTATTCTAACATCATCAACATTAATATTTTTCAACTGGTACAACTATCTCATGTTGCCCCTTATCAAAAAACTACACACATTACTGAACATTTACTGTACAATATACATTTAGAGATTTCTTTTTATCTTTTTAAGAAAATTTTAATAAATTATTTTTTAACTTTATTTATCTATTCATTTATTTTAATTTGACCAGAGAGGGACAGAGTGAGTTAGTGTGAGTGAGTGAGTGAGTGAGTGAGTGAGAGAGAGCAGTTTATAAAGACAATCATAAAAGATCCTGGGGGGAATTAGAGTGATACTTTTTTTTTTTCTATTTTTGCTAAATTCCCCTCCATATTCTGTTTTTCTCATCATTCTCCTGGCAACATCCTCCTTTTCCTCTCAACTATTGGCAACCCATGTAAACATCTTAGCAAGCTTATATAAAAATTTCACCCAACTGCACATGATATAGAAATGCTATGTATATATATATTCATACATATACACATACACACACACGTGTATATATATGTGTGTGTGTGTATATACACACACACAGAGACAGACAGACAAATGCATATAAGAAGATATTAAACAGAAGGTTTCTTCTGGGATACCAAAAACTAATAGACAGAATAGTTCAAGATGAAGCACAGATCTTCTAAGAAAATTTTAAAGTCATAAGAACCTGTAATACGACCCTAAAAATCCACAAAGCAGCTGTAAAAAAAAAAAAAAATTGAAGCTTAAGAAAACTGGGAGAGGGTTTAAAACGATTTATTCCCCAAAAGAACGGTATAAGATGACAGAAGAGCATCTCAAACCAGATCTAGCCAGAAAAACTAAAACAACTTCACATGGGGAATGTGATATGTGGTCTCTGAAGTTGGGCAGAGTTGTGTGGCAAAGACAACTAAAGGTAACCTGGGAACAGCAAGAGGGATGCTCTGGGAAGACACTGTGGTTCCCTCTGGTGGTGGACAGGGCACAGGATACATGTGAGAACTGTAGAGGAGATGGTTGACTAGAAGTTGTTTGGCTTCTGTGGAAGAGTACCATTTGAGAAGGCAATGGTTCCTGTGCAGTATCTAATGGACCAATATAATGCCTAAGGTTCGTAGGATTAAAGACCAGATGGTGGAAGAGAATGCTTCTCCTTTGGAAATGAAGATGTCTGAGGAGCCTACAGGGAAACCCCTGAAAAGCCTCTGAAAATGCCCTGGAGAGAAAGGTACTTAATTCCTGAGGCCCAGGGAACACAAAGCTTCCCTATGGCATTATCTGTCATGTCAGCACTTTTTCTGCTAATCCCTTCTCCCTCCCCATAGAGCAATGACTCTAGATGGGTCAGTAAAAGCAGCTAGCTAGAGAGAAATAAAATGAGCCAAGCAAGAAGCAAGCAGCGAGCCACAGGTGAAGGCATTCATCTGTGCATTCTCTGTGCATTCACTGTGCACTCCCACTGAGGGAAGTATTTATTATAAAATTGAGACTAGGTTTGCTTTAAAATAACCTTATGGGTGTGTATAAGTTCTCATGTAGGGATATGGCAAGAATATCCCAGAATTAATTAATATTACAGAGATACTAAAAGACTAGAGTAAAATTGGCTTTTGATTATATATTCCACAAATCACTTTTGTTCAAGGTATTCAGATACAAACATATTTAATTAATTTGTTTAATGAATGTGTATCAAGCCCTATTTTGTATTAGGTTCTGTTCTAGACTACTGAGAAAAGTACATTAGTGAAACCAAATAAAGATCCTGGTCTTGAGGAATACAAATTCTCATGAGAGGAGGAATGACACAGTAAACATAATAAAATTGCAAGTTAGATGATATGTTATAGGGTGATAAGTTCCATGAAAATATTCTATAGGATAGGAATAACTGGATATTTTATGATGAAAGATGCAGAGATTGTTTTAAAATATGGTATGCAGGGTATCTCATTTAAAAGAAGATATTTGGGGACCAGCAGTTAGCATAATGGCTATGTCGCTGGACTCCCACGTAGTCGACCATGGTTCGCATCCCGGACCCGGTGGCTTAAACTCAACGCCAGTTGCGTGTGCATGCATGCACAAGATCCTGAGAGGAGAATGGAGGAGAAGGGATTGCGGCATGGCCATCCCCCCTGAGGGGTGATTTCTCGCTTTCTATCTCTCTGTCTCTCTCTGTCTGTCTGGCGAGCACACGCGCCCTATAGCAAAAACCTCTCCAAAAAAAAAAATAGATAAAAGAAGATATTTGAGCAAGGCCTTATAACCGGTGACACAGATCTCTGTCTCATGTAAGAGTGGTCCTGGAAGAGGAAACAACCCAGCAAAAGATCCCCAAATTATGTGAATAACAAATATGAGGAGCTGCAAAGAGCTTGTGTCAGTGAGAAAACTGAGCCAAGGAATGGGTAAAAGGAGAGGTCAAGAGGTTATTAGGCAAAGGAAACTGAAAGGATGATTTGACATTAAATCAGATGGAGTGAGCTGGACATGGAGACAAAAATACCACCACTTTACTTTGTGTATGATAAGTTTCGATGTCCATTAAACATCCAACTGGGAATGTTAAGGGGACATTTGACTATCAGTTAGGCTGGAGATGTAAGTCTGAGGATCAGTAGTGATTACATAGAATGAGAACACCACAAGAGGAGATAGTGTAGAGAAGACATGGAAAAACTGAATCTGGGAAATGTCAGGGTAAAGAGGCTAGGAAAAAACAAAGAAGAAGCAAACAGACTGCTAAAGAAATATCCGTTTCTGGTATCCTGGAAGAGGAGGTAAGAAAGCTATCAATTGAGTGGGTGATTACTTGTGCTAGGTGGTGGTGAAAGATAAGACACAGACTGCAAAATGAGTGCCAGATTTAGCAACATGGAGATTTGTCCAGAGATCCTGATACAATGGTAGGGTACCAAAAAGCTGATTAAGTCAGAGAGTTTTAAAAGAGAAGATATTTAAAACAGAGTGCATATAAATAGGGCTTACAACTCACAGGGGAGGTGGAATGAAGATATTTAAAATACGGAAGAAATAACAGCATGCCTATTACTCACGCTGATGGTTATTCATGCTGATGTGAATGATGCAGTAAACAGTGAAATAGTGATGGTATAGGAGAGGGGAACATTTCTAGAGCTGTATCATTGACTAGCTTAGAGGAGATATGTCCTAGTGCACAAGTAAATATACCTTTAGGATATTATCTATAATAAAATGCAGGAAGACTTCAGATACACATTCACTTGTTTTGCCCTTTTGACCAAAGTACTTTTTATTCCCTGTGTTAGGAGTTATATGTTATTTTCCATTATATAATTATCTTTTCATTGTTGATACTTATTTTAAAAGACCCTACTAGGACCAGCCCCATAACACATTAGTTAAGCCCTTGTATATAGGGAGTCACATCTCACATAGCTGACCACATGATTTGAAATACAGTCTGGCACTTGAAAAAATAAATAAATAAATAGATAGATAAATAAATAATAAATATATAAATAAAAATAAAAAACACCAAGCACATGTGTGTATATACAAAAATCTTTGTCAGGATGGAGAAATGGAGGAAAAGTATTGCAGCATGACTATGCCCCAATGGTGAGATGCTTGCTTTCTTTCTCTTTCTCTCAAACATGTGTGCCCTCTAGCAATTAAAAAAGAAATATCACACGAATTTATACGAAAACAAGATTTTAACTCTTTCCTCCACCAAAATGCTCTATTTTCCAGTGATATCCCTTTCATAAAACGGGCCCTTTAGAAAGGGCCCTGTTCTCCCCATAGTTGTCCCCACCTTCCCTCTCTCCTTTCTACTTTTTGTTTTCTATCGTAAATCTTTTTTTTTTTTTTTCTGTTCGGTCTTTTTTTTTTTATTATCATCATAATCTTCTTTATATTACATTGGATTACATATAACTTTACAGTGTATTACATTGCTTTTTCAAAAGGGAATACCATGCAAGTCAGTCAGTACAAAGACATTAATCTCCCCACTTCAACAATCAATATCTTTTCTATGTTTTCCCCAATCATTATTATTATTATTATAATTATTTTTTAAAACAGTCAATCGCTATTTTTCATTTTGCTTGTGAAAATACTTTGCCCATCATGAAATACTTCTCAGACCAATCCAGTTGAGAATACTATACATGTCATCATCAATAGTTAATAAGCCATATCTGTTTCTCACTAACGTCCTGTCTAGGGTAAAGCTTTGAAGTCCATTTACTTTTCTTTTATCATCATGAGTCTAACCTCACTTTTACACTTTACTAAAGTAATTTGATACATTCGATTCCAAACTGTTGTTTGAATCTTTCCATGCAATTTGTCTCTCCTAGTCCTAGAACCTTTGTTAAAGTCTCTTACTGTAAACACCCAGACTTCAGTAACTGTCTCTATTTTTGCTCATTCAGATACAATCAGAAATTGTATGACTCCTTGCTTACCATTCTTACCATTGGTTCCTCTATATACTCTTTTTCTTTCTCTACTATATTCTGATTTCTCTGCACTCTGGGTAAACATCTTTTCCATTTATTTAGATTGAGTACATGCTGGTGTATTTCATAAAAACATGTATAGCACCATACCTAACCAACTGAGCTAACCGGCCAATTGCTAAGACATGGAACCAATCCAAATATCCATGAACAGATGAATGGATTGAAAAAGTGTGGCACATATGCACTATGGAATACTACTCAGCCATAAAAAGCAATGAGAGACTGGCATTTGATAAAAAGTACACAAATATCTTCAGCTGATTCTAAAGTTCCACCAGGGTTGAGATCTTATAAATATTAGTCTCCTGTAATGTTATTCTGTTGCTAATGTTATTCTGTAGTGGTCCAGCATGGGAAAAAAGTAAATCCCAGTCTGATATGCCTACCTTTAAAATGTACTTGTTCTTTCCTTATAGGAGCTTTTGATATTTCATCTTCTCTATTTAATGCTTGTTGATTTTATTCCTTCATGAGAGAGAAAATAAGAAACAGAGAGCAGGAGAGAATATTCAAGAAACAGAGAGAAAGATACTCTTGAAAGGAGCTTCTCAGGGCCAGCAAGTGATAAAGTGGTAAAGGCACTGGTTTCCCACATGGCTGACCACAGTTCATGTCTTGGACTGCCAAGCACATGTGCATGTGTGCCCAAAATGCCTAGAGAAGAATGAAGGAAAAAGGATTGCAGCATGGCCATATTCCCTGGAGGGGGAGTGATTTCTTACTTTCTCTCTTTCTGTGTCTCTCTGTGTTTCTGGCAAGTACACGTGTCCTATTGCAAAAATCTCTCTTGAAAAAATGTTTTAAAATAAGAAAGAAAGAAAGAGAAAAAGAAAGGAAGGAAGGAAGAGAGAAAGAAAAGGGCTTTTCATATACTGATTTCTTTCCCCATTCCTCTAACTATTCAGGATCTTGGGCTTGAGTGCACATGCCTGGTATTTTTCAAGCTAATTAGAAATTCAAACCTGTGCTTGATCATACGGTGAGTGAGTTTAGCCCTAGCCACCACTATGGCTGAACTGAATATGTCATCTTTGCCCCTGAAATCTGGAAATTTTTTAACTTTAACTTTTTTGGTATAAATCCTAACTGGAACTTGAAAAGTCCTTCTAAATGGGTTTTCTTCAACTCAAAGAGGTTTTTCCATATTATTTATTGAATTAATGTTTTAACTGTATGTCCCCTTTTTCCTCCTCCTAGAATTCCTATTTTCCTGTCTTTTTTCAAAAAGAATTATTTAATTTAATTTATTTATTATTATTTAATTTGCTATAAGACACATGCATTCATCAAAGAGATACAGAGAGAGAGAGGGAGGGAAAGTGAGGAGGCAAAAGCTGCTATATCCAGGACTCAAACCATTATCGACCATGTGGGAGTCCAGCGCCTTCACCGCCATACCACCTGTTGGACCCTTAACTTTCTTTGTAATGTCACTTAACTATTCCTTCATTTTCCACACCCCTCTGTATACTGCTCTGTAATATTTCCTGAACCTTTTCTTCTTTGCTACTAATTCAGTAATCAACAATGAATATTTTGTTCTATTGACACCATGAACTTTTCAACTTGAAGATGGTATTATTGAAGATCCATAAAGACATTTTGGGCTGTACTTGAGTATAATTAAATGTGTTTGTCATTCATAGATTCAAATGTCCAGCAGGTGTGTCCTATCAAGAACCCATTAAAGGGTCTTATCAGTTCTTCCTTTTCTTTTTCTTTTTTCTTTTCTTTTCTTTTTTTTGGAGAAGTTTTTGCTATAGGGTGCATGTGCTTGCCAGAAAGACAGAGAGAGGCAGAGAGACAGAAAGCGATAAATCACCTCCCAGGGGGGATAGCCATGCTGAATCCCTTCTCCTCCATTCTCCTCTCAGGATCTTGGGCATGCACACACATGCGCCTAGCGTGAGTTTAAGCCACCAGATCTGGGATTCAAACCGCAGTTGACTACATGGAAGTCCAGCAATATAGCCATTACTCCAACTGCTGGTCCTGTTATCAGTTCTTTCTTTCTCCTTTTGCCCAGTCCCATTAGATGAGTTGTAATTTTCTGGGTTCTTCTTATTGTGGCTAAAATCTAACTGTGGGGAACACACATGGCAGCAGCCCTGTAGGTAATGGTTTCTGTCTATGTGGCCTGACAGTGTAGCCACTGCCATGCTGTTTTCCTCTGGGACAGAAAGTATCTCTGCTCCCAGTGTCAAGAACCTACAATTTTCAGAAAACATACTCAGCCTACTTTTCCAGCTACTTAATACAGCTAACCTTCAGAACACTGTAGTTTAGCTAACTTACCTTAAACATACTCAGAACACGTACTTTAGCTACTGTTGGGCAAAATCGTCTATTACAAATCCCTTTTTATAATTAAGTGCTGACTATCTCAGGTATTTATTAGATAGTATACATAAAGTGGAAAACAGAATGGTCATATGAATGGACAAAGCACAGATTCTATTGCATGTATATCATTTTCACACAGTTATAAAGTTGGAAAAAATGTTAAGTCAGACCACTGTAAGTTGGGAACTGCCTGTATAACCAGGGTTGGGAAGTAAAAACTGGGGCCACGTCACTAGATATTTTACAACTACCGTATATGGCAGCGTGTTTGTTTACTATCAAAGTGTGGTTTGAGAAGTCAGAATACTTGGAATTCTATTTAAAATGCAAATCCTTAGGCTTCACATAAACTTAATAAATCAGAATTTTTGCTAGAGGCCATAATATGGTCATTTTTACCAAACTGCTGAGATGTTATTATGCATACCAAGTTTTTTGAGAACCACAAGAGAAGATGTGGTTGATTCTCTGAAACACAGACCAGAAACATAAGATACATTTCTTAGTCACAAGTGAAAACTCTTCCTGTGGTTTACCTTTTCCTCAAGACCAGATGATCCAGATTACCCTCTACAACTTGACTGCTGTGGTCTAGAGACACAAGGATTGTCACTGAATAGTTAACCTGGAAGATCTGACCTTTATAATAAAGAACTGCAAGGACATGAAAACATCAGTACCATAAGAACTAAAATGTGAATAAAAGAAAGAGCTGAGAAATGCATTTATGCCCTAGAAGACTGTCTAGAATGGGCCCTTTTCCTACCTTCATTTGGTGGAATTTTTCAGCCTCTCAAAGATTGAGGTTGAGTGTTGCCCAATCTATGACGTCATCCTCTCACCCTTCCCAGAATTTACAATCCATGCTCCTCCCTATCTTTCTTTTTACTACACCATAGTCATTTTCCTCCCACTTTTAGTTGGATATATGAACATTTAAGAAGACAGAAACCATGAATTTGTGTTTGAATTTCAAATTCCTATCAGAGGGTCTGGCACACAAATGTTCACTCTATGAATTATGGTATCAGTTTAATTCATTGAATCAATTTAGTGCAGGGCAAATTGATTGTTTCTGTGATGCCACTGGACACTGTGGCCTTCTTCCTTATACCTCGCTTACTGATTTGTATTTTGAAGGAGAGGAGAGATTGGAAGAATCAAGGGATGAGAAGGTGAGTGAGCTCCATAAGGGTTCTTTAGTGTTTTAGGTTTTTATTACTGGGTGTATGTGCTCACCAGAGAGAGACAAAAAGGGAAAGTGAGAAATCATCTCCCAGGGGGGCATGGAGATAGTACAATCTCCTATGCTCCATTTTCTTCTAGGGATTTTGAGCATGTATGCACACATGCCTGGACAGTATTCAAACCATGGCAGGCCATGTGGGAGTCCAGCACTTTGACCACCACACCACCTGCTGGCCCCAGTTGATAAGGTTTTTATACCTAGTATTGCCTACCTACTGCTCATTTCTATATTAGACAGCTTAGCCTATGTTCCAACTATGTAACAATTTAACCTATGAGCTTCACAAAATAAGTTGGTATTTCTGGCTTACATTAAATCTTCAACATTGATAGGAGGAAGGTTATGCTCTGCATATAAGCCAGGAACCTAGAAGTGAGAGAAGTTCTATCATCTTTCCATAAAACCATTCCTATATAAGGTTTCTTCATTCGCTAGGAAAGAGGAAAATAACATGAACAATTTACATGTGATCTTAATTGCCTCTACTTAAAAATTATACAGGTTGCCTCTTCTCAAAATCCACTGCTGGGACCAGCAGTTAGCATAATGGCTATGTCGCTGCACACCCATGTAGTCGACTGCCGTTCGAGTTCTCGACCCAGTGACTGAAACTCATGCCGGGCACGTGTGCGTGCATGCCCAAGATCCAGAGAGGAGAATGGAGAAGGGATTGCGGCGTGACCATCCCCCCTGGGGGTGATTTCTCACTTTCTGTCTCTCTGTCTCTCTCTGTCTTTCTGGCCTTTCTGGCAAGTGCATGCGCCTTATAGCAAAGAAACCTCTCCCCCCCAAAAAAAGTGAATAAATAAATCCACTTCTCAAAATTAAGCACAGGGTTCCAACCTAATCACAGAAGAACCTGGATTGTTTCCCCATGTATATGAGAAGGAATGCAAATGAAATATGATAATCTCTAGTGTTCACTATCATACACATTATTTACTAGGCACCTACCATGCTAAATACTAGACCAGAAAACAGGAAAATAGCTGTCAAATAAAATAATTACCTTATGGGGCCAGCAGGTGGCAAGGTGGTTAAGGTTTCCGGACTCCCACATGGCCAACTACAGTTCAAGTCCTGGACCTGGCGGCTCGCTCTACCTCTCTCTCTCTCTCTCTCTCTCTCTCTCTCTCTCTCTCCTCCCCTCCCTGTTCATCTCTGGTCAAAAATAATTTTAAAAATGTTACCTTACTCCTTCATGGAGTTCAAGGGGCAATAAGAAGAAAATAGAGCTATCTATACATGAACAAAAACCTGAGTCAGCAGTAGGACTCAGATGCAATGCAAGTATTATGTAGCATCAAGCTTTACAGGTGATTAGCAAAGGTTATAGACAAGGAATATCAGTGGAATATGCCACAGTAACACCTGGCAGACTTGAACCTATACAGCCTTCTCTTTTTAGCGTAATGATGTATTTTGGTTCTGAAGTGAATGGTGCTCGTTGTCCATGGCTTCAGTTAGCATAGGGAAACCTCTGAATGCTGAAGTCTCTTAGTTTACATATCATCATTTCACAGTCTTGTTCTAGCTCAGTGACTAACTTGTATTATTCATAAATCCGTAAGTTACAGATACACTTAACCAGAACAAGCAGATCAAGTATACTGTGTGAAAAGCAGTCCCAGGTCAGTTATTAAAAGCTAGCAAATCTCAGCAGTCAAAATGCAAGAAGGTGTAGTTGGGGGTTAAAATAAAAACCACCTCAGATGTTCCCAAGGAGTAATGAATGAGTTACAGACATACTGACATAGAGCTATCTATACATGAACAAAAACCTGAGTCAGCAGTAGGACTCAGATGCAATGCAAGTATTATGTAGCATCAAGCTTTACAGGTGATTAGCAAAGGTTATAGACAAGGAATATCAGTGGAATATGCCACAGTAACACCTGGCAGACTTGAACCTATACAGCCTTCTCTTTTTAGCGTAATGATGTATTTTGGTTCTGAAGTGAATGGTGCTCGTTGTCCATGGCTTCAGTTAGCATAGGGAAACCTCTGAATGCTGAAGTCTCTTAGTTTACATATCATCATTTCACAGTCTTGTTCTAGCTCAGTGACTAACTTGTATTATTCATAAATCCGTAAGTTACAGATACACTTAACCAGAACAAGCAGATCAAGTATACTGTGTGAAAAGCAGTCCCAGGTCAGTTATTAAAAGCTAGCAAATCTCAGCAGTCAAAATGCAAGAAGGTGTAGTTGGGGTTAAAATAAAAACCACCTCAGATGTTCCCAAGGAGTAATGAATGAGTTACAGACATACTGACAACCGCCTTTTCAACATTGAATTCAATGGCTAGCCTAATAAAGTAAACCTACCACAGTAGTGAGTGGGAAAGTACACACTGCCATGAAGGGAGAATTGACATCCCAGGGAAGTCAGGAGATTTGTACAAAAATGGTATTTGAACTGAGATCTGAAGAAAGAGTAATGGCTAGCCAGCTGACAAAGAGAACTCTCCAGGCAGAGTATGAAAGAGCATGTGGGCTGGGATGAAGTAGACCTGTCTAAGTAACTGAAAGGAAACAGTAAGACTGAATTTTGATATAATAGTAAGACTGGATCATGATAGAAGATGGGGTCACAGTTAGGTGATTTTGGAGATGTCTGAAGGGGCCATGCCATGGCAGGTTAGGAGAATCAAGGAATATTTATCTTAGAAGCAAAGAGAAATACTGAAGAAGTTTTAGCAGGTGTGCACAGAGAATGGCATGATCATTGAAGTCAGTTATGGTGGAAATAAGGAAGTGGGTCAGATAACTACTGCATATGCCTTAGCAAAGAGAAGGTGATACGAATAAAGATGGCACCATACAGATAAAAGAAAGAAGTTTGTCTGATTCAAAAGATAATTTGGAGCAGCAGTTAAGGCTCTGGACTCCCACATGGCTGACCACAGTTCAAATCCTGGACCTGGTGGCCTGAAACTCATGCTGGGTGTACATGCATATGTGCCCAAAATCCTGAGAGGAGAATGGAGGAGAAAGGGTCGGCATGGCCATCCCCCTGGGGGCAGAGGTGATTTCTCACTGTCTCTTTGAGTGAGCAAACACATCCTCTGGGGGAAAAAAAAAAAAAAAAAAAAAAACTCTTTTTTTTTTAAAAAAAAAGATAATTTGGAGGAAAAGCTACTAGAATTGGTAATGGATTGCACATGAAGAGTGAGCATATAGATTATTACTGATATCTCCATGACTTGCATAACAATGATACAACCCCTGACCCCCACCCCCCCAAATAGAAGCAATACCAGATGTGGCCCTCTGTGGGAGAGCACTAAGAACCAAGAGTTGATCCTTGGCCTCTCTAGTCAAGCAAGCATGGTCCAATTGTCATCTGAGATTATCTGAAAGGATCGTATGAGAAACACAATTAGCCACATTTTAAACACACTATGAGAAAAAGAATTGAAGGATAAGTTTGAGAACCCATCAACTCAAACACAAATAAGAGAAATTAACTAAGAGAAATTAGATAAAATAATGAAGCATCATCGTTGTAACTTTTATTCCATATCTCTTCATGCAGTTGGAGGTTACTGTAAAGAGAGTGGGATGCTAAAAGAGGAGGGGGTAGCAGAGACAGAGGAAGAGGGTAGAATTCTTGGCTAAAATTTATGTTATAAAACATCTGACACTAAAAGGGGCACCCAGATACATTTACCATAAAATTAGGTGAATCTTTTCATAATCAATCACAAAGAAAGAAATAGCTAAGGGCATGGAAAAAAAAAAAGAAGAAGAAGAAGAGGGACCAATGGATGGCATAATTGTTATGTCACTGGACTCCCACATAGTCAACCATGGTTCAAGTCCTAATGTCAGCTACTTAAAACTCATGCTGGGCACCTGTGCATGAGTGCCCACGATCCTGAGAGGGAAATGGAGGAAAAAGGGATTGTGGTATGGCCATTTCCCCATGGGGTTGGGGGGGGCAAGATTTCTCATTTTCTGTCTCTCTGTCTCTGTCTTTCTGGCAAGTACATGTGCCCTGTAGCAAAAATTTTCAAAAAGAAAAAGAAAAAATAGGGGGATTTGCCTGAGCACTGGTGGAAACTTTGCCATACGTAAATTCTAATCCCTCAACTGGCACTTAATAGCTGTGTGACCTTAGGTAAGTGTTTATTCAGTGTGTGTCTCCATTCCATTTACATTTAAAATAGAATTAATAATAGCTGCCCTGCCCACATTAAAAAATACTGTAGGAAAGTACTTTGAACATTGTTAAAACAATGTGATATTTACATATAACATTTATATTTACATATAAATCATATTTGCATATATATGTGTATAATTATAATTATTACTGTGGTATAAATGCATCTCTGAAAATGCATGAGGTGGAAATTTAATCCTCATTGCTACAGTATTAGAAATAAAGCCTAGAGCCAGCAGGCGGTATAATGGTTAAGGTGCTGGTCTCCCACTGTGGTTTGAGTCAACTGTGGTTTGAGTCCTGGACCCAGTGTCTTGAAACTCACACTGGGCGCGTGTGCATGCATGCCCAAAGTCCTGAAAGGAAAATGAGGAGAAGAGATCGTGGCATGACCATCCTCCCTGGGGGATGATTTCTTTGGGGATGATTTCTTGCTTGCGCTCTCTCTCTCTCTCTCTCTCTCCCCGGCAAGCATACGTGCCCTATAGTAAATAAATAAATAAATATGAATTTTTAAAAATTGAAAAAAAAAGTGAGAGTTAATAGGAGGTGTTTTGGTCATGAGGACACCATCATTGTGTCTGAATCAATGCTGTTATATAAGGGACTTGTAGGAGTGGGGTTGCAGTCTTTTGCTCTTCTGCCATGTGAAGACACAGTTTGTTCCTTTTTGCTCTTCTGTCTTTTGTCATGTAGAACTGGTCTTACCAGATGCCACTACCTTGATCTTAAACTTTCCAGCCTCCAGAACTGTGACAAGTTTCTGTTCTTTATAAATCACTCCGTCTTAGGTATTCTGTTCTAGCAACACAAAATGGACGAAGACAACTGTATAACTCTATTATATTATTGCTAGTAAAAATAATTAGTAATTCTCAGAATAAACACCCAAGGTCCTGAAGAAGCTGGGAGAATAAGCAGAAGATGAATCTCCAGCATAAACAGAGGAGGGTAAATTCACAGTGGGAACTCTCCATGAGGACAAGTAAGGTGAAGTCAACACTCTCTGTTTGTTTTTAGAGACTTTACTGGAAGAAAATGTGCAGGAAAATACAACTTTCAAGCAAATGACAATAATTATGGAATTACCTTGCCAAGAATGAAGGCTTAGAGGAGGGGACTTCCAAGTTTTCTTTTTTTCTTTCCCAATTGAAGTTGTTTGTTTTGTTTTTATAAGGTGCAAGATCTGTGACTGCATTCTATTTCCTGTAAATCGTGCACACGCAAGTTTGTGACCTTTTTTCCCCTCAGATTTTAATCTGTTGGATATTTCCTTGGAGTCTGCAGGGATAAAGATTTTAAGAGCTGATCCAATGAGCTGTTGGAGATATATGAGAAAGAAGTGAGTGTGTCATGAATATGTAATGTAGGTCTTCAAGAAAAGATGGTAAACGGGGCATATGCTTGTTCATTCCTTCATGACTAAAAATGCACTATTTTTCAATTTTCAGTATTTCTAAAATTAGGATGCAGCTTATGACTAAATGTATACATATATCTAGTGCAGTATTTCTTGTACACGTACAAAACACCCCCCCCCCGCCAATAAAACCCATTGTTAAATTGGTGCATCTATCATTGAAACAATATTTTAGTGTGGAAAGACAATATATAGTAACTTCAGTGACCACAATTGTTGACAACATTGCCATTAAGAATAATAAAATGAAAAACATTATCCTATAAAAATTTTATAATTTTGAAGAAATTCTTTATTCATTAAAATAATTATTAATTAAATGCCTACTATGTGCCAATCCTGTTTTCTGGAACAAGTCCACAGGATCTTAGGGGAGGATGTGAAAAAGTCATCCTCTAAGGAGAGGCCATAACTTCCAGATAGCCCTAGATTACCACTGCCATATACCAAGGAACTCACTCAGAAGACGCCTCAACACATTACCCTCCTGTTTTTCCTCCAGGTCTCTTACTCCTCAGACATAGTTTATTCATAGTCAAACCAGAGATCATGGAATCTCTTGGAAGATACTTTTTAACACACTCTTGACTGCAGTGGGTTGGAGGTCAGTGATTTTCTCCCTCTACTTGGAGGTCATGAACTATTAGATGGTGTCTTTTCATAGGAATCACAGCATACTTCCCAGAGGATGCCCAGTCAACACCTGTCAGCATCAGTTCACCCAATGAGGTTCATGATTAAGTGATCACGAATAGATTCCCCAGGACTAGCAGATGGTGTAATGGCTACATTGCTGGACTCCCATGTAGTCAACCGCAGGTCAAGTCCTGGACCCAGTGGTTTAAACTCACGCCAGGCAATGTGCATGCGTGCCCAAGATCCCAAGAGGAGAGAATGCAGGGAAAGGGATTGTGACATGGCCTTCCCTCTGAGGGGTGATTTCTCACTTTCTATTTCTCTGTCTCTCTCTGTCTTTCTGACAAGCACATGTGCCCTATAGCAAAATCTCTCTTCCCCCCAAAAAACAAGCATAGATTCCCCAACATTTAACCTCAAATATAAGAAATAAAGTTGTCTTCTTCATGATAGCTTTTAAGATTCTAAGAACTTAGTATGAAGGAATATTCTCAATTCTTCCCTCTGGCCTGTTATATAACTGCATCCACTCTAGTCAGACAGGAACAGTATTAGCTTATTTGCTTATTCCTGTCTAGTGTATTAATCATAATTTTCCATTGTTTAAAAAAATCAGGGATAAATACAGTACAGTGGACAAATAAACTAGTCAAACAATTAAGTAGTCAATCTAATATTAGTTAACCTAATATATGTAAATCTACTATCCACTATCCAAGTCAAGGTACAAAAAGTTTTCAACACTGCATAAGACTACTTCATTTACCTTTTCAATTATGAGTTTAATTAGAGAGAGTCACTTTTCTGATAGGTATTAGATTTGTTTTTCTATAGTCATATTCAACTTAATTATCTAAGAATGAGATAATAACAGGAAGGGTTACCTTGGGGGGAAAAGCATAATTAATTCTACCTGACTGGTTGCCCTTTTCACTAGCCACCACACTACCTACTAAGATCTATGAGTTAAGCCTGAGTTGCCATTTAGCTCTTGAGATGTTTCAAATTAAGGAAAATTAAATCCACGTATTCACTATTTTTTTCTCATTTTTTAAAATTAATTTATTTTTATATACATTCAATGACATTGTTTAGCTTATGAAGTGAACATTTCTCCCCAGTCCAGTTGATTAAAATATCTTCAACAGATTATACCACACCTCCCCGTCCCATCAATGCTCTGCCTCTGTATCCCTTCTCCAAATGTCCTTCCCTAGGCCCCTCTCCTCCACACTCATCACATGTGACATTCACACCCATCTCTTGTGTTTGTATATCTTTTAGTCAATCAGTTTTGGTCGTAGAGTGCAGATACTCGGTATATATTAAGTGGGGACATACAGTGTCTCCCTTTCATAGCCTGGCTTGTTTCACTCAGCAGTAAATCTTCCAGGGTTTTGTTGGTTTTTATGGCTGAATAGTATTCCATATTGGAAAAGTACTTGCACAAATTCACTATTGTATGCATCGCTTCAATCATTCTCCCAGCAGTGTCTGTGAAACAGGTTAGCCAACATGTGACTCAGGAGAGAGAAGTTATGCACTGACTTAAAGAAAAACTATCTTATAAAATGATTCCTTGACTGACGGTGATGGTGCCACGTCCCTGCAGCTGCTGGGGAGGCATCGGACAGTGTCTGGGGGCTGCACAGGAAGCCATGGCCTTCACCCTGTACTTGCTGCTGCAGGAGGCTCTGCTCTGTGTCAAGGCCATCACCGTGCTGCACGAGGAGCGTTTCCTCAAGAAACTGGCTGAGGAACAGACCAGGAAATTGGTGGATTTGGAGAAGAGCCAGGAATTAAATCTCAGCTAATGAACCTTATTTGATCTGTAAGAACTGTGATAAGAGTTCCATTGATAATAGTAAACTCAGTGGCAATTGTATTCCTTTTATTATTTGGGTGAAGATCCATGGGAGAAATGGAGATTCAGGAGAAGAGATGTCAGCAGAAGTTGTTACTTCCTTCATTATTGGAATATTCATACCATAGCAGGCCAACCTTGCACTTGACAAAAAATGTAAAGCTGACAATAAAAGCAGAGTTTCTATTTATCTGACTTTGAAAATGTTGTACTTGTCGTTTCATTACAATAAGATCAGATCATCAGGGGCAGTAACTCTCCAAGACTGGAATACATTTGATCACTGACTGTTAATAATAGTTCATGCCATGGTAAAGATTGTTAAAAGGGTACAGGACTGTTTTTGTTTTTTCAGATATATTTTTCTATCATTTCTCAGGGATGAATTTTTTTTTCCAAGTTTTGAAGTTCCTTGTGACTTAACTATAATGTAGGAATGGGCTGTGCCCCTCCCTCAAATAATATTTAAAGGACTTTTTAAAATTTACATATAAAATGATAAATAAGGGGCCAGCCCATGACCTGGTGGTTAAGGTAGCCAGATCCCACATGGCCAACTGCGTGATTTGAGCCTCAGACCCAGCAGCTTGAGAGACACACTACATGCGTGCCCAGAATCCCAAAGAGAGGGAGAAATGGAAGAGAAGGGATTGTGGTGTTACCATGCCCCATGGGGAGAGGGGTGTTTTCTTGTTTTCCCTCTCTTTTTCTCTCTGTCTCTCTAGCAAGCACATGCACCCTTTGGCAAAAAAGTTTTTAAATGCTAGGTAATTTGGATCATTTTATTTTGGACTCTGGTTATTATGTCTATATATTATCTCGGCTGTGAAGAATTCAAATTTATAGATACTATTGAGAAGTACTCTTTGATTTCAATAATTCTAAATTTGTAAGTCCGTCACATGATGATTGTGTTTTAAGTTTTCTCAAGCATTTGTTATTAACTAAGCGGAATAATGAAACCAGACCAGTATCTACATATTTTCATTGGTTAAAAGTAAATCTGTGCCCTTTTCATAATGATGACTAATTTTTTTAAATCAATGTAAATATTAGCCTATAAGAACAACCCTAAGCAGTGATAATTAAACTATACTACTTAAGAAGATTGTTTATAGTGAAGTATTTACTGTCTCCAAGTTATCACGTATTTCCACTGCTTGGCGAAGTAGTACATCAAGGAGTATGATTCTTCTATATTCTTATAGAATGTAGACATTCTGTCAGTGCATTTCACATTAGATAAGTTGGTTTTTATTTTCTTTTATATTTATGTCTTAAGACCATCTTGTATGGTTATTTGCTTATCCATAACACTGTTTCATGCAGAAAGGTTAAAATTATGTAAATGATTTTCATGGAAATGATCAGTTATAATATTTCAAAGGGCTGGAAATTGATATCTTTGTAGGAGGACATTTGTAAATAAAGTTGAATTTCTAAGTAAAAAAAATGATTCCTTTTATTTCACATGAAGAAATGAAATACAAAAAAAGGGTTTAAAGAGATTATTAGAAGTGTATATTTTAATAGTATATTATGGGGTACATTTTGGTGCTAACTTAGATAAGTTAGTACAGAATTCTAGAGGTTTGTTTTGATCATATTTATTGGAAAGCAGGTACATGTAGGGCACCATGCTGAGCAAGAGAAAACAACCCCATTCGAAAACCAAT
>NW_006159915.1:2157379-2163614 GCF_000334495.1 Tupaia belangeri chinensis
TGTCAAGATGAAGACATATTTTTCTATCAAAACAGACTGCATTGATAGAAATATCAGAACCAGATATTTAGAACTAAAGTGTGGCCAAACATAAAATCCCTTCTACTTCTGCCACCAATTCTATTGTTGCTGAAGTTCAAAAGGAAGAAAAAAAAAAAAAAAGGATGTGGGGAGAGGGAAGAGAAATAGGAGAGAAGTTGCTGAAGTTCAAAAGGAAGAAAAAAAAAAGGATGTGGGGGGAGGGAAGAGAAATAGGAGAGACAGAGAGAGAGAGAAGACAAACAAATGCTGTCAGAACCTTGTGTTGAAATGCCAGGAGTCTGATTCCTATAGTCATCAACATCCCAGGACATAGTACTCAAAATGTTACAAGTCCTCTTTTCCCCTTGACTGAGAAAGAATATTAAAAATTATAGAAGTCTTTCTCCTGTGGTTGACAGGAAGAAACTTAGAAGTCATTCAGTCACAGTTAGTATCAATTCATCCCTATTAATAGAAAAATCCAACTCAGCACTGTACTTTCACTGGCCTGAAAAATGAAGCTCAGAACTATCTGGCTGGAATTAGAGTTGAATTTCTCTGCTTGACTCTAGGTTGAACAACTGTTAGTCTTGTGACACCAAGGCAAAATTATATTAAAGCATTGAGAGGTTAATCCACACCTGCTCCTCATGTTTAAGCATATATTTTAAGTGTATTTTATAATTACTTGTCAAAGAAATCTGCATATAAATCCAATGCCTTATACATCTCATCTATTGCATGATAGAACACATTATATTTGTTCAGGCATTTTGACTGTACAGATGGTTCATAATTCATAATGAAAAGGGAAAAAATTATTCGGGTTTCTTTTCAACCTGTCTTTTTATATGTCTTGAGGATATATAACATTCCCAAATGTTTCAGAGACGATGAAATGATATTCTTTGCTCTTTTTTCCTCTCAGCTGTTCATTTTATTTTTAATGTTTGAGCCAAAGTCATCTCACTCCTACTCAATGGTGCGGAACTTTCTTGCTTGTCTTGCTGCTTGCCTCTTCTATTTGAGTCAATTCAAAACTGTTTCTTGGGGAAATGTTTATGTTCATCCATAACAACTCCTAAGCCTAACTTTATACTGGAAAGGAGATGAGCCTTCCTCCTCTGAAAACTGATAGCTTTTTCTTTCCCAAACAACTCCATTAGTATTTTAAGTCACTCTTACTGTTCAAGGCAAACAAACTCAGGCAACAAATCACTGGTCCTATTATGACATCCAAAGCCATACAAAATCAGTCTAATGCCCTTTTCATATACAAGTTTATAATCTTTCAAGAAATCTATGTAATGCTAGATATTTGTTTTGTTTTGTGGTTAGTTTGCATTGTTTTGATAACAAAAATGTCCAGGAAAAAGTAGTGCTGTCTCTGTAGAAAATAAGAGAGACAGAAGTACCCATTCTTTTCTAATTTTCTACTGATTGACATTTTTGACTCAAATTTTCCATTTGAGAAATGAGACCATCTACTTCTAACTCTAGTCTTTACAAATAAATACAAGATAGAATGGCTGCATTAAAAAAAAAAACAAAGAAGAAGAAATTGTTTTTGCCTTAGGGCACATGCACTCACCAGAGACAGACAAAGACAATGTGAGGGAAACTGAGAAAC
This sequence comes from Tupaia belangeri chinensis, assembly GCF_000334495.1. Taxonomy (NCBI): domain Eukaryota; kingdom Metazoa; phylum Chordata; class Mammalia; order Scandentia; family Tupaiidae; genus Tupaia; species Tupaia belangeri. The sequence goes on from NW_006159915.1 coordinate 2,159,031, forward strand.
CACACCTCCAGAGGGGATGACCATTCCATAATCTCTTCTTCTCCCTTCTCCCAGGATTTTGGGTGGGCACACATGCATGCACATGCGCCTGGCGTGAATTTCAAACCATCGAGTCTGGGATGCAAACTGTGGTTGGCCATGTGGGAGTCCAGCGACACAACCACTATACCATCTGCTGATCCTCAATGGTTGCATTTTAAAAAGTTAATTTAGTTCTTTAACTTTCTACCAATAGAAGTAGTCCACATATTAGAAAGTTGGAAGTACTTATCAACTAAAAAGAATTTCCTAACTTAAATTTTACCTCTTCTATGAAGCATTCTCCCCCAGCTTTTTCTTTTTCTTTTTTTTTTTTCTCTCTTTTTGGAGAAGTTTTTGCTATAGGGCACGTGCACTCGCCAGAGAGAGAGAGACAGAGAGACAGAAAGCAAGAAACACCCCCCAGGGGGGATGGCCAGCCGCAATCCCTTCTCCTCTTGGGATCTTGGGCACACACGCACATGCGCCCAGCGTGAGTTTTAAGCCACCGGGTCCAGGACGCGAACCACAGTCGACTACATGGGAGTCCAGTGACATAGCCATTACGCAAACTGATGGTCCCATTCCCCAGCTTTTTCAACCTTTAGTTATCATCTATGTCCTCTTGACGTTTTGCCTGTGTGATGGTTGTAGCCCAGCTTTGTACTGTAGTTCAATGTGTGCACATTGGTTTCCCAACTGGATAGCGGGCTACTCTAGGAGAAGAAAGTTAGTCATTTATTATATCCTAGCACATTGTAAGGGATCAATAGATATTAATTGACTTGAATTAGATGTTGAATTAACTCTGTTTTCCAAAGACAAGCAGAGTAGATACTATCGATTTGTTCCAAGGTCACAGATGATGTTGATGGTTTAGAATGAAGCTGATTCAGCTTTACAGATCTCATCTAGACAGCCTAATTCTATACACACCATTCATGTATTTCATGAAACTATATTCTTAAAAAAAATCTATTGAGCTTTCACAGTACTCACTGTATTTGCATTTTACAACTTACAATATTGAGTACACTGTATCTTAGATAAGATTTTTTTTCTCAGAATTGCTCTCAGATACATATCATGGATGGCCACAGATTTTTTTTTTATGAGTCATTTTTAGCAAAATCTTAAGCACAACTAACCATTCATCCAACTTTTAGAACCTAAGTTATGCTTTTTAATTACATTGGTATTTTTGTGGGATTTTTTTTCCTAGTTAGGTAAAAGAGACCACTATTAACTTACTGAAATAAAGCAAGTGATTCTATTTTGCTAGATTATTTTATTAATAAACAAAAGGAAACTTATTCTAGATGGCAAGTTGGCAGACTAATGAAAAAAAAAGTCACATTCAAAGAGCAAAAGTAGATGTTTATGTATGTCAGATTACTGGCACCAGCTATCTAAGCCTAGCACATTGGCACAGGACAATCTAACATGAAGTGATCAAACTTACATGGCATTTGACTAGATGTAATACCTTAGCAAATTGAAATATCATTTAAAGAAACATAGAAGCAAGAGAAAGAGTGGCACAGACCTAGATCCTGGGTGTTTTAAGTATGCTTTTCATCCACCTGGGAGCAGAGAAGAAACAGTATTTACTTACGTATTTATTTATGAAAGAGATTTTTGCTATAGGGCATGTGCACTCACTGGAGAGACAGAAAGTGAGAAATCCTCCCTCCCACCCCACACAAGGGGGCAGGGGGATGGCCATGCCACAATCCTTTATCCTCCATTCTCCTCTTGGGATTCTGGGAATACATGCACATGCGCCTGGCATGAGTTTCAAGCACGGGTCCAGGACTTCAACCATGTTGACTATGTGGGAGTCCAGTGACGTAATCATAGGCCATCTGTTGGTCCCAGTGTTGATTAGCAGAAACCTACATTTTCTGTCATTCTGTAGAGAAGTGATGTCTGCTTACTTCAGGATGTCTAGATAGCTGTCAAGCAAAGCCAAAGAAGCAATCAGTGTGGAAATGGATTTCAGTGATGTTGAACTGGTGCAATCTTACTCCCCCTCTCTATCACTGCTGATTTAGAACCGATCCCCAAGGACCAGTTATTTTAAGGCATATTAAATGTATGTGAAACATAAGCTGAATTCTGTATTAGATGAAGCAGGATGCTTTGAAACTAAATAAATTTATCTCTTCTGAGCTTCAGTTTCCTCATTAGTAAAGTTAAAGATGAGATTTGAATGACTTATCTAGTTCCTTAAATAATTAGCAGATTGGAATCAACTTTCTATATTTAGCTCCTTCTACACTTTATTTCTTAGGATGTACCAATTCCGGAAAACAAAGAGAAACTACCAGAAGTGAGGAAAATTAAATCATCACTATTGTCATGCTCATCATCACCATCTTGACTGTCAGTCCTTTTCATTGTTGTACTGTCATCATCATTGTTGTGTTCACCACAACGTAGCATGATGTTTCTTGGCTCTTTCCTCTTAGAGCAGGTGGTTCAGTATACTTGGACTTAGTCGAATCAGTAGTAAGGGAACAACTCAACTCTTACCACTACATCCTTACATAACTTTAGGAAAAGACGTATTTGTATACTTTGCTGTATATGAGGAGTCCTCAGGAAGTTGATAGAGCACAATATTATGAGAAAATTATCATGGATTTTAAAAGATTTGTAGCAAAATAAAGTAGAACTTTAATTCCATTTTCTACAATTTTTTTGAAATAACCATGTACTTTCTAAGCAAGCCACCTATTCTTTTGACACCCCTTTTACATTCCTTTACAGTTAAGATAATGTGGGTACAGCAGGTGGCATGGTTGTTAAGGTTCTGGGCTCCCACATGGCCAACCATGGTTTGAGTCCCAGACCCGACAGCTTTAAAGTCATGCTAGGTGTTATGTGCATGTGTGCCCAGAATCCCAGGAAGGAAATGAGAAGGGATTGCAGTGTGACCATTCCCCCTGGGGGTGATTTCTTGCTTTCTCATTTTTTCTTTCTTTGTCTCTGTCTCTCTGGTGAGAGCACTTCCACTATGGCAAAAACTTAAAACACACACATACACACACACACACACACACACATGCACACACATAATAAAACTATTAAGATAATGGTTACTACATATGTATTATAATAATGATAATAATTTTAAAATTTTAAATTGGTAATTGGCACTTCTAATTTTCTTCACATAATTCAACTTTCTACAAATATTATCTTTTGATTCTTACTCAGTCACTATGCTTTACATAATGGAGGGCACTGTGGACTTGTCACTAGGCCTCACTGATATAGGTCAATTGCCAAAAAGTACATAGACCAGAAGATTTAGAACTCTCTGAAGAATATTAGTGATTCACTTCTCTATGTTCTAGGTAAGAGGTACTTTATCTATTATTATCACATTTGAGTTTTTCTCAAGTATATTTTTTCGATCTAGATATAAATAAGAGAAATCATATTAAAGAAAAGTTAAACTCAATCCCTTTAACTATTCTATTGAACCATTGTGAGACAAATGCTGATGACTGCTGGAATATATAATACAAATATGATTTCCTTAGCAACTTACAGAAACATTTTCAGTGATATGAAAGTGATGTCTTGTGTAAGGTAGCTGTGAACGGAATGCAGCAATTAGCCTGTTTATGCTGCTGCCTTTTCTGAAAGTATTCAGTGGCATGCCACATACCATTATGGAACTCAACATTTTTTTAGCATGAATTAACGATTTTGTTATGTTGTCCCTCCTCCTACCACATAGCGCTCCATTCCTTTTCCCTTCATGATAAATCCACATTCTTCCTCTGTCTTATAGTTGAAGTTCCAGCCTTGTCAAATACTTGCAATATTTAGGACACCCCATACAATCAGCATTCTTATTCTATTTATGTTACTGGGATGTCTGGAGACCCAGATATCCTTACGTCTTTGCTTTTCTAACTGATGTTTGTCTTTTAAAAATCAGAAGTCACATATGTGAAAATATCAACCATCCAAAATATTGACTAGAATCTGGGATGAAATTTAAACAGGTATCTAAATAAGCTAAAATCAATGTCCCAAAGATCAAAAAGACACCTAACTTAGAGACTTAGCTTTAACTTAAGACAAAAATTATCTCCTTTCCATGTTGATAACAGATTAAGGACAGCAAATTACAAGAGAGGTGAGTTGATAGATTATCTGCAAGAGTTGAAAGATGAGAAGCCAGGACCAGCAGATGGTGTACTGGTTAAGGCACTGGATTCCTACATGACTGATTATGTGTCGAGTCCCAGACCTGACAGCTTGTTTTCTTACTTTCCCTCTCTCTCTTTGGTGAGTTCATGTGACATATAGTAAATTTAAAAATAATAATAAATTAAATAATTCTAAAAAAAGGATGAGAAGTTGGGCAGCAGTAAAGGAAAAAACAGAAAATTTTTAAAACATTTATAAAAGTTGGTAATATAAAGCAACTTATAATTTTTTTTTTTTTTTTTTTTTAGAAATAGTTAGGATCTCACAGAATTCATCTGCTCAATTTTAGTTTGGGGAACAAAGGCCCAGAAAGGTTAGGTGATATGTATGTGGTCA
>NW_006159915.1:2163698-2179238 GCF_000334495.1 Tupaia belangeri chinensis
ACATTTATAAAAGTTTGTTAAAAAAAACAACTTTAAATTTTTTTTTTTTTTTTTTTTTAGAAATAGTTAAGTTATTGGGTCACCGGAAAAGTCATGATGCATTGATATATGGAAAAACAGAAAAAATACCTCATGACTTTTTCAACAACCTAGTATGTTTTGGGTACCTTTAATATACATTGGTAGGAAATTTTACAAGACATTCTAGAAAAGTTCTGATAAAAATGTTGAAAAATCATGAAAAATATGGTATACAAAGAATAGGATTTTGTGGGATCGGCAGGCGGCATGGTGGTTAAAGCACTGAACACTCCCACATGGCTGACCATGGTTCGAGTCCTGAACCTGGTGGTGCCTGGCTCTCTCACTTTCTCTCCCCCCCCCGCCCCGCTCTGTCTCTCTCTGGTCAAAATAAATGAATGAATGAATGAAATAAGTAATTATTAAAAAAAGAATAGGATTTTCTTTATAAGAAAAAGAGCTGATTAAATTTATGTGAATTGATGGTATAATTCTAGATAAATAAAATAATGCTTTGGAAATCTTGACATATAAGATCAAAGTTGTTCTTTATTAGTTGAATATTCCAAAGAATCAATGACAATATATTTTTCTGTATTAAGGGTTTTTATTTTATTTTATTTATTTACATCATTTACTATACATCAATACAGTATACGAAATGAGATATTCCATCCAGAATACAGTGTATATTGGCTCAATCAAGGATATTATCATACATGTTATTATCAACAAATAATTTTCCATTTATTGTTTGTGTATATTTTGCTCCTCCCCTTAGTTTCCTACCTCTCACCATCTGCCATTTTCCATCCTCCTCACACACTGTCTCTGGTATATACAGTTGTTTTCCTTGCCCTTTTTTCACATTTTATTGATTCACTAAAGATCTTAATTAATTTAAAAACCTTCAATAGCAAGCACAGCTGATATACACGTTATCTGTGAACACATGTCTGACTTTAGGCATAAACCTGAGTAAGTAAAGTTAGCATACTATAAAGTAGTACCTAGTGGGGCTATATAGCTTACTGAAGCCATTAAATAGGTATTTTTTAATGCATTTTTTAATTTCAAGAAAAACAGTTTTAGTTTTATTAGATCAAAATCAAAACATGTTAAGAAAAATTTGCTTAAGATTTAAAAACAGGAAAAAGTTAAGAATTCAGTTCAAATAGTAGGTAGATGAACCTATCAACAGTTCAAGAGAAGACAAAAATCCTTAAATCTGGAAATCAAAGCATAGAAGAAAATCAGTAATGTTTTAGTCAAAAGTCAAAAACTTTCATTTCACCAATTCAGTCTCATGTAATTAATCTCTCTTCTGTTGAAGTTGCAATGTTACTGTGGTCTGAGCTTTCCGTTTAAACTCTAGAAGTTAACATTCAACTCCAGGCCTATCCCTACCACTAGGCTAGTCATTTTCTTGGTTGTTTTTTGTACTCTTTTGTGTGTCTACCTTTAGTTTTCTTGGTATAGCACTCCCTTCAGTATTTCTTGGAGAACTGGTCTGGTATTAGTAAATTCTTTCAGGTTTTGTCTTTTTCCCCATATGTGAGAATGTTTTTGTCTTTTTCCCATATGAAAGATAATCCTGCTGGGTATAGTATTCTTGGTTGAAATTGTTTTTCACTTAACACTTTGAATATATTTTCCCATTCTTTCCTTGCTCGCATTGTTTCCGATGAGAGATCTGCTGTTAGCCTGATGGGATGTCCTTTGTAGGTAACTTGATTTTTTTCTCTTGCCAAATTTAGTATCTTGTCTGTCTGTGGTTCAGTCAATCTGACTGTGATGTGCCTTGGGGAAGATCTTCTTGAGTTGATTCTACATGGAGTCCTTTGTATTTCTTGGGTCTGGATATTTAGTGCTTCTCTAGGCTTGGAAACTTTTTCCCAGGATTTCATGGATTATATTATCAATGCCCTTAATATTTTCTTCACCTTCTGGGATACTGATGATCCAGATGTTTTGGTGTTTAATGGTATCTAGTATTACCAATATGTCATTCTCATTTTAGGGGTTATTTTCTCAGTCTTTTGGTGAATTTTTTTTCTAGGTCAGAGGTTCTATCTTCTACATCTGAGATTTGACCTTCTGCATGATTTAATCTGCTTTTAATACTTTCAAGGGAGGTTCTGACTCCCTTCATTATAGCCTTCATCTCTAAGAATTCTGTTTGATTATTTTTTATTATGTTTATCTCCTCTTTCAGATTATGTGAGAACTTCCTCACCTCCTGGAACTCGTTGTCTCTTTTTGCCTACTTCTTCTGGAGTTTATTGTCTCTCTTCTGTTGCATCTCTGTTAGCTTTGTCACTATGAATATTTTAAATTCTTTATCTGACATTTTCATGAGTACTGTCTGTGGAGGATGAGGAGTTGTTCTTTGCCCTTAGGGGAAAGATATTTTCTCGATTTCTCATATTTCTTGTATCTCTGCAGTGGTTTCTGGTCATCTGATGGATCGTACATTTTTTTCTAGTTTTTGGAGTTAAATATGAGCATTCAGAGGCATGCAGGAAGAGGTGATCTGCAATCTTTAAACAGTACTGTTTTTCTCCCTTTGTGCACCAGATTCAATGGAAATTGAGATTAATCTGACCCTAAAAGTATTCATATGTGTGACTACTGTTCATCTAGACCTGTCTAGAAACTCAGTATGTGGAAGCTGAGCAGAAAAGTGAGAAAGGTAAAAAGAAAAGGAAACAACCAAAAACAGAGAGAAAAAAGAGAAAAACAAAAAAAGAAAAAAATTTTAAAACAAAAAATGAAAACTGTGTAGCACGGTAGCCACTCAGAACTCAGATATAGATGGCTGGTAATTGGCTTGTCCCATGGGGGCAGGGGAAAAGGTATGAATTAGCAAGATAAAAGAGCAACAGAGAGCTAATAAATTTAAACAATTTTTTAAAAATTAAAAATAGAGAGAGATGGAGAGAGACAGAGAGAATAAACAGGGTGCTCTAATCTGGTTCCTGGCTAGATCTGGGGGGCAGGAGGGTGAAGTCAGGATGGAAGGTCTTCAATGGTCCTAAATCTACATTAAGTTTTGGTATTAGTGTTCAAAAGAAAATAGATATTTATATGTCATTCATGGTTTTCATCCTCTGTATAACAATTTGTGATTATTTCTATTCAAATATGATAGCAGTTTAAGGTATATTCTAAAGACTAGCATAGATGATTTAGGATTTTAAAATATCAGTAAAGGTATTAAGTGAGAAAATCAGGAAATAGAAACTCCCCAGGCACCATGGTAGTTCATGTTGGTGCAAGGATGGGAGATAATTAACTTGATTGAAAGAAATGGTAGCCCCGAAGAACAGTTCATGCCCCAGCATAGTTCCCATGTAAGAATGAGTAAAAGGGGACATTTGTTTTTATCAATGCACATCTCTCTAAAAAAAAAAAATCACAACGAGTCTTGCATTGTTGCATGGAAAAGAAAAATATTCTGAGTAATGAAGAGTCACTTTCTGCTTTACCATTAACTAGGTATTTCCTTAAGGGATGAACAGTATCACTGTTCCTTTCCTTCTGAGCTATAACTAGAACAGACCTTTCATTTCACTGCCTATTACCAAGTAAGGGTGAAAAATGAGTTTCCTCTAAATTCTTGATTCACATTCTCTTTTTTTCCATTTCTCCATTATGACCTGCTTACACAGAACACATTTCTGTGATTTAAAGTTCTTCTGGTAGTTCTTTGTTAGCACTACCAAAAATAAAACAAAGCATTTTGTCTGTCTTTATATATGCATGATGAAATATGCACATTGAAAAAGAGTAAAAATAAATGTTTTCTGTAGCAACATACTATTTCCTTCCTAGAAAAAAAAAGAAACTTAGAAAAATTAATTGGACTTTAAAATAGCAAACATATCTAGTACATGCCAAGAAAATGTATACTATATTCAGAATATAATTTTCTTTCACTAGATCCTGTCAATAACCTCATATCCTCCATGTCTTTATTGTTTTATTTTCTTAATTGTCAGAGGGCGTGTGGAATTGCTAGAGAGAGAAAGAGAGAAAACACTCCCCAATGGGGCAGGATCACAACACGATCCTTTCTGCTCTGTTCCTTCTTCCTTGTCAGCATTTTGGAATGCCTGTACATGTGCTTAGCATGGTCTTCAAGCTACTAGGGCTAGGATTCAAACACTAATTAGCCATGTGGGATCTGGTTCCCTACGCCATTGTACTATAGGGTTAGCCCAGAGTGAGTTGCTCTCAATGCCACAATTCTTGGCCTCTGGTAATTATATGTTAGAGTGTATGTCACAATGCTCCTAATAAATCTATATATCAGGGTACAGTCAGTGGCACACCCCTGAATAAATCATTTCAACCATGTGATGTTGAAAGAGAGTGGTGAGCCTCACTGCACATAAGAAACGTTGAGGGTTACCTAGTGGCACGGTGGTTAAGGTGCCTGGAACCTATGTGACCAACTACGTGGTCTGAGTCCTAGACTTGACAGCTTGAAACACACCAGACACATATGTACATGTGCTCAAAATCCCAAGAGAAGAATGGAGGAGAAGGGATTGCAATATGGCCACCCCCCTTGTGGAGGTGATTTGTCATTTTACTCTCCCTCTCTTTCTCATGAATACATGAGCCTTATAGCAACAACAACAATAATGATAATAGTCCAATTTCCTACACCTTTTCTAGAATAAAAGTAAAACATTAATACAAAAGCAGGAGATAGGGATAGTAAATATACAGAGAGGGTAAAGGCCCAAGATAGAGACACGGTAAGTTTTATATCCAAGGTGAAGTAAAAAAAAATAAAAATATAAAGAGTATTTGAGTTTTAGACAGAGTAAAATGTAAACTTTTGTAGAGGAATGCAAATTTTGGCATATGAACTTCTTGCTAAGCTATCAATCCACGTCCCAGGTTGTAAAGAATTAAGGCAGATGCTTCCCATAACCCAGACCCCTCCTTGTTAGTTATGAAATCACTCCAGAACTTGTTATACCATTAACTAGCAATGACTAATGCTGAGAAGAGTCTAAGCAATGCTCGGTCATTGAGACAGAGACTTAGTTTGGTTCCCGCATTATTCATTGAATCACTTAGACACAGTTCAAACCCCACCACTAATGTGTCTCATCCTTGACTGAGATTGACCCTCCCCACTTAGTTCTTATTACAAACTACATAAACGTTACCGTTTATGCATCAACTACACTGTTAACGCTTAAGAACCAGGACCAAGGCACATATGTCTTTTCAGTTCTGGGGTGCAATGTGGTATAATAGTGTGAAAGTACTTTACAGGTGATAAACCAAAACAAAGCATTTGGTATAAAAACTTTCACAAGCCTAGCATGGTTCTGAGCATGCAGAATCACAGCAATTTATAACAGCAATAAAAAGAGCTGAGCTCTTTTATATCTTCTGGGCACTGTTCTATTTTACTCAGTCTTCATAAGCACTCTGTAAGGTAGGGACTGTACCAGTTCTTACACCCTCAGTCTGATTTGAGAATCTACTACCTTAGTGCTCTGCTACCTCACCTACTGAGAGGACCCAGAGCTAAGAATATCAAGCCTTCATTTTACAATCGAAGAGGTGTAAACAAAGAGTAGTTAATTGACTAGTATATGATAAAACTATTAGCAGGGGCCAGAAGATGGCATAACAGTTCCATTGCTGGACTCCCACATGATCGACCAATTTGAATCCTGGAGCTGGTGGCTTGAAACTCATGCTGGGTGCACGTGCGTGCCTAAGATCCTGAGAAGAGAATGAAAGAGAAGGGATTGTGGCATGGTCATCCCCTTTGAGGGATGATTTCTCACTTTTCCTCTCAGTGTCGTGCTGTCAGTCTGTCTCTCTTTCTCATTCTCTCTCTCTCTCTCTCTCTCGTGACCGCACGTGCTCTAAGGCAAAAATCTCTAAAAAAAAAAAAAAAAACTATTAGCAGAACTGAACTAGTGTTTCAGGTTCTTTAACTACAACATAGCTCTGTGTGGGTGATACTTTGGTCTATATTGCTGGAAGCTTGGTCCCATTGTAATGCAGTTGTGAGGTGGTAAGACCAGTAAGAAGTAGGGCCTAGTAATTGGTGTTTGGGTCATGGAAGCATCACCTTCATGAAGAGATTATTTCAGTGACACTGAACAGAGTGAGTTCTTGCTCTCTAGGTAATAGATTGGCTCCCAAGAGAGTAGCTAGTTATAAAAGTAAGATGGCTGCTCGCAGATTTCAATCTCTCTCTCTCTCTCTCTCTCTCTCTCTCTCTTTCTTGTTATGTGCCCAACTGACTTCCCTCATTTTCTCAGCCTTGTTGTTGCACAGGCCCAGGAGCCTGCCAGATGCCAACCCCATGCTCTCCTACTGTCCAACCACCAGAATTATGAGCCAAAAAACAAAACCTGGAATCTTGATAAATCGCCCATCTCAGATATTTCTATTTAGAGTATAATAACAAACTTGAGGGCTTCAAGTGGCATGGTGGTTAAGGGTGCTAGACTCCCACATGACTGACCATGGTTTGAGTCCTGGACCTGGCGGCTTGTTTTCTCACTCCTTCCCCCAACTCTGTCCCTCTCTGGTCAAATTAAAATAAATAAATAAGTAAAGTTAAATTAAATAATTATTTTTAAAAAATATAATAATAAACTTAAACCAGAGATAATTCATAAATGTAATTTTGGTACACGTCTAATGTTTCAGAGGAAAACTGTAGTAATTTTAGTTTCTTAGCCCTTTGCATACTCTATACATGGCATGTGAGTTATCCTTTATAAACCAATCATTTAAAAAGTAGCATTCTTTCTTGGGACTAGCAGTTACCGTAATGGCTATGTCGCTGAACTCCCATATAGTTGACCACGGTTCAAGTCCTGGACCCAGTGGCTTATGCTCAGGCCAGGCATGTGTGCGTGCGTGCCCAAGATCCTGAGAGGAGAATGGAGGAGAAGGGATTGCAGCATGGCCATCCCACCTAGGGGGTGATTTCTCACTTTCTGTCTCTCTGTCTCTCTCTGTCTCTCTTGCAAGCACACGCACTCTGTAGCAAAAACCTCTCCAAAAACAAACAAACAAACAAAAGTAGCATTCTTAGGACCAGCAAATGGCATAAGGGTTATGTCACTGGACTCCCACATAGTCAACCACAGTTCAAGTCCTGGACCTGGTGGCTAAACCTCATGCCAGGCATATGTGAGTGTGTGCCCAAGATCCTGAGAGGCATGGAGAAGAGACTGCAGAATGGCCATCCTCCCAGGGGTGATTTCTCACTTTCTGTCTCTCTGTCTCTCCAGCAAGTCCACATGCCCCATAGCAAAAATCTCTCATAAAAAGTAGCATCCTTACTACTTAATGTCAGGAGAAAGAATATTTTTCAACCACTTAGTGAAGAGATTAGCCAAGATCAATGAAAGATTCTGCTTATTAAGGAAAGTCTTAGCAATGAAATATAAGGGTTAAACTTTGTTTAATTTTTAATTCATTTTTACTTACAAATATCAAACACAGAAAAGTAGAGAATATAGTGTTCCTACAAGCACTCGTGTACTAAAATAAATTAAATATTAATATTTTGCTACATGTGGTGCAAAGCTCTATTTAGAAAAAACAAAAATATCTGGAAACAGTTAATGCCCACCTATTCATCTGTTTCTTCTCCTCTCTAAATGTGACCCATCTTCTGAAATGGCTGATGTGTCGTTTATACTTGTACTATACATGGATGCGTGCAATCAGAGGTAATATATAATAACTCTGTGTGCTTAATGTGTATTAAGGGGACCAGTTTTGTGTCACAGCGGTAATGTGTAGCTCAAGAGAAGTTGGATTCCATGTGGTGACTGCCACTGGTCTGGTCAGTGAGAACAAAACAATGGACACTTCCTGAGATTGCCCAGGATCCAATGGGCTGCAGGACCGGAGGAAAAGGATCATAGTGTAACCAGATCCTGTGGAGGGAGCCCCTCTCTCCCACTCTCAAGGACACACACACTTTATCATGAATAAAGAAAAGGAAAAGGTATATAAACCTACTTCTTACTTTCTTCACTCAACATTGTTTTTGTTTTAGTTTTCAGTTGGATACTCTTACCTTTAGGTACATAAATTTCATCCTTAGGTATTAGGCCATAGGACAGGTATGAGCATAAGATATGACTATGGAGAAAAGACTTATTTAAAATGCAGGCTCCTGTGAGGCAAAGACCATTGTGTAGCTTAAAGTATGTATTTTATCATCTTTAAACGCAGGTGGTATACTTCTTAAAAATGAAAAATTGACATGATAAAAATGGAGAGGAGCTATAAATAATATCATGCAGAGAATGAAGCTGTAAAACATCATAAGAATCTAGGATAAAGGAGACTTTCAAAGAGTTTCAAATGCTCTTAGTCCCCAGTCTTGCTCGGCCACTTAGGTCTACTGTCCATTCACTGTGGGGTCTTTCTAATACTCTTCTACCACCTGCCTTAGTTTCTTGGTCTTAAAAAGCCACTTTGTCTTCTCTCAGCTCAATACAGAGTTTTGACCTTAGAAAATGCCAATGGAAACTCCAGTCCCCTTCTTCCCTTTGAAATCTTATCACCCAAGAAAGTCTCCTAATGATTCCCCCACCTGTCACAGGGGCTCTCTCAGAAATGTTCTCTTTTTAACCACAAATATTTCTGTACTTCTGACTTGTTGCATTATTCATGCTTTTAGTCAGAAACTAACTCCTCTAGGCATGTTGTTCCTTTTGACATAAATTTCTCATTTCTCATACCTGTTTTGTGTGACTAGAACAGAAGCAATGAGTGATTTTAATAACTCAGGGACTTCTCGGGTGATACTTCTCCAGGACTTTACTGTCATTGCATTTGAAATGTACTGTATGGTACTGATTTTACAAATGAGCAAAAAAAAAAATGTATACAAAAGTCTGAAAGTTAGAGAGACCACCAGAAAGGGTGCTGGTCTCTAACTTACTCAAATAGTAGATGAACGCCCTCCACTGGGCTGAAATAATTACAAAATGGTAAGTTACAAGTGTCTGCTACTTAATAGATTTACAGATCATGATGGTTCTTATTACTTCATTTGATTTTTCACAACTAAAAGAGATTTAAAAATTAGCTGAGGGACCAGCAGATGGTGTGGTGGTTAAGGCACTGGACTCCCATATGGCCAACCACTTGGAGAACTTGGACCCTGGGGCTTAAAAATCATCCTGGGCATGTGTGTGTGCCCAAAATTCTAAGGGGAGACTGGGGGAGGAGGAGAAAGGATTGTGATGTGGCCATCTCCCTTGGGGGTGATATTCCTGTCTCTGTCTCTCCAGCAAGCCCATGCACCCTATGGCAAAAACAAACAAACTGATGTTTAAAGCTACAGACTGCTATTCCTTTACATTTGCCTTTGAGAAAATCTTGCCTTTGAATATGTCAAATCAAAGGGGCAAACTCATAGTTACCCTGAGAGACATATGCTTATGAAGATTACGTTCTGCATGGGGATGTGCTCACCCTCTGATGTGGCCCTCTTGGCTATCAACACTCTGATGAAATATTGAAACTAGGACTGACCAAAGTAGGTATTTGTAATCATATCTGGAAAGGTTTGTAATTTAGAACTGCATAAAGAAACAAAAGATCAGTTGTACTTGCCATTATCAATCTTGGGACTAGCAACGCTGAATTGTGCTGTAGCTCCAGTCACAGGTCTATGACAGCAGAGGATGGTATGACCATGACACACATTCTGTCTGACCAGCAAACACACACTGGCACCCAGAGGATGTTCTCACTTCCCACAAGTATTAGACAGTGCCTAAGATTTAGGCATGTCTTCTCTTGAGTATTAAACTCGTCTCTTGAATGCCATACATGGTAGTGTTATAGGCAGCACTGTATCTCTCCCGAATTCCTAAGTAGAGGTTTCAATCCTCAGTACCTAGACTATAACTGTATTTGAAGATCAGGATTTTAAAGAAGCAATTTAGTAAAAATGAGGCCCTCAGAATGGGACCATAATCTGATAGAACCAGTGTCCTTAAAAAAAGAGGAAGAAATACCAGTCTACGTGTACAGACCGATGACAACATAAAGAGCATCAAGAGGGTAGCCATTTGCAAACCCAAGAGCGAGATGTCTGAAGAAACAGACATCTTGATTTTGGACTTCCAGCATTCAGAACTCTAAGAAAATTAATTCTGTTGTTTAAACTACCTAGTCTGTGATTGTTTTGTTACGGTAGCCCTTGCAAACTGATTCAGTGGTAAAGCACACTAGCTCTGGATGCTGCAAGCACACCAAATGGCTAACTCTGCAATCAAGGGAAAGCATTATGTGGGTTCTTGAGCTTTTAACCCCCTCATCTGAATATCCTCAGCCTTTGTGCTCAATCCCCCTCCATCAAAACCCTGCCTCTTCTTATGGTTAGCTTTGCATATTCATCAGTCATCCTTAATACTATGGGTTCTTGTGATGGAAGGGGTCCAGCAGCTTTAGAACCTGAGCACTGAAAAGGAATGAGTTCTAAGGGCAGGTCTCAGGGCACAACAGCTAAAGGTTAATCAGGTATTTTCCATGAAACGTAACCTCCTGCTATCAGCTCTCCTATGTATTAATGTTTAGAATATGCTTATCAACTATTCACTGTGATTTACATTGATTTTAAAAAATCCCATTTTATTTTTGTTTTCGTTTTTTTTCTTTTTTCGGAGAGGTTTTTGCTATAGGTCACGTGTGCTCGTCAGACAGACAGAGAGAGACAGAGAGACAGAAAGCAGGAAATCACCCCCCACGGGGGATGGCCACGCCACAATCCCTTCTCCTCCATTCTCCTCTCAGGATCTTGGGCATGCTCACACACACGCCCGGCGTGGGTTTAAGCCACCGGGTCTGGGACTCGAGCCATGGTCGACCACGTGGGAGTCCAGCGACATAGCCATTACACTAATTGCTGGTCCCCCATTTTATATTTTATACTCTGATGCATACAAAACACATTCCAAGAAGAGGTTAAGTTTTGAGAACTGGTTGTGAGAAAGTTTAGAAAAATCAATCCTACTGTACTCACAGTATTAAAGAGTTCATTTTGGCATAAAAATAAACCTTTGTAAGTTGCTTATAGCAGGTTTCTGAAATTACTCTAAGGTTTCCAGTTCCTTCTTATTGAGGTATTGGTAATAATTAGTAATGAAGGTAAGCTTCTGCTTTTATCCTGCCTGAATTCCTCCTCAGCTGGTTTCTGTTTTCCTTTTTATTCTTTTCACTGTGGAGATTGATAACTTCTCTGTGTCTGGAACCTTACTTCTCACACTCTGCAGGAGTGTGTAAGAACAACATTTAGCAAGAATAGTCTAGAAGCCTTTTCATCCTGGCTGTCAACATATTTATTACCCTGGAAATAACACCTGCCTCTTTCATCAACTTGACGACACCGCTCACTAACCTAAACACCTGTGCCTTTTTCTCCATCATGCCGGAGATTGTGAGATGGTGGTGATCCTTTCATATGAAGAGCTGTACCCACCTGCAGATCTGGCGTTGGGGTGACATTAATATTGAATAATAAGTAAGGCATGAATACAGACTGGTCAATACTGATACACAATATTAGGTAGCAATAATGAAGCATCATAAAAATGATCATAAGGAAGACCCAAAGAAACATTAACATCCATCCAACATATTCCTGTGAACCATGGCACTTACTCAACTTTTGGAAAGCCAGATCATATCAGAGAGATAACTAGTCTGCCATCCACTGGGCTGGTATTCTCTGTGAAGTCCCTGACACTGTTGGAATCATCTCTCCATCATAGATTTAATAACTGTTAAATCCCCTGATCGCCTTGCCTACTAAGCATACCAGTAGCTTAATCTATGAAGAAGTGAGTTTGGTTGACTATGCTCTCTCCCATTCATACATTCCATGGAAGTTAACTAAGTTCTAAACATGAACAAAGCACTGATTTTTAAAATCAATGAATAAATGAAATAATATAAGTAGATGTATGAGTGAAAAAATGACTAAAACTACTTTGTTCGCTAACGTCCTTTGTAGCACAGGTATGAACCATTCTCAAAATAAAGAGGCAAAACACAGAGGACAAAGTAGGAAAGAAACTTTCTCCAGTTTAGAGACTAGGAGGGCAGAGAAGAAACATTCGTATCCAAGATATCAGTGATAAGACTGTGATAGAGACTTGGAAGGTGCCACCACTTGGGAAGAGGAGAAAGAAGCAAAAACAAAATGTTATTAGTAATACTGAAAACTTACAGTTTACTTGGTTCTATCTTAAATATTTGTATATATGCTTCTACTCTCAAATTAATACTGATTAGAAATCTACTGGTTTGTTATAACTTACCACCTCTCTGCAGAGGTTTATGTTGCTATCATTCCCTTTTACATATTTAAAAAATGCTTATTTTGCAACTTATTTCTCGGAGGTGTCCAGTTGCAGATTATTTGCTTAACTCAGCAAATTTTGCATTATTTGGGCCTGTGTCTTGAACCACAACTCTTTAAACTAACCTAAAAGACTAGGTTTAGCTCACAGGTTATCAAGATTAACGTCCTTACTGCATACTAGAGCAAGGGCTGAATTATCAAGACTACATATCCCACAATAAGAGAAGCAATTGTGTTGTGCAATCATTCTAGAACTTCCTTTAGAGCATGAACTTCTCAAAGACAGAAATTATGGTCACATCCACATGTACCTGACATATAAGTAAGATTTCCAAATAAATGGCTGAATGGATGACTGTGCTCTGAACAGACCTCACCAAGAATTTGGGTTTCATACTGTGCAAATATTTGAAGAGGAGCATGAGCAAATTACAGGAAAGCAAATATGCAGTGAAGAATCTAGAAACTCTTTATCTCAAATAAAGTGACTTCAGGTGTGGCCTAACACAGCAAAGTTTAAAGTTTTAAGGAAATGACAGTCTCTCACTGTTGGAATGAGGCATTGGTAGAGTAGGTTACTGCCACTCACTGCAAAATTTGTAAGAGTCAGTAATTTATCTTATTTACATTTTATCCCCAGCACTTATAGCACAGATTAGGCACTTAATCAGTACTTACTAATAAGGAATAAATTAATAAATTAGGTATAAAAGGCAAATTTGGGATTTAGTATAGGTGCATCTTCACTGAAAAAAAGAAATGTTCAAAAATGAAAGTACTTTGGGACCAGCAACTTTAGCATAATGGCTATGTCACTGGACTCCCATGTAGTCGACCGCAGTTCAAGTCCCGGACCTGGTGGCTTGAAACACACCAGATGTGTGTGTGTGCATGCCCAAAATCCCGAGAGGAGACTGGAGGAGAAGGGATTGTGGCATGGCCATCCCCCCTGGGGGTGATTTCTCGCTTTCTGTCTCTCTGTCTCTCTCTATCTGGCACGTGCACGCACCCTATGGCAAAAACCTCTCAAAAAAAAAAAAAAAGAAAAATGAAAGTACTTTTCTGAGAAGTGAATGTTGCAGTATATCTTAAAATATAATCTGAGTGACCAGGAGTTGCATTTCTTTAATTGTAAGATTTTCTGATTTATGCACTGTGTTCTAATAAGTTACTAAATATTTTTCTATGTCAAATTAGTTCTGAAAATTATATCAAATATGGTAGAATTGTGTGACTGGTAGTCCTACAAATTGCTACACCAGTGAAATTGCCCAATCACCTTGGAAGTCATAGTATTGATCCAGAGGTCACCAGAAAAGAAACTTAGATAAACTCAATCCATCATTACTGCCAAAAGGAAGACTTAACGACAATGATAAGATTTCAAAGTAGGTATTCTATGAAACTCTCCCAATAAAGCACTTAAAACAATACAAGTATATTTTACATGGGAAATAAAATTATAATAGCCAAAATATTAAAAAAAACTATTGCGTTATAGATTTCTACTTCAAAATTGCTGTAGCATGTATAGTTATTGGAATTGGCTATCCTACATAATCCTATATAATAAATAATTTTAACTAGTACTTTCACATATATGCTTTGATAGAGCAATTATATTGGTTAGAGTATTTCTGAAAGACATACTGACCCTTTGTACTTTGATTTTTTTTTAGTTGCCTTACCTAATATCCAGAGAGCTTTCATTTTTTAAATCTCCAATCATCAAAAATGTTTACTTTGTTTTTTTCTCAAGAGAAAAGCCGCTCTGTCAAAGTTATATTTCACTTTTAATCATAACTGGGTCTTTCTCCAGGTCTTGTCCCATGTGAAGTACTAGTAGAATTATTTCTACTTGAACATTGTTTTGTCAGGGTGGTAGTTTTTCTAAGACTTTTTTTAAAAAACTGGAAGGTTTTGGAAGTACAATCTCCTTTATTAATGTAAGAGTCCTGCCCGTAAACTTGAGCTAATTCTGTTGAGTCAGAACTTACTGATAGATTCCTGAGTTTACCCAGAGTTTTAAATGTTGCGTTCCAAGTGCCCTTTGCCCCCAAGGAATCAAGGAGTGCATTAACGTAGCTATCACTGTAATATTTAATAAGAAACCTAGTGTAAGATTTTAGGAACCTTCCATTTGAAGGTGTTTTTACTCCTAAATAATATAGAAGCTATCAATATACCAAGAGGGCTGAGAAGGCAGGGAAGTGGGTCGATTGTGCTTACTCTGCAATCCTAGGACATAGGAAAATGGATTTAAGTGGCTAATCCAGAGAGAAGATACATCTTCAGGTTTGCTGTTCTTACAATGTGCACAGTAGAAATCAACTGTCAAATGAGCTATTAATCTAGCTAAATATAAATAGTGATAAAAGAACAACTCCTGGTTCACACAAGCAGGTCTGTTGTTACACCACAAAACCACAAGGGAAGCAACAGGAATGAACTGCAGTGATGACGAGAGACATTGCTACTTTTCATGTCTAGCATGTTTTCTAAATTCCTTAAGATATAAAACCTGAATTCAAGGCCTCTCTACATGTAGACTCAATCACTATTGATCAACTCTTTTTCTGTGGCATGTCTATAAAAATTTATGAACATGCCTAACTCCACCGTTAGATTGAAAATAGATTTAGTCTAATACATGCATAGTGCTTTAGACACTGAAAGATAGACAATAATCATTATTTTCTTGGATGTAGCAAATTCATATATAGCTTGAAGAATAACAGGTCTTAATCTTACTCTTTTTAATAAAAAAGAAGAGGAAGAGAAAAAAGAGAAGGGGGGAAGGTGAGAGGAGAGAAATAAAAGTAGAGGAAGAGACTGACAGTAAATGGATTGTCATAACTAAGGCAGTCACTTCCCATTTAAGTGTATTTGATCACTGTTCACACCTATGGCGTATTGTTGGCAAAAAGCAGTGTTCCATAAATGTAAATTGATGGTTGATAACTGCAAAATCTGTGTCCATGTGAAGTCACTATCATGTTCTAGGGAATCTTTTTTTTTCTTTTTTTTTTTGGGGGGGGGGAGGGGTTTGCTATAGGCCGTGTGTGCTCGCCAGAAAGACAGAGAGAGACAGAGAGACAGAAAGCGAGAAATCACCCCCCAGGGGGGACGGC
>NW_006159915.1:2179327-2185004 GCF_000334495.1 Tupaia belangeri chinensis
TTGAACTGCGGTCGACTACATGGGAGTCCAGCAACATAGTTATTACGCTAATTGCTGGTCCCAATGTTCTGGGGAATCTTGAGAAGGATTTTCAAAGATGTTTTTGCAAAGACTGTGAAAGTTATTTGCATAAAAGTTTTTCACACTGTTTCTGTTTTATTGTGCAGGGCTGGCTTTGTAGCATAGCTGTAATGTGCTGCTCAAGAGAAGCAGGGTCCTACAGGATGACTGCAGTTCAAATCCCTGGCCTGGTTGGTTTGAAACACCAAGGGTGTATGCCAGAGTGCCAAAGACTGTACAGGCTAGAGGACTGGAAGAAGGAAATCATGGTGTGACTACACCCTGTAGATGGTTCTCTCTCTTACTCTCATGTGTGCATGTATACATTCTATTGTGAATAAAGAAAAATAAAATTGTGTAGATGATGTCCAATATTTGTTTACATAAACCAAAAAAAACACTTGAACAACTACCCTTTCTATAAAGTAGGTTTATATAGCATTATAAATTCTTTTCATCACTGTATTTCTTTATTTGACTGAATTAAGTTAACAATTCAGTATTTTGTAGTTTGAGAAATTGGTAATGAAGTGACAAGCTTACAAATAACTTTGCAAAGAGTATTCACATAAGACTGACCTGAGCTTTAACATGTCTGATCCTCAACCAAAATTTTAATTAGCAAAGTTTGCTCTTAATATCTCACCCTCTCAATTTTTGCACATTGTATTTACTTTAAATCTTACCGGTTCGAAGTGCATTTCGTGACTCCCTTCACCTATAAAATATCCCATGATCTTCCCCTACCATACGTTTACTATACTGATTAACTGTGAGATACAGTGCAAAGTGCCTGTTAATGATTTAAGGCATTATTCTCCCCAGTTGCCACTTTAACTTTAAACAGTGACTTTCAGTGTTTTGTATGAGTGTGGCTGTCTTGGTTTACCTGGGACCTCTCTGGTTTTAGCACTGAAAATTTCATGTCCCAGGAAACTTCTCAGTCTTGGGTAAAACTGGAAAAGGTTGTTTATTCTAATTGCACTGGAAAGATTTCTGTTAAAGATAGCAATTGATGGAGACCTTCTAGCCTTCTCTCTCAAATTGCAATTCTCAGTTGGAAGCTTTTTTCAGTCTCTTCTCTCGAATCCCTGTTCAAGATGATCTACTTGGCCTCTGCAGAAATATTAGAGTATCTTTTCTTCCTCATCAGTCAAGATGAATTTCCCAAATGATTTATTCAATGTGTTTTCTGAGTGAGCTAAACCCTCCATTTGGTTTGCTTAATAATATACATTTGCTTGCCAAGCATCTCAAAACCCACCAATTAAAAAAAAAAAAAAAAAAAAAAAAAACTTGAAGAGGCAGTCGAATGAGGCAGATTCATGTCACAGTTTTCAACCATGTCACTCAGTCTGTTCTTAGTCTTCACAGTTTCCCTCCTGCCCAAAGATCATTCTTTTTTTGCAGCACTAAGAGCCTGGAGTGACAAGAAAAATCTAAGGAAAATGATCTACTTGTATGTATTATATATACCAATGTTGCTGCCTTCAGTTCCAATCAGCAGAGTTCAACTATACATCGTGCCTGAAGTTGAAGGATAATAGTGTTCAGCTTAGCTATCTCTCTGCAATTCTGATTATTCTGTGGCTCTGGAACTCACCCCATTTTTAAGACAACTATAATTTTCTGGTGATAGAGAAGCAAGGAGGCAATAATGTTAAAATCCTCCTTGCAGAAGAAAAGGCATTTGAACAAGGGAGTTGATCTTGGTAACTGAAAAAATAAAAATTGAGTAAATCATTTTTTTATGAATTAAATTGTACCCCCCACACACACACACACAATATTCATATGTTAAAGTGCTCTCTAGCAGTACTCAAGAATGTGACTGTATTTACAGATGGATCTTTGAGGAGGTAATCAAGTTAAAATGAAGCCCCAGGATGGACCTATTCCAATAGGACTGCTGTCCTTAAAAGAAAAGAAAAAGGTGGGTAGGAGCTAGCAGGTGGCATGGTGGTTAAGATGCTGGATTCCCAGAAGGCCAACTGCAGTTTAAGACCTGAACCTGGCTGCTTGAAAAAAAAAAATCACAATAAATAAATAAATGTTTAAAAAGAAGTGGAGACAAGATGCATGCAAGGGGGTAAGACCATGGAAAGACACAGGGAGAAGATAGCCATTCATATGCTGGGCAGTGAGGCCAGGAGCAAATCTTTCCTCCCCCCGCGGCACCAGAAGAAACAAATCCTGACAAAAACCTTGATTTTATTTCTAGCTACCAGAATTCTGAGAAAATAAATTTCTGTTGTTTAATCTGTGGTACTTTGTTATGGTAGCCCTAACAGACTAATGCAATTCTCCAGTAGGTAAACACAAAATTTACTAAGTAGTCAAGATGGAGCGCTCATTAAAAACGGATTTAAACCCTTGCTTGAGGCAGGAATCCAGGGTGGGTGAATTAATTACTTGCAGTAGATTTGCAACTCTCACATTACAACCTGGACTCTTACCGCTAAGCACACAGTAACTTCTCAGCAATGAAAGTGAAAAGAAATACAAAGTTCTGTAAGAACTGGAAAGGAGGACTTGAGATATTTTTCTCCCAAACTATCAGTGAAAGCTCTTAAAAATAGTTTTAAAAATGTAATATCAAGTGTTCTGTCTTCCTCTCACGAATAACCTTGATAACCAATCTCTTATTTCACCACAACCCACAGGCTTCCACTCAACCTTGAAAAATGTAACGATGTGATATTACCTCTTAAGAGCACTTCTCCATGCAGAGTAAGTTATGAGTATAATTGAACAAATATTGAATGGGAACTACATATTGTGGGAAAAAAATGATCATGTGCTCTTAAAAATGAAGAGACACGGTGAGTCGTATGATACGTGAATTTTATCTCAAGCAATTATGTCTTTTAGAAAAGAGCAAACACTGTCTTTTCCTATCCCTTTCATTTTGCTCTATTTTTCATTGAGTTTTAGAGTCATCTAATTCACTTTGATCATTATTGCTGTTCCACTTTCGCCTTGGGCAACATTTAGGAGTTATTACCTATTCAAAAGAGGAGATAAAGTCTCCATTGAAAAGTCAGATAGCTGAGAAAGATGGAAATACCACTGACCTTGGAGCTGCTTTTGTAACTTCACTCAGGAAATATCCAAAGGGATTTGTCCTGGTGTTTTTCAACAGCAGGTCTGATACTGCAGCCTAACTTCACAATTTTCTCAAGAAGGCATTCTGGGAACTCCTCCTCTCTTCCTCTCTATCAGCTTCTTTCTGGCAGCAGGTAAAGTATATCCATGAGGTTTTGCCTCCTTCATCTGAGTAAACTGCATCTTCCTGGGCTAGGTGCACCTATAGTTTTGATGAGGTTTTAGATAGTTCTGTCATGTCATGAGCAATTTATAAAAGAGTATGCAGAGGGTAGATATGGCCTGTGAAGTTCCATTTACTTAGCATTTGATTTAGTGTGGAGGTTTATAGTAGCAGGCCCATTGCCCAGTCTCCTGTGAAGGTCTCAAAAGACTAGCTTCTTGAATTACACTTGAGGGAAAAAGGCTTCCTGGTACAGGAAATAGTACTGAGGTTAATCTAATGTCACAGTTTTCATGTGAAATTGCTGTTGCCTTCCCCACATCCACCTCTTCTAGCTTCTAAAAACAAATTTTGGTTTCACCTGGTGCTCAATAACTCTCAAACTATCAGACCAGGTGAGCTGGGTGGGCAGCTAAGAAAAAACATGTGACAGGCCTGGCCAATCAAAGGACCATCGTTATAGTCCTCAGTCATTGGCTGAGGGATGAAATCTAAACCTCATTTGTCCAATCAGAGCAACTCTATTTATGGCGCTATAAAATACCTTCTTACAGTATCAGTCAAGGTTCCCTTAGAGAAGCAGAACTCCTGGCACTGATGTTAGAGTGATCTGACCTGACAATTTGTGAATGTTAGTAAGAGTCTCAGTCTGACTCTTCAGATGCTGACGTCATAGGTCAGGATAGGAAAGGTAGATATGAATTCGACAGAGGAGAGATGCCTAGAACCTGCACTTGTCCCTCACTGGCACCCATGTTGAAACCCTCCCTGATCCCAGCTTTGCCCCTGTGAATAAACTGCAGAAGTTACGGTCTCTTAGCAGATTAGCACTCGGTCTGGCAAGGATTTGGAGAAGAGGCAGGGAGAGATCCTGGAGAAACTGAAGCTGCAGGATAGACAAATGCTCCCTATTAGTAAGCTGAGGCAAGGTCGCCAATGGGGCCTGACTTCCATCACCTCTCAAGAGTTCCAGTGCCTACTGTTCCACTGTGACCTTCCAAATCGTTACGTCAACTTCTCCATGGCCAGCCTTAATCGTAAATATGCAGTGAAGGGAACTCTGGGAAGCTTTTTAAAGTTGACGCATTACAGAGTCACAATACCTTAAAACCAAAACATGAAGGAATGTGAGGCTGAAGCTGCTGCAAATAATTTGTCCTCATGAAGGAAGAGCCCAGAGCTGCTGGGCCACTTTGTGCAGCCCAAGGACAAAACCAACACAATCAAAGGCAGAGAGAGGGAAAAAAACAAAACACAAATTTGATCACAGTCCTTAAGCCCTGAACCCTGGAATGCCTGCAAATACCCCTGGAGTATTCAACTGTGAGAGACAATACATTCTTTGTGCTTAAGCCAATTTGAAATGGGTTTTCTGACACCAGCTCTTGAGAGAACTGCTAAATAGCAAGTTATGTTTGCTCTAGCTGAAGTCTCTTAGTAGTTTTTTTTAAGTAGTCTTAAATAGCATTAAGTCTGTCCTAGAGAAAACCTAATAGTTCATTTGTACCTTATTGATTAGATAAAGAAAAAGAATGAGATATATTTTCTTATTTTTAAAAGACCAGTACCAGGCTAGCCCTTTAGCCTAGCAGTTAAGAGAGCCAGATCCTAATGGCCAAACATAGTTAAAATCCTAAGCATTGAGTATATATTTCCTGGGAGTAAAAGAAATTTTCCTCCCATTGAATGAACTTTTTTTCTGCTATGCTAAGAAGGGGGTATGATAGCTAAATCTGTTATGTTAAATTTTAAACTTTTATGAGTAGGGTCAACATTATACCAAACTTGCCAATTCAAGATTCTGCTTAAAAGACTGAGTCTGGGGAAGCCAATGATGTGGTGGTTGGGGTGCTGGACTCCTAATTGGTCGACTGCAGTTCAAATCTTGAACCCAGAGACTATATCACTTTCTCTCTCTTTCTGTCTCTGGTCAAATTTAAAAATAATGATAGTAATAATAAATAATAAAATAAAATAATTCTTTAAAGCAAAGACCAAGTTTGGTAAAACCAATTTCAGTAAAATTATAATTTCATTGTAACTAAGTTTTGAATTTCAAGTGCTAATCATGTTTATAAGAATACATTCAATGTCTCAGAATATTCCAAGGGTTTAAATATGGACTTAAATATTAGGAGCATTTAAAATCTTTTTTCAAGCAAAACGGACAGGATGAGAATATTTTTAAAAACAGAAGAAGCTATAGATAGATTCTCCCCATCACCCACAGAAGAAAAACTAGCAGCCAAAAAAATAATGGCAGAGGATGAGATGTGATATATTAATTTCAAAGTGAGATTTTTTTTCTAGCTCATCATTCTT
This sequence comes from Tupaia belangeri chinensis, assembly GCF_000334495.1. Taxonomy (NCBI): domain Eukaryota; kingdom Metazoa; phylum Chordata; class Mammalia; order Scandentia; family Tupaiidae; genus Tupaia; species Tupaia belangeri. The sequence continues at coordinate 2,184,978 of NW_006159915.1, forward strand.
TTTTTTTTTTTTTTTTTTTTTGCTATA